>NC_137047.1:19344954-19662454 GCF_032717465.1 Coenobita brevimanus
TGGAGTGAGGACCAATGGTTGTCAGTGTTGTGGTCTGATGAGGCAACGTTTACCATTACCTGTAATCGTGGAGCACACATGTACAGGCGCAGAGGTAGTGACCCGCTTGACCCCCATTACGTGGAGAGCACAGTTAAACACCCTGATTCACTAATGGTATGGGGTTGTTTCTCTGGGAAGGGTTTGGGGAAGTTTGTTGTGCTTCCCAAGAACTGTAGAGTGAATCAGGACGTTTACCTGGAGCACCTTTGTGATCATTTACCTGAGTCCTTCGAGCTCACAGGTGCACGAGTGTTTCAGCAGGACGGTGCACCTGCTCTTAAAGCCAAATCTGTCACCAACTGGCTTCGTGACTGCGAAGTCTCCCTCATGAAAGACTGGCCAGGCAATAGCCCAGACCTCATCCCAATAGAAAACCTCTGGTACCTCGTGAAGAAGAATCTCCAAGGGAAGGACGTGAGCTCACTGCCTAAGCTGGAAGCCGCCATTCGTGAGTCCTGAGCAAGTGTATCACCCCAGCACATGAGGAACCTCGCCCTTTCACTTCCACGACGTCTCAGGTCCGTGAAGAAGCGCAAAGGACACCCTACCGAGCATTAAAGGTAAATATAATGCATTATTTACATGTTTTTCCATAGTTGAAAGGTTTGTTTCGTAGGAGGGACGCAGGGCGCGCAGTACTTTTGTTGAGCACTGTATATACTGTATATATATATATATACAGGTAACTCGCACGGAACACGATCTCACGGAACGCGCTCGCAATTATACACGGTAAGAGCTGGGATACATATAAGACAATGTAAGATCAAAAACCATTATGAAAACTACAAATTAACGCAGGAGAGGCCTTTGAAAGATCAAATCCTCGAACGTCACCGCAGCACGCGGTTTGTTTTGATTACGTGACGATCTAGGCAGGAAATTATTCAGTGAGTGAGACATTCCCGAGTACAGTAGCACAGTATTTGTAAGTTAAATATTTACAGTACTGTACTGTTCTAGTAAGTTTATGTGCAACTTAAAGTACTATTAAATAACGTTAAAGCAAGAAATAAAGTCTCATAACCAGTTTACCTGATAGGCGTCAGAATATTGCCCTTTTTATTTGTTCGTTTTTTCCACAGTACTGTACAGTATTTGTAAGTTAAATATTTACTGTTCTCGTATGTACTGTACTTGTAAGCACTTAAATAAAGTTAAATCTTTAAATAAAGCCTTGTACCAGTTAACCCGAATTATATGATTACCCATGAGCGGCGTTGGAATATTGCCTTTTTTGTTTGTTCGTTAAACTCTTACTGTACTGCTTTTCTACAGTACTGTATTTGTAAGTTAAATATTTACTGTTCTGGTATGTACTTGTAAGCAATTAAAGCATTATATAAAGCCTTGTAACCAGTTAACCTGATTTATATGATTACTCATGATCGGCGTCGGAATATTGCCATTTTTGTTTGTTCGTTAACCCCTTAACCGCGGGGCGTCACTTTCGTGACGCTTGGGAGCAAGGGATCATACCGCGGGGCGTCGCTTTTGTGATTCTGTGTTATTTTGAATTCACCCGGGCTTCCAAGTGGGGGCTTGTATCATCTATCAGTACTGACAATGTCCAACACTAGTCAGCACTCCTAATCTCATCTGTACTCCCATCCATTGTTGACAATTTAGCCATTTCTCCCCGTTCTTGACTCCCCTCCCTACCCCCCCTCCATTACCCTATCCTCTTGCCTGCCCGGCCATGCTACGCTAAGTAAATCTTCCCTGGAATTTTTCACTGATTTCATCCATTGAAATAAGCCCTATGTCGTATTCTTATACCAAATAATATATACAAGAAAGAAATCAGGTAAGTGAGAGTGCCATACACCTGGAATTGGGTAATTATCACCTGACAACACCTCACGTGCACTCGTTCGCTAATTTTCGCTGTTTTTTTCCCCTTGAAATATGCCGTATAATCTATTTTCGTAATAAATATACATGTAAGGAGGGAAGGGAGAAGCCTAAGTGATATTTACATTCACCTGGAACTACCTAATTTATAATGTATTGTCTAGATTTCCTGCCAATCATATCGGTGCTACACAAAGCTGTTTCAAGATTTAACATTGGTAGCTCTGATTATATATCTCCTAAGTAGGCCTTTAATCTATTTTCGTAATAAATATACATGTAAGGAGGGAAGGGAGAAGCCAAAGTGATATTTACGTTCACCTGGAACTACCAAATTTATAATGTATTGTCTAGATTTCCTGCCAATCATATCAGTGCTAGACGTAGCTGTTTCAAGAAGTAATATTGGTAACTTTGAATAACCCCTAAAAAGGCCTCCAGGCTGGCTGGCCCTGCGTTATCAGTGTACTCTCATCTTCCGAAGTGAGAGGACGTATGTTTCATCTTGCTGACTTCAGGGCCTTTTTTCACCCCCATGCAAATGGCTCTGTGACCTTTACCCCCTACTAAACCTCGTGTGGAAAGAGGTAAAGGGCTGACAATTGATAAAAGAGTGACTACGATCTTTCTATTGAGTAAAACAGTGCAAGTGGAATTGTAAATAATGTGTAAATAATGTGTAAACAGCAAGTGAAAGTAATGAATGTAAATATACGTGAACAATGGAAAATAGTTTTATAAGTTATTTCAAGTGACAGTGCACAACACAGTGTAAATAAAATAGAAATGTAAATAACGTAAATAAAATAGAGAACGTAAATAGAAATGTAAATGAGTAGTATTATAAGAATACGAGTATATACCCTAGGAGTAATGAAAGTGAAAGTTTCACTCTAGCATGTCTGAATGCTATGAGTTATGAGAGCGAAGATGAAAGTGACATTCACTCTCAATGCCAGTATACTGGACGAGAAAGTGAATGCTACGTATTTTACTGAAAGAAATTGAATCCCTACAGTGACAATAAACTAATACTACTGAAGAAAACTTATGGATAAAGACTGTAGATATATATAAGTGTTATATAGTAATAGAAATATAAAGTGTGAGGGGTTTTATGAATAATAAATGACAGACTACCAAGAGCGAACTAGTGCCAGTGCGACGATCAGACGCGCTCGTAATTTCCATTGCTTTCACAGTGTTTTTTTTTTTGGAGTATGGATCCCAAACTACTTGAAAATTGTAGAATAGTGTTTATAGTGTTTGTATCTGGCTGTGGTAATCATATTACGGGTTGTCGGGAAGTGTAAAGTGGAGACTTCGTTACCCTACTTCAGAGGTCTCCACAAGTCCTACGGTAACCGACGAAGGCTCAACAATCATTCCAGGAGAAAGCTGAAGGTATGTGCCATAAGCATATGTAATTTTATTATTCTAGGACTAATAACTGATTTTTGGCAAATATTTTTTGAGAGTCTGTCGGAGCCCAAATAACCCCGCGGCACACGCAAGTCATTGGTAAACTAGCCCGCGGTGTAGGGGTTAAAGACTTATAATAAGAGAAGAATACAGTACTTTTTTGTCTTGGTATCTTTACCTATTTGCTCAGGTTTGCTGTAATGGTTTGGATCATTTGATACAATGCAACTTGTAGAAAACTGTGAAAACTTTCGGGAAGTGAACGAAAATCTTTGACATGAGACTGACCTCGACTTCACCCTCTCATGTATCATCTGTCAGTTCACCACCTGCCATCGTGATGAGTGGATGTACGATTTTTTCGCTGGTGGCCATGCCTAACCACACATAGTTACACCCATTATCACGACCCAGACAGAAAATGCAACCTTTTTCCTCCCTTGCAAAACACAAACAACCTCCCTGTTTACGAGACAGCAATATATACAGTAATCCCGCATATTTCGCGGTAGTTACGTTCTTGTAACCCCCGCGAAAAGTCAATTTCGCGAATACTCTATTAACAATTGAATCTTACACTTGTGTCCACCATGCTGCCCATCACACAGTCCATGTCCATACTGATTGCGAGACAATTCGCCGTCAGACAATTCCCCGTCAAAACATGGACGATTCCCCTTCAGAACAATTCGCACCCTGGACGATTCCCCGCCATTCTATAAATATACTAATCAATACTTTTATCAATATACTTATTATTAATTAATCAATACTTTAATAACTATATTTCAGGGGGATCCAGCAAAGTCTATGTTCAGTAGCGTAGGTTCTGGATATTATTTATTAGTTGCACCTTTAGTCAATAATTAACTTGTTTCTTCCTCGCTGTAGTCGCCTTTGAATTATATTCTAGCGTCACCCATAGCTATCTTCATTAATGAAGGCGAATTGTTTTGCGTTTGTTGTGACTGCGAATTGTCCCGAAACCTCCATACTCATCCCGAAATACCTTCTTACAAGATTGAAAGCACATACTCCATTATGAAGGAAAAACGTAAACACCGTACTGTAATACATAATTATCTACACATTTATTCACAAAATAAAAAGATGCATTAACTGGTGATAGCAAACACTCCCACGGTCGTTTTTTAGCGTGTCCAGTAACACAATTTTCTCTGCTAAGGTCATAACTTATTCTTGATCGTTTTGTCACTTTGGAGTTCTTACTAATTGTATTATTAGCCTTTGGTGAGGCTGGCTTACGTCCTGGGGCCATGTGGAAAGCAAGTGGGAGGCAAGAGGCTCATATCATAGTGCGGTTACAAGCACACCAGACACATAAGGCAGTCAGGCGTGGACTGAGGAATGCAGGGCAGAGAGCAGTGTTGCCATATCCAAACAACGAAATTATGCTAGGGCAATGAAAAAATTATGCTAGATTGAGCAAATTTGTTCCAAGTAAAAAATGAATTATGCTAACTTGAAGCTAAATGATAAAATTCTATACATATTTGTGCTACATATTAATTATGTATTGTTTACTATGAAAATATTAAAATGAACCTACATACAGTAAGAGAATAAATATCGGTTTTCTGCCCATACTGCTTTTTCCCACGAAACTTAAGTTTTTCTAATGGATTTTGATGTGATTCATTCGATTTTGAGCATCATTTCCGTCGGAAATAACCAGATTTTGAGATATGACCCCCCCATCCCCCTGCAATAATGGGGGATCTTTGGGGAATCGAAGGTTATAGGGAGGGGGGGAAACACAGAAAATGGTCATTTCCGACTGAAATGAAGCTGAAAATCGAATGAATCATACCAAAATCCATTGGAAAAACCTAGGTTTCATGGGTAAAGTACAAAGCTCAAACTTATCCTAACCTAACTTAACCGAACCTAACCTAATCCAACCTAACCTAAAACCTAACTGAACCTAACCTAACCCAACCTAACCTAAAACCTAACCTAACCTAATCCAACCTAACCTAACCTAACCTAATCCAACCCAACCAAACCTAACCTAATCCAACCCAACCAAGCCCAAACTGAAAGTAACCAACTATTCAAACATCTTACCTTATTCGTCTCTCTCTCTCTCTCTCTCTCGCTGATTTGTAGCTTTAATAAAATTATTCCAAAAATATTCCATTCCATTCTAAATTATGCTAGAATGATTCTAAAACTTCTAATATGCTAAAAAATATTCCAGACTCGAAAATCTGATCAAAATTATGCTAAAAGAATAAAATTATTCTAGATATGGTAACACTGGCAGAGGGGCCGCGGGAATGGGACAGAGGGTGGCGTGAGTTTACCGTGCTACGATTGGAAGCTGCGGGAATTTCAAATTTTTTGTTTTCTGTATATTCAAGGATACTTTAGTTGAAATTATTAATGCTAAGAAAATCCGCGAGAGGGCAAAACCGTAGACAAAAAATCCGCAAAAAATGCGGGATTACTGTATTGCGAAAATAACAAGGTAAAATGATAAAGATGAACGTAAAATGATTGAGAAAGATGAACATGTTATGACGGAAGAAGTACGTTTTCCCCGTCTGTAAACGTATTTATTTCTGCTTTGTATCTGTATTCGTAATAATTAGACTTATTGTTAGTTCTGAAACTGCATTACGATTTTATTTTTAGCCATTCTCGTTGTGTGGGAGCTGGAAGTTGTGACACAACTTCCTTATTGCTAATCGGACTGACCCTCCACTTTATTCTCCCGTGGCAGAGTCTAGTCTTGGAGGACGTGCAGTTTTCTCATTTAGGACTGAAAATTCAACTCTTTCGCTCCCTTTTCCAAGCATGGGCACAACGATAACGTAAAAAATAACTCGAAACTACCATAAACATATATCAAAAAGGTGAAAATGTATTCATAACATTTTTTTTTTTTCCAGCCATTCCTAACAGATTATGTACTGAAATCCTTCGATATCACAGTACTGCATTTCTAAGTTAAATATGTACTGTTCTGGTATGTACTTGTAAGTTAAAGCACTGGTACCAGTTAACCTGATTTATATGATTACCTATGATCGGCGTCGGAATGTTTCCTTGTGTTTACGTACAGTATTTGTGTGTTGAAGTTTTGCTATGGAGTAATGTATTTGTGAGTTATAACATTAAATAAACCTTCTAACCACTTAAAGTGCTTTCTAGTGATTACCAGTGACAGATAACAGCAAAACAACACATTTGGGGGGTCTAGGGGGCAAAATACGGAGTAGTTTAAATATACGCGATTTCGCACCTAACACGGCACGGTAGGAACGAAACCCACGTGTTCCGTGCGAGTTACCTGTGTATATATATATATATATATGGTATATATGTTACATACTGTGTATATATATATATATATATATATATATATATCATCATCAGGAATGGATGTATGTGGAATAACTGAAACAAAATGGAGAGGAGAAAGTGTGAGATAATGGGAGTTTTTTTTTTTTTTTTTTTTTTTTTTTTTTTTTTTTTTAAATGTGAAGAAGAAGGAACCAAAGGCAATGAGCCTGCAATACTGTTCCCTCCAAGAGAAAAACAAAATACAAGAGAGAGCCAAATTCAAGATCCATTCATTTCGAGATGCCTGGACACACTGCGTTTAACAGACTGAAGATCATAGGAAGCAGGAAATACAGACAGAGGGAGACATTTCCAGAGTTGACCTGTTGCATAAATGAAGGACTGGGAGTAATGGTTGACTCTTTCATTAGAGAGTTGGACAGAAAATGGGTGAGAGTTTGCTGCTAGAAGGGTGCTACGCGCCCGTCGTAGAAGTGAAGGAATGCATGCAGACAGTTCAGAGGAACAGGATGGGGTATATGTGCAGGAGTAGGTGAGAATGAGAGGGCAAAGGAAGGAGTATGTATAGTTGTGAGTAAAAGATGGAAGAAGAGCATAAGACAGTATGGATCAGTTGGGTCAAGGATTGTTTGGGTAAAGTTGAAAGTTGGAATACAAATGTGGGCGATTGTGTGTGTGTATGCGCCAACGCAAGATCGTGCTAGAAGAGTGAGAGAAGAGTTCTGGACAAATGTAGAAGTGTGCATGGAAAGGTTTGGAACCAGTGAGAGAGTATTTTTGATCGGTGATATGAATGGTAAAGTTGGGAATGTGAAGGTGGATGGAATAGTTGGTGAGTGGGGTGTACCTGCTGGGATAGATGAGAATGGCAATGCGTTAGTGGACATTTGTGCTGGGAGGGGGTTGGTGATAGCCAATACTCTCTTCAGGCATAAAATGATCCATAGGTATACATAGTCAGTGATGAGAAGGGTGGGTGGTGAACTGAATGAAAGGAAGGCAATGATTGATTATGTGTGTGTGGATGAAAGGATGCGAAGATGTGTAATGGATGCAAGAGTTTATAGAGGTTTGGGAGTGGGCTTTCTGACCACTACTTGGTGATAGCCAGAATTAGAATTCAAGTAAGATGGAGGAATAGAAGAAGGGAACGACGAGAGGAAGGAGTAGTTGCAAGGAGAGTGGAAAGGTTACAAGAGGATGAGAAAAAGGCAGAGTATAAGAGAGAAGTGGAGGAACGATTGGGCAAATATGAATTGGAGCAGATGGGAGACGTGGAAGGTGTCTGTAGGATATTTACAGAAGAAATATGTGCAGAATGTGATGTGGTGTGTGGAAGGAAGAGAAGACGGAGGGGGGTGCAAGGGACAGCGTGGTGGACTGAAGAGGTGAGACAGGCTGTGGCACAAAAGAAGAAAGCATACAATGAATGGATGAGAAATAGGGCCGTGGAAGAAGTTGAGAGGCGGAAGAGAGAGTTATATGTAGAAAGAAAGAGAGAGGTGAAAAGATTAGTAAGAAGAGAGTGGATGAGGAATTTGGAAGGAATTTGAGTGTAAAGTGGAGGGACTGTAAGAAAATGTTCTGGAAAGAGGTGAAAAGAGTAAGACAGGGTGGAAGTGAAGTTAGCAGGGGAGTGAAAGATAAAAATGGTAGGTTACTAGTGGAGAAGGGAGAAAAAGTGAGCAGATGGAGAGAACACTTTAAGGAATTGTTGAACATAGAGGATGGAAGTAATGCGAGTATAAGTGGCTGGGGAATGGGTGGGAGAAGAAGGGAGGTGAGAAGGCAGGAAGAAATCAGTAGGATAGAAGTTGTGGAAGCAATGAAGAAAGTTAAATCGGGGAAAGCCCCAGGAATTGATGGAGTGTGTGGTGAAATGCTGAAGCATGGGGGAGAGATAGTAGTAGAATGGATGTGGAAGATGTGCAGATTGGCCTGGAAGGAAGGTAGAGTCCCAGAGGATTGGAAGTCGGGTATAATTATTCCCTTGTACAAAGGAAAAGGGGAAAAAGAAGTGTGTGGTAATCATAGGGGCATTTGTCTTCGTAGTATAATAGGAAAAGTGTACGGTAGGATACTTATTGACAGAGTTAGAGAAAGAACAGAGAAATTAGTTGGAGAAGAACAGGGAGGCTTTAGGATGGGAAGAAGTTGTGTAGATCAGATATTCATTCATAGATCTTTAGTGGAAAAGTTTCTAGAGAAGGGAAAGAAGTTGTATGTGGCTTTCATGGATTTGGAGAAAGCATATGACAGGGTGGATAGACAAGGATTGTGGAAAGTGTTAAGAATATATGGAGTAGATGGGAAGTTGTTGAATGCTGTGAAGAGTATGTACGATGGTGCAAAGGCTGCAGTGCGTGTGGATGGTGAACTAAGTGAATTTTTCTCTTTGAAGGTTGCGTTGAAACAGGGATGTGTCATGTCTCCATGGTTGTTCAATCTGTACATGGATGGGGTAATAAAAGAGGTATAAGGTAGGGTAGTGGATGTTGGAGTGGGCCTGGTGAGAGAGGATAGTGTTTGGAAACTCCCTGTACTGTTGTTTGCAGATGATACTGTGTTGTTGAGTGAAGACGAAGGGGAGCTGCAAGGCTTGGTGGATGAGTTTGGGAGAGTGTGTAAGAAACGGAATCTAAAGGTGAATGTAGGGAAGAGTAAAGTGATGGTCTTTGAGAGAGGTGAAGTCAGTGAATGTACAGCGAGGTTGGATGGTGAGGAATTGGAAAATGTGAGTACTTTTAAGTACTTGGGTAGTGTGATGAGTAAGGATGGAGGTTTGGAGGGTGAAGTGCTTGAAAGGGTACAGCAGGGAAGAAAGGTTGCTGGTTCTTTGAAAGCAGTGATTAGAAACTGGGAAGTGAGCATTGAAGTGAAAAAGTTACTACATGACAGTATTGTGATACCAACTCTAACATATGGAAGTGAAGCTTGGATGTTGTTGGAAGGACACAAGTCAAGAGTGAGATTAGTGGAAATGAGTTATTTAAGAGGAGCCTGTGGAGTCACATGGAGAGACAGAGTGATGAATGAGGATATACAGGAGCGTTGTGGTGTGGATGTGGATGTGATAGGAAGCGTTATGAGGAACACACTGAGGTGGTTTGGCCATGTGGAGAGGATGGAGGGTGAAAGACTGACGAAGAGTGTGTATGTGAGTGAGGTGGTGGGGGGAAGAGGAAGGGGGAGGCCGAGGATGAGATGGAGGGATGGGGTGGAGAGGTATATGAGAGAGGAGGGTGTGAGTTGGGAGCAGGGCAGTGAAATGGTGGAGGACAGGGCGACTTGGAAGCGATTTGTTTGTGGCCACCCCAAACGGGATTGAGGCGTCTGGCAATAGATAGATAGATAGATCATCAGGATGATCATCATCAGCCATTACAAGTCCATTGCTGAACAAAGGCCTCCCCAGCCTTCTTCACAAATTCCTTGACCGAGCCAATCTTTACCACGTTTTCCCTTCAAATTTCTCTCTCATCTCTCCTCCTCTTGTCTGGCCTTTTTTTTTGCTACACTTACAATCTCCTGGTGTCCAGTCAGTCAGCCTGTTGCTCCTTCAGTTATCCCTTATTCTTGCTAGATGGCCTGCCTACCTCCATTTCTGTTCTTTTATCCATCCATCCATCCATCATCCAATCCTACATTGTCCCATGAGGAGCATAGGAGCCCGGGGCTAGGCAGTTGGTCCTGACATTTAAGATGAGAGTGATTAACTCCTATAATGTCTTTGACTTTAGTCTGCCCTCTCACCCAAGTTGATCTTTTCCTGTTTCTTAAAGATATTCCCAACATTGACCTTTCCATTGCTCACTGAGAATGGATTAATTTATTTTCCATTGGTTTTGTCTGCCTCCAGGCCTCACAACCATACGTCATAGCTGGAATTATACATTCGTTATATACTTTTCATTTCATACGAACTGGCAAGCTGCTTTTCATAATGTCTCTATGTTTACTGAAAGCTTTCCATCAAATTGTGATGTGTCATTTTATTTCGCTATCATGATCTTTCTTTAATTTTAGTATTTCTATCTATCTATTGCCAGACGCCATAATCCTGTACGGGGTGGCCATTTGACTCTGAGTTATTTGTTTTACAGGGAGGGGCACTAACCCTCCATCAACCCACTTGACACGTAGGGAGCACATATGGTTTGGTTATATGGTTACCACCCAGCATTGTAAATGGTTTCTTGGCTTACAGGAAACCATTTGGCTTGTCACTCATTGTAAAGCCACCTGTAACGGAAAGAAAAGCAATAAATAGTGACAGAAAAGATGGGAGAAATAGGAAGAGAAGAGGGCAGGCACAGAAAAAGAATGATAAAGGCTTGTTCCAGGTAATTGTACTTCTCGACTTCTTCAAGAACCTCTTCACTTGTTCTGATGACGCTCTTTGTTGTTTGTGGATTAAACATTAGTTTTACTCTGGTTCATCTTTAGCCCTACTTAGAGACTTTCTCTTTTCATGTCATTTAACATTTCTTGGAGTGTCTCTGCTGTTTCCGAGATGAGGACAGTGTCATCTGCAAATCTTAGGTGGTTCAGCCATTCTCCATCTATGTTCACTGCTTTGTTTTCCCAGTCTAACTTTATGAAAATACTTTCTTGGCATGCTGTACTGTAAATAATTTTGGTGAAATTGTATCTCCCTGAAGCACGCCCTTCTTAATCTTAATTTTTCCTGAGTCGTTATGTAATTTAACTGTAGCAGTTCCTATTTTATAAATGTTTTTGAGCAGTTTTACAATGTTCTCATTCACTCCTCGTTCTTGCAATGAATTTATAATTGCTGTGTGTTCCACTGAGCCGAAAGCCTTTTTGTAATCAACAAAACCTAAGCACAGTGGCTTATTATATTCTGTAACTTTTTCAGTGAGCTGATTCATTGTGTGTGTATGATTTGTAGTCGAATACCCACTTCGAAATTCTACCTGTTCACGAGGTTGGCTTTCCTCCAAATTTGTTGTTATTCTATTCATAAGGACTTTACTGAAGAGTTTGTAAATGACTGATAATAAGCTAATAGGTCGATAGTTACTAAGATCTTTTGAGTCACCTTTCTTTTCTTTTTTCTTTTTTTTTTCTTTCTTTTTTAGTAAAGTAACTATTGCATAACACCATGTTTTTGGAATTTTCTTAATTTTTGTACATTGAGTAAATAAGTGAGCATGCCTGTGTTGTACTTCTACTCCTGCATCTAACAGTAAATCTGCTGCTCTTCCATCTTCTCCTGGAGCCTTCCCTCTTTTCATATTTTTAAAAGAAATATTTACTTCGCTTGTTGTTTCCTCGGGTACCAGGTATTTCACTTGTGTCAGCTGAAAAGTTAGCTGTTGGTACTACTGTCTTTGATGCATACAGATCTTTGTAAAAATTCTTCAACACTCTTCACCATCTTATCTCTGCATTTAATGACCTCATTGTTTTTGTCTTTCAGTGATATAATTTGTTGCTTTCCTAGTGCCATTTTACTTCAGACCTGTTTCAGACTTTCCTTTTTTTATGATTTCTTTGATGATCCATGTTTCTCTTTCTTTTTTCTTCTCATTGTCTCTTGTTGATAAGCCTATTTAGTTCCGCTCGTTCTGTTTCGTCTCTGTTTTTTTTTTTTTTTTTTTTTTTTTTTTTTTTTGGTAAGCTTGAGTGTCTTTTCTGAATACTTCTTGGCATTGGTTGTGTTAGGGGTACCTACTACCTCCACTCATTCTCTTAGCTCTTTTGTTAGTCTGTCATTCAGCTTATCAGTGTTACATTCAGCATTGCTTAGAGCCTGAAATCTGTTCCCTATTTCCAACTCTGAAAGGCAGCCTTGTTTTCATTTACTTTTATTGGGCATATCTTTTTATCTTTAATCATCTTTCTTCCACTTTTGAAACTGAATCTGGCTGTGCAACTCCCCATTCTAAGGTCACTTGCTATATTTATTTTGTTGATAACTGTGACATTTGTGATCGTTTTATTCTTATGTGCTATATTGAAGTCGATTTCATTCTTTGTTTCTCCATTTGGGCTTCTCCAGGTCCACTTTCTCCCTGTTCTTTTGTGAAAGAATGTGTTCATTATTCTCATGTTATACATTTCAGGAAATTTTGCCACCATTTCTCCTCTTTCATTCCATTCTCCAGATTTTCCTGTACATGCTTTTCCATTTTTTTTATTCCTAACTTTTGCACTGAAGTCTCCTATGGGTATAGTATATGTGGTCTTTTCTTCTTCCATAATCTGGGATATGTCATCATAGAATGTTTCTTTTTCTTCATCTGAGCTTTGAGAAGTTGGTGCATATACTTGTATTACTTTCAGCATAGATTTTTTGAATAATTACAACCAATGCTGCTTTGTCAGATACACTACTGAATTTAGCAATGTTGTCTGCAAGATTTCTGTTAATTAGAAATCATACACCACTAACTCTTTCATTTGGCTTCCTCTGTAGTAAAATAGGTGGTCGCTGTCTTCGAGCTGAATTACTTTTTCTTTTCTGTGGGTCTCACCCAACCTATGATATCCCAACTAGCCTAACGTTTTCCAGTTCAGTCATTAAGTTATCAGGTTTGTAATCTTTTGTGAGGCTTCTTACATTGTATGCATAGATCCTCATGCATTTCAGTTTATTTTATATTCCACTCTAACTTGTCAACACAGTGCCTACTCGCTTTTGGTGGTACACCGCCCGTAAGCACAGGAGACAGTTCGGTTGGACGTGTAGTAGACGATGATCCGACAGGAACACCCGTCAAATAATTTGCAATAGAACTCATGTTTGGTTGGGAGGATAGTGGCAAATAATCTCGCCTCCCTGCCACATAGTTTCTTATGAGGTGTAATTTTTGTGCCACCTTATTCAGTATATTCGGTGGAGCCCTATACAGTATATCTGCAGGGGATCCCATGGTCCGCATCGTTTAAGACAGTACCTACCTCATATACCTACAAGGCCTTCCCCTATCCACCACTCGGGGACGTGTCAGGTAGCAGTGGGATATATATGCAGTATATCATCATCATCATCATCATCCAGACCTCCTTCCCCACCATAGGGCAGGGTGAGGAGTAGCAACGTCCAGACAGCCCAAATTTGTCCAGTCCACCAATGGGCCATGTTTCCATTCACTCACCATTCAAGCCCCTGGAATCTGGGCTCTATCTGATACGCCAAAAACATTCACCATTTACCGTAGCTGCACATAAACGTATCCGATAGAGTCAATCTGGATGCTGTCATGTTAAAAAGGGGGGCCAAATCCCTGATCATGCACTTCTTTCAATATTCATCCAGCCTGCTCGATCCCTTGTCAGACTCCTAGCCTCATGAACTTTCAAACCTCTCTTGTCACTCACTCATCCACCATATCCCTCCACCATCTCCGTGGTCTACCTTGCCTCCTCCCTCCTTAAGATTTGCTCAGATGTACCTTTTTCACCACCCTGTTGTTATCCATTCTCTCCACATGACCATACCATCTCAGTACACTCTTTTCAATTCTGGTGTCTACAGACTTCCTCACTAATATCTTTCATGAATCATATTATTTCGTTTCCTATCCATTCTCTGTACTCCACATACATTCCTCAGCATTCCCATCTCCACTGCTCTCACTTTTGACTTTTCATTTTCATGTCACACCATAATCTCACATCCATATGTTAAATTGGGCACTAACACTCCTTCATGTAAGCCTCATGCAGCTGCAACAATCAAGCCTCTGTTTCTTATCAAGGCCTTCATTCCACCAGCTACCTTCCTTCCTTGTGTCGCTATGCTTTCCAATTCTTTTGCACATTTTCCTATCTTTTCTATCACTGTACCCAGGTATTTGAACTCTCACCAATTCCAGTCTCTCTTCATTTGCTGTATCCACACCGAGAGTCATCTTCTCTCTCAGTCACCATCACTTTACTCATTTCTATATTAACTCTCTAGGCACAATGCTTACAGACGTCAGCAAAACTCTACACTAGTCTGCCAAGTTCCTGTCCGGTATTTGCAAGTAGTACTGCATCATCAGATACAACAAATTATAGATATTCCATCCATCGCCTTTTATTACTAACGGCATCTCCCTCACCATTACTCATGTTTTTACTTCTCTCATCACGCCATCTATATATACTGTAAAAGTCCATTAATCCCAATGGCAGTGGACTGAGAATCATTCGGATTATCAGATTTTTTGGATTTTTGGGTGGGACCCCCTAAGACACTTAATTTCATGTTTAAATTGAAATTTTACTGAATAGATCATTTCATTCATTCATAATACAGTATGGCACCTATTAACATCACACATATTACGGAAGTTTTTTACTTAAAAATGTATTACTGAATACACGAACTATAATTGGTAAATTAAGAGATGTTATGGGTTGTTTAACTCACCCGTAATGCTGAAAGCAGTGGTTGTAGGCAGGTAAATCCAGTTAGAGAGAGAGTAATTCCAGGGTTAATAATAATATGCACATATTGTAAAAGCACAAAAACGTAATACAGCATGTATTACTGTGGAAAATTCCTTAAACCTACCGTACAGTATATTTTACTTTGTCACTTTCACTCACTGTCTTCGAGCATCGGCTCAGGACGGTTTCGGGACAATTCACCATCAAGTCAGTTTGCTGTCACAACAATAGCAAGACAATTCGCCGTCATTAATGAAGACGACTATGGGTGACGCTAGAATGTAATTTAAAGACGACTACAGTGAGGAAGAAACAAGTTAATTATTGACTAAAGGTGCAACTAAAAAATAATATCGAAAGCCTACTTTATCGAACATAACTTTGATGAATCCCCCTGAAATATACTGTAGTGATTAAAGTATTGATTAATCAATAAGTATACAGTATTTATAGAATGATGGAGAATCGTCCAGGGTGCGAATTGTCCTGACGGGGAATCGTCCATGTTTTGATGGTGAATTGTCTGACGGCGAATTGACTTGACAGCAAATTGTCTTGGAACCCTCAGGACTACCTGCTTCTTCTAGGGTTCCTTGAGGTGCCATCTTTGAGTGTGGGTAGCTGGTCTTGGGTCGTCATCAGTGGATTTACCTGCCTGGTTGCTCATGCACTTTAGCCAGTCATGGATATCAGCCTGCCTGACAGTCTGCGCACATTTCTTGTAGAACTCGTTTCGCAAGATATGGAAATTGATCACGTCAGCCCCATTGTAATGATTATTTTGTTCAACAAAATTCACCAGTTTATCAGAGTATATAGAAGCTTCCTTCCATGAAACTTCCATGACCACACCGCTTGGCACTTCGGCACATTTGGCTCCCAGTTTGAATTTTTTTATTTTGATTTTTTATACTTTTGGAGTTTTTGTCAGCCTTCTTCAAAAATTCGGATTATTGGGATTTTTGGATTATCTGTGTTCGGATTAATGGACTTTTACTGTATATTGAACAGCCGTGGGGACATTGCACAACCTTGTCGCACGTCCACACTGATCGTGAACCATTTACTTAGATGCCCATTTACCCCTGCACATGTTTCACTACCATCATAAAAACTCTTGATGGCACCTAGCAGCTTACCATCTACACCGTACATGCGCAAAACCTTCCCCAATCCTCCTTCTACTTTGTTGTATGCTTTTTCCAGATCCATCAGTGCCATAAACACCTTCTAGTCTTTCTCGCAAGCCTTCTTTGCCATCTGTCTTACTGCAAGTATTTGATCCACACATCCTGTGCACCTCTAGAGCCTCCCTGTTCATCACTCATTAGGACTTTTGATATTTCTCTTACTTTCTATGTAATAATTTTTCCATATACCTTCCCTACTACACTCAGTAAATTTATATGTGCCATGATAATTCTTGCACTCACTTTACTGACCTTTATTTTTGTACAGGGGTACAATCACAGCCTTTTTCCACTCTGCTGTCACAGTTTCACTCATCCTTGTCTTCTTACGTACCAGTATCCCCAGCAAGCACTTCATTCTGCTCTCTCTACTACAATTAATTATCTCAGCATACACCTCATCAATCCCAGCTGCTTTCCCATTTTTCAGCCACTTCACAGCGCTCTTCACCTGCTCGAATGTCATGTATCCTGGCACTGCATTCCTTCTCTGGACACCCCCAAAACCAGTCATGTTTACAGTTGCTCTGCTCTGTTCATTTCCATTCATCAGGCTTTCAAAATATTCTTTTCATCTGATACTTCATCCCCATGGGTTAATAATCTACCACCTGCATCCTTCACACTTTCACATTTATTTCTGCTGTCACTTCTGTGTTTCAGCATCTCATTCCATTATAACTTCCTATTTTCAGAGTACCTGTAGTTTGCATTCATTTTTCCTCTTAGACTATCATTTACCTCCTCGTTTTTCCACTTCACTAGTCTCTTTACATGCTTCTTGCCCTCAATATATTCAGCTCTTATTTCCCTTGTCCTGTAACCACTCTAGCCACTTCTTTTCCTCCACTGATTTCTTAACCTCTTCATCCCACCATGGCGCACCTTTCATCTATGTTGTTACTCCTGCCACACCACACACTGCTTTAGCATTTCAAATAAGCAATCTCTATGTGCATTCCACAGGCCACCTAGATCCAGTTAATTCCAGTTGACTGATTCTAACTCCTCCTCTAGATTGGTCCTGTAATCATCTGCCATTTCTTTGATTCCCATCTTCTTGACTTTCAGTCTTTCTCTCTGACTGCTCCTTTCTCTCCTGATCCACCTCACACCTCTCACCTTGATCTTGCATACCACAGTATGACCTGATAGACCTCCACATCGTCCTTTCACGGCCCTCGTATCAACAACCATTTCCAGCATCGACCTCTCTATGAGCACTTAATCAATCAGGTTTCTTTCAACACAATCCCCGTTCCTTTTATACCATGTAAATTTATGTGCATCATGTAGTAGTGAAAATTTTGTTCAGTAGGATTATGTTTCATATACTCTGGCATATGCTTCACAGGCAGGCTTGGATGAGGTAGAGAAGGATAGATTTTGGGATGACTTAATACGTGTACTTAGTGGTATGGGGGATGGTGAGATTGTAGTTTTAAGAGGGGACTTAAATGGTCATGTAGGTGAAGCAGCTGAAGGATATGAAGGAATTCACGGGAGTTGTGCGTATAGTACAAGAAATGAGGAAGGGGAGAGGATACTCGAGTTTGGAGAGGCAATGAACATGATTGTGTGCAACACACATTTTAGGAAGAGAGAGAGTAGGTTGATTACATATGAGTCTGGGAGAAATAGCAGCCAGATAGACTATTCCTTCAGGAAAAATATATTGGAAAGAAAAGGGAACAGTACTTTCTTGTTGTTGATTTGGAGAAGGCCTTTGATAGAGTCCTCAGAGACTTGAAGGGGGCAATGAGAAAGCTTGGGATTGAGGAGTGGCTGGTTAGGGTCATTATGACCACGTATGTGGGTGCTCGCACCCAGGCAAGAGTGAATGGAGATTTGAGTGATGAGTTTTCCTAGAATGTTTGTGTGCACCGGGGGTTAGTTTTGAGCCCTGTCTTATCATGGTACTTGAAGCCCTCTTACATGACTTCAGAAATAGACTCCTGTGGGAGATGTTGTATGCTGATGATTTGGTGTTTATTGCAGGGGATGAAAGTGAGGCAGAGGAAAGATTTAGGAAATAGAAAGATGGTATGGGACACAAGGGCAAATGCAGATAAAAGTGATGATATCTCAGGTTGGTGGCAGTACTGTCAGAGAAGAGGGAGAGCGGCCATTTGTGCATTGCCACATGGGCTTGGAAAGTAATTCCATCTTATGCAGTGTTTTGATAGGTGGGTGCATAAGAGATCTAGTAGTATTAGAGGTAGACTGCGAGATAATGCTGACTTCATGTGTGTGATGTGTTGGGGAGAGCATGTGTAGATTGCCAGATGTGAAAGGATTGAACTTAGTGGTGAGTCTCTTGAGTGTGTAAAAGTGTTTAGTTATTTGGGAGATTTGTTATTTGCTGGAGGTGGGACTGGAGCTAGCTCTGTGTCTAGAATGAGGAGTGGTTGGAAGACGTTCAAGGAGCTGTGCCTCTCCTGACATTGAGAGGGCTCTCCCTACATTCTAAGGGGTCTTTGTATGCAGCATGTGTTTGGAGTGTAATAGTGTATGGTAGTAAGATTTGGGCAGTAAAGCAAGAGAATATTCGCAGGCTCAAACTTACAGAAATGGCAATGATTAAATGGATGTGCAGTGCATCCCTGAGAACCAGGCCTATGGGGGGGGGCTAGGTTTTTCGGTGGAAGAGTTAAGGGGTAGCATTGGACTGGAGTGTATTGGTGTTGTGACAAGGAGAGGTAGATTGAGGTGGTTTCGGCATGTATCGAGGATGGAGATGATAATTGGGTGCGGAAAGTGAGAAGTGTTAATGTTAGGGGTAGGGTTGCGAGAGGTAGGCAGAAAAAGACCTGGGATGAGGCCATTAAGTGTGACCTTAGGGATAAGGGATTGGATAGGGAAGCTCCCAGAGATCGAGCAGCATGGAGAGCTGACCATTAGCTGACCAAGGCTGATGCATGCATGCACGTTGGAGCCTTCAAAAACGAAACAAAACGAAATGTACCGTAAAACACCCTAACTTCGGACATTTTTTGTGTATTTTAATGAATAACTCTGTGTAAAATGGTGCAATTTTATCCCTGTTGGTGTCATGTGGTAGCCAGGGACAGTACCTGCTGAATCCATATGATAAAAAAAATTAGCCACGCTAAACACGTGTGTTTTTCTTCAAATGTCTGAAGTTAGGAACAAATTTCCTAACTTCGGACAGCTCTTCCAAACTTCGGACATCCATGTATTTGCCCTTTAAACATGAGAATGGTTAATAGCACCTATCTCTGGACACACTGTCCAAACATCGGACACTTTAGAAGTTTTTAAAAAATGTTAAAAAAAATTGGGCACTCGTGGCCCAAGCTATACAGGTAACTCGCACGAAACACGTGGGTTTCGTTCCTACCGTGCCGTGTTAGGTGCGAAATCGTGTATATTTAACCCCTTAACCGCGGGGCGTCACTTTCGTGACGCTTGGGAGCAAGGGATCATACCGCGGGGCGTCGCTTTTGTGATTCTGTGTTATTTTGAATTCACCCGGGCTTTCAAGTGGGGGCTTGTATCATCTATCAGTACTGACAATGTCCAACACTAGTCAGCACTCCTAATCTCATCTGTACTCCCATCCATTGTTGACAATTTAGCCATTTCTCCCCGTTCTTGACTCCCCTCCCTACCCCCACTCCATTACCCTATCCTCTCGCCTGCCCGGCCATGCTACGCTAAGTAAATCTTCCCTGGAATTTTTCACTGATTTCATCCATTGATATAAGCCCTATGTCGTATTCTTATACCAAATAATATATATAAGAAAGAAATCAGGTAAGTGAGAGTGCCATACACCTGGAATTGGCTAATTATCACCTGACAACACCTCACGTGCACTCGTTCGCTAATTTTCGCTGTTTTTTTCCCCTTGAAATATGCCGTATAATCTATTTTCGTAATAAATATACATGTAAGGAGAGAAGGGAGAACCCTAAGTGATATTTACATTCACCTGGAACTACCTAATTTATAATGTATTGTCTACATTTCCTGCCAATCATATCAGTGCTACACAAAGCTGTTTCAAGATTTAACATTGGTAGCTCTGATTATATATCTCCTAAGTAGGCCTCTAATCTATTTTCGTAATAAATATACATGTAAGAAGGGAAGGGAGAAGCCTAAATGATATTTACATTCACCTGGAACTACCAAATTTATAATGTATTGTCTAGATTTCCTGCCAATCATATCAGTGCTAGGCTTAGCTGTTTCAAGAGCTACGTTGGTAGTGCTGAATAACCCTCAAGTAGGCCTCTCAACCCGGGCCGGCCCTCCTAGCAGTTCTCTCTCAGATTCCGAAGAGGAGGTACGGCTCATCCTCTTGCTGACTTCAGGGTCTTTTTTCACCCCCATGCAAGGGCCCTGTGACCTTTACCCCCTACTAAACCTCGTGTGGAAAGAGGTAAAGGGCTGACAATTGATAAAAGAGTGACTACGATCTTTCTATTGAGTAAAACAGTGCAAGTGGAATTGTAAATAATGTGTAAATAATGTGTAAACAGCAAGTGAAAGTAATGAATGTAAATATACGTGAACAATGGAAAATAGTTTTATAAGTTATTTCAAGTGACAGTGCACAACACAGTGTAAATAAAATAGAAATGTAAATAACGTAAATAAAATAGAGAACGTAAATAGAAATGTAAATGAGTAGTATTATAAGAATACGAGTATATACCCTAGGAGTAATGAAAGTGAAAGTTTCACTCTAGCATGTCTGAATGCTATGAGTTATGAGAGTGAAGATGAAAGTGACATTCACTCTCAGTGCCAGTATACAGGACGAGAAAGTGAATGCTACGTATTTTACTGAAAGAAATTGAATCCCTACAGTGACAATAAACTAATACTACTGAAGGAAACTTATGGATAAAGAATGTAGATATATATAAGCGTTATATAGTAATAGAAATATAAAGTGTGAGGGGTTTTATGAATAATAAATGACAGACTACCATGAGCGAACTAGTGCCAGTGCGACGATCAGACGCGCTCGTAATTTCCATTGCTTTCACAGTGTTTTTTTTTTTAGTATGGATCCCAAACTACTTGAAAATTGTAGAATAGTGTTTATAGTGTTTGTATCTGGCTGTGGTAATCATATTACGGGTTGTCGGGAAGTGTAAAGTGGAGACTTCGTTACCCTACTTCAGAGGTCTCCACAAGTCCTACGGTAACCGACGAAGGCTCAACAATCATTCCAGGAGAAAGCTGAAGGTATGTGCCATAAGCATATGTAATTTTATTATTCTAGGACTAATAACTGATTTTTGGCAAATATTTTTTGAGAGTCTGTCGGAGCCCAAATAACCCCGCGGCACACGCAAGTCATTGGTAAACAAGCCCGCGGTGTAGGGGTTAAACTACTCCGTATTTTGCTCCCTAGACCCCCCAAATGTGTTGTTTTGCTGTTATCTGTCACTGGTAATCATTAGAAAGCACTTTAAGTGGTTAGAAGGTTTATTTAATGTTATAACTCACAAATACAGTACTCCACAGCAAAACTTCAACACACAAATACTGTAAGTAAACACAAAGAAACATTCTGACGCCGATCATAGGTAATCATATAAATCAGGTTAATTGGTACCAGTGCTTTAACTTACAAGTACATACCAGAACAGCACATATTTAACTTAGAAATGCAGTACTGTGATATCGAATGATTTCAGTACATAATCTGTTAGGAATGGCTGGGAAAAAAAAAAAGTTATGAATACATTTTCACCTTTTTGATATACGTTTATGGTAGTTTCGAGTTATTTTTTACGTTATCGTTGTGCCCATGCTTGGAAAAGGGAGCGAAAGAGTTGAATTTTCAGTCCTAAATGAGAAAACTGCACATCCTCCAAGGCTAGACTCTGTCACAGGAGAATAAAGTTGAGGGTCAGTCCGATTAGCAATAAGGAATTTGTGTCACAACTTCCAGCTCCCACACCACGAGAATGGCTAAAAATAAAATCGTAATGCAGTTTCAGAACTAACATTAAGTCTAATTATTACGAATACAGATACAAAGCAGAAATAAATACGTTTACAGACGGGGAAAACGTACTTCTTCTGTCATAACATGTTCATCTTTCTCTATCATTTTACGTTCGTCTTTATCATTTTACCTTGTTATTTTCACAATATATATTGCTGTCTCGTAAACAGGGTGGTTGTTTGTGTTTTGCAAGGGATGAAAAAGATTGTATTTTCTGTCTGGGTCGAGATAATGGGTTTAACTATGTGTGGTTAGGCATGGCCACAAGCGAAAAAATCGTACATCCACTCATCACGATAGCAGGTGGTGAACTGACAGATGATACATGAGAGGGTGAAGTCAAGGTCAGTCTCATGTCCCAGATTTTCGTTCACTTCCCGAAAATTTTCACAGTTTTCTACACGTTGCATTGCATCAAATGATCGAAACCATTACAGCAAACCTGAGCAAATAGGTAAAGATGCCAAGACAAAAATGTATTTTTCTCTTATTATAAGTACGAACAAACAAAAAAGGCAATATTCCGATGCCGATCATGGGTAATCATATAAATCAGGTTAACTGGTTACTAGACTTAATTTAATGCTTTAATTGCTTACAAGTACATACCAGAACAGTAAATATTTAACTTACAAATACAGTACTGTAGAAAAGCAGTACAGTAAGAGTTTAACGAACAAACAAAAAAGGCAATATTCCAACGCCGATCATGGGTAATCAAATAATTCGGGTTAACTGGTTACAAGGCTTTATTTAATTATTTAACTTTATTTAAGTGCTTACAAGTACAGTACATACGAGAACAGTAAATATTTAACTTACAAATACTGTACAGTACTGTGGAAAAAACGAACAAATAAAAAAGGCAATATTCTGACGCCTATCAGGTAAACTAGTTATAAGATTTTATTTTTTGCTTTAACGTTATTTAATAGTACTTTAAGTTGCACATAAACTTACCAGAACAGTACAGTACTGTAAATATTTAACTTACAGATACCGTGAACCGGGGTGAATTCGGACACGGGGTGGCTTCGGACGAAATTTGCATAAAAAGATTAAATGCTACGCAGCTGCTAAACGAAGAAAGATATCGCATATCTTTAAACTGGATAATGTTCCATAGGTTTTGTAAAATGTTATGTATAATTATCTTTTTAAAATATTATTTTCCACTGGTGAATATATTGTAATAAAGACAATGCTATTTTTTGGTGAAAAAATGAAAACGGGAAAACTTGGTCTGGTGTGAACGAATCATAACAAACCGCACGCTTATACACATCTAGAGGTTTACTTTAACGTCTAACTTGAAGATTGGAACAGAGAAAGGGTTAAAATCTGCAATTTAAATGTATGTAAACATGACATGAGTGAATGTGTACGGATTTTTGGGATTTAAAGGGGTGACTTCGGACAATGGATATTTAAAGGGCTGAGGTCAGACAGCATATCTAATTTGCTTTCTTTATATGTAATAAAACATATTTTGTACAATGTACATAGTCTGCATGCTTATCTTTGTTTTTGCATTTATATAACAGATGATGTGTGAGATGAACTAAGCCACAATGCCTCGAAATTACAAGAGAGTGAGTGTATCTACCAGTGATGGTAGAAGACACTATACGGTGGAACGCCGTGGCAGCCTTTTAGAGTGTGCTAGTGCAGACGTAGGGGAGGGCGGTGATGATTCGGCCACTTTTTCGAAAAAAAATCATAATAAATAAAGTTTAAGAAATTCTTAAAATCTGCTTATTCCAAGAGGAAGCCACATCTTTTGGCTCTTTTGTGTGCTATTGTCAGTTCTTAAACTTACGTCATTTCTTGGCAGTAATCCAAACTCTTAAGGTCTCCAAAATGGCCGAACCATCCCTCTTGGTGTGGATGATTCGGCCACTGGCGTTGGATGGTTCGGCCACCATGTGGGATGATTTGGCCACTTGCCTCTGGGGCTCAATTAAAGAATTAAATACAGTAGGAAAATTAAGAATCAAATTTTCATCTGTGCTGACATGATTTATTGGATTTATTTTTACCCAAACAATCTCCATTTAATGAAACAAGGAACAATCTCCTTATAATGAAATTAAATGGCTCTACTCTTGCCTATCTCAGATAAAATAAAACTATAATTTTGTGAAAAAATATCCGAGTCAAATGAAAGCTACTTCTCTTACATGCTGTTTACTCTTAACGCATTTTAAATCCAGTGAAACAAAAATCCAAAGTTGTAATACCTTTGCCTTCGCTTAGTGCTTTGTGAAACTGGTTCAGGTAATACTCCAATTATAGCGTTTCTTGAAACAGAAGCTTCATCAATTTCTGAGGGAAAGTAGAGAGAGAGAGAGAGAGAGAATATGTAATTTTATAGAAAAAAGGTAAGGAGATGAGTCTGTTATGATGTGGCAGGGATAAACCAGCTCTGCTGTCGGGCCCTGCTGCAGATGTCACCGATTGCATTGCGCAGTTGACCCTTGTGCGGTGTGGTGCGGTGAGGATCAGTTCGTTCTCCCCTTTGGGGCTAAGATGCGAATGAATGTGTTTGAATGGATGAGTAAATGGGGAGTGTGTCATCCTGTCTCGGCTACCTCCCTTTCCTTGGGGGAAGCAGCCTAGGTATATAGATGGATAGATAGATAGAAAAAAACTGTTAAATAAAGAAAATAAATTATTAGGTAATTATGAGGGATGGTTCGGCCACCTGGCAACCCTGCCGAACCATCCCTCAATTCAAGTGGCTGAATCATCCCCCATGTATAAAGATGTACACATGGCGCCCCGAAACCCAGAGTTCATAAGCTGTTCGAGTGTTATGTACTCTCACGTCACCTATAGACAATAAATGATATTTGCACTATATATGGATAACAACCCTGAAGTATTAATGGAGCTACTGCTTACGTTGGATCACCGACAAAGTACATAGGGGTCATGAAAAATTATAAAATCTAACCTGATGTTGCTGTTTCCCGGCCAACCAAAACAAAAACACATGTGCCATTTGTCGCCAAGATCACGCAACTTCATGTGAAATCTCAATGATCTAGGTCCCCTACATTATTCAGGAAGGCCAGTGGCCGAACCATCCTCCTGGCCGAACTATCACTGCGCTCCCCTACGTGATGGAAAGTTAAGTGTCAGACAGGCTGCTAAGAAATATGATGTTTCTAAAAGTACTTTACATGACTATATGACAAAGAAACATGTAAAAAAAACCAGGTGGACAAACTGTCTTTACTCCAGAAGAAGAACTACATATTGTGAACCGAGTCACTACACTGGGAGAATGGGGTCTGCCTATTGACACTTTTGAACTGCGAATGTTAATAAAGTGCTACTTAGACGAACGTGGGATTACTGTGAAACGCTTCAAGAACAATCTTCCTGGAACTGATTGGAGTTCGTGTTTTCTGTTGCGCCACAAAAACAAACTGGCTCAGAGGGTATCTCAGAATATTAAAGTTGCACGTGCTAAAGTCGGTCCAATTGAAATCAATCAATATTTTGATAATCTTGAAAAAACACTGAAAGATGTGCCTCCTAGTAACATCATTAACTATGATGAAACCAATCTCTCTGATGACCCAGGAAACAAGAAAATCTTAGTTCGCCGAGGTACCAGATATCCAGAGAGGGTAATGAACCACACAAAATCCAACATCTCCATCATGTTCTCTTGTTCCGGATCTGGAAAGATGCTTCCACCATATGTGGTGTACAAGGCAGTAAACTTGTACAACACTTGGACAGAAGGTGGCCCTTCAAATGTGCGATACAACAGGACAGACAGCGGGTGGTTCGACAGTAATACGTTTGAGGACTGGTTCTTTAAAGTTGGATTACCTCATGCAAAACGTCAGGACGGCAAAGTAGTGTTCATAGGGGATAATTTAGCTAGCCACCTTTCTCTGTCTGTTGTGGAAGCTTGTGAGGAGCACAACATTGATTTTGTTTTATTGCCCCCCAATTCTACACATCTCACCCAACCCTTAGATGTTGCTGTCTTCCGTGCAGTGAAAACTCATTGGCGTAAAATTCTAAGTGAATTCAAAACATCAAGTATTGGAAGAAGAAGTGTATCCCTTCCAAAATCAGAGTTCCCAAAGCTTCTAGGACAACTGCTCAATAGAATAAGTGATAATATTATGAAGAATATCATGAATGGCTTTCGCAAGTGTGGGATAACGCCACTTAACCGACAGGAGGTACTAGCTCGTCTACCACAACACACTGATTCCAGTACTGATACCGGTACCACTGTTACTTCAGAGATTAACACTGATACCGGTACCAGTACCAATGCCTCATCTCAAGCATCTACCTCGGGTTATGCAACAACCCCACATGTACCTGCAAGAAATTCAAGTGCCAGTAGTACCACCGGTAGTGATTTTGCATCACATTTTGATGAGTCATTGGTCAGTGTTCTATCGGAAATGCGATATGGAAAGAAGCAATCATGCCAGAGGAAGAGGAAACTAAAAGTGCCTGCAGGCAAGAGTGTAACAGCTAAACGACTAAGGAAAATGAGAGAAGAGGGAACTGTAAGCACAGATTCTGAGTCATCCAGTACTGGTACCGGTACTGCTGCAATACTTAGTGAAGTAGAGCTCCCTATCATAGATATGGATGGTGAGGACCTGCAAATACAGCCAGTGAATCAAGCAGAAGATTCTCCTGAAGCAGCAGGGGCAAGTAATGATGGGACACTTGAGACACAAGAATTAGAGGCAAGTACCAGCACTGATGGGACAGCTATGACGCAAGCAACAGTAACAAGTACTGGTACCAGAACTACAACTGAGACAGCAGAGACAGATGTAGGGCCAACACGTAATCCTAAGCTACATGACTGGGTGATTGTACAACTTTCAGATAAGACAGGAAAGAGGAGGAAGTATTTTGTTGCTATTGTCATTGATGTACAGACATTGAAAGTTAGGTTCTTAAAACATGTAAGAGGTACAAAGAATGTGTTTGTAACTTCTAATGTTCCAGGTGATGAAATGTGTGCCATAGACGAGTCAGACATAGTAATGTACTTACAGGAGCCAATCCTGGACAAACGAGAACGTATGATTTTTGATCTAGATGTTACCTCATGGCCACAGTAAGTCATTGTGTGATCTCTTAGAATTCCAGTTGTTCACTTTGTTGTAATATTTCTAGTTATTGTGCCTTATTCTTGTCATATTTCTAGTCTGTTCTTGAAAAAGGAGATATGATTTTCAATCTTTATGTTAATTCATGGCCACAGTAAGTCACTGTGATCTCATAGAATGGCATTCGTTCTGTACCGGTATTTATGTCACATTTCTAGTATGAGAAGAGATATTATTTAGTTTAATTGGTTTTGTGCAATGTGAGAACACATATTATTTAAGTTACCATATGGTACCGGTATGATATCCTTATAGTTTGTCCCCACTCCCTCCTCTTGTTCCTCATCTACTCCCCCCTTCCATTCCTAACTCCTCCTGTTTCTCCTTCCCAAGCTCCTTCTCTCATTCCTTCCGAAGCTCCTTCACTCTTTAGCTCTTTCCTTCCCTATCTTCTGTTCCTCCATTCCAAGTTCCCTTTAATTAGGCATTTAAATAGCCGGCACGCTTTAAACCGTCCGGTCAGTCAGTCACAATCGTGCCTTTAAACCTGCGCATAGCGTGGGAATGTACCGTATTTATGTCACATTTCTAGTCTGAGAAGAGATATTATTTAGTTTAATTGGTTTTGTGCAATGTGAGAACACACATTATTTAAGTTACCATATGATACGGTACCGGTATGATATCCTTATAGTTCGTCTCCACTCCCTCCTCTTATTCCTCATCTACTCCCCCCTTCCATTCCTGACTCCTCCTGTTTCTCCTTCCCAAGCTCCTTCACTCTTTAGCTCTTTCCTTCCCTATCTTATGTTCCTCCATTCCAAGTTCCCTTTAATTAGGCATTTAAATAGCCGGCACGCTTTAAACCGTCCGGTCAGTCAGTCACAATCGTGCCTTTAACCTGCGCATAGCGTGGGAATGTACTCCCTATAATGTATATGTATAATCAACTAAACTGGGGTTGTAAGTCAATGGAAAATTTATTTTTTCATCTATTTTTGCTATATATCACTACTATTTACTTGTAATTGTTCTGTATTTTTTTGTATTTTTTTCAGCAATTTTTTTAAAAGTCGCGCAGTGTCCGAAGACTCCCCAGAACTGTCCAAACATTCAGCTGAGCTACTAGGGGCCCATTTCAGTGCATTTCTAATGAGTGTCCGGGGTCACCCCAAGGCAGTCCGAAGTCTCCCCAGTCCGGGGTGACCTCGGACACCTATAAAATATTTTTCTACGTCTAGATGGAGATTCTGAGATTATCTAGCTCTTAGATGCTTACAGGTTATTGGCTCACGTACGTATGTAATACTTAACATCAGTATTTTGGCCAAAATAAATTGTGTCAGGATGAAAAAACCTTCAAAATCGTACGAAGTCACCCCAGTTCACGGTACTGCGCTACTGTACTCGGGAATGTCTCACTCACTGAATAATTTCCCGCCTAGATCGTCACATAATCAAAACAAACCGCGCGCTACGGTGACGTTCGAGGATTTGATCATTCAAAGGCCTCTCCTGCGTTAATTTGTAGTTTTCATAATGGTTCTTTAATCTTACGTTGTCTTATGTGTATCCCAGCCCTTACCGTGTATAATTGCGAGCGCGTTCTGTGAGATCGTGTTCTGTGCGAGTTACCTGTACATACAGTATATAAAGAGAAATATCCAAAAATATCTTTTTTTCAGCTCATAAATTGAGATCACCTTCAGATGCATCATATCACATTGTAGTGAGGTATTCTGGCCATTAATATAACTAAGAACTATTCAGAAACTTTTTCAGATGAAAAAATTATATAAAAATTCATTGCATATATTCCAAACTGTAAGGGGAACTGACCTCTTTTTCCTAAACAAGACTTTACCTAATTATCAAGTAGCTACCTCACTGACTCAACAAATGCATACTGAAATAACATAATGTTAAACACTTCTTACTGGTTCTAATGACACCCACACACCTACTAACGCACACAAATCAGCAGACACACACACACACAGGCACGTTATGAAGGCACCGTGAAACATATTAACAACCTACACGCTTTGATCTTATACACACATTAATAAAACACACACACACACACACACACACACACACACACACCTATAGTCTGTATTTTTCCAGCTAAGGGTAAATTGAATTACTGAACAGAAGATTCCTTAATATCAGAATAATGGGAAATAGAAAAAACTTGTTTCTGCATGGTAGAGATACGAATTTCTTATAATTAACAATACATTTCACTTCATAATATGCTATTCATGAAAGCTTAGTATATAAAATTGGGATATTGCAATATGCCATCAGCTAGAAAAATATCTATCTATCTATCTATCTATTCCCAGATGCCTCAATCCCGTTCGGGGTGGCCAAAAACTAATCACCTCCACATCGCCCTGTCCCCCACCATTTCACTGCCCCACTGCCAACTCACACCCCCTCTTTCATATACCTCTCCACCCCATCCCTCCATCTCATCCTCGGCCTCCCCCTCCCTTTCCCCCCCTCCACCTCACTCACGTACACTCTTTTCATCAGTCTTTCACCCTCCATCCTCTCCACATGGCCTAACCACCTCAGTGTATTACTCCTAACGCTTCCTATCACAACCACATCCACACCACAACGCTCCTTTATATCCTCATTTGTCAGCCTATCTCTCCATGTGACTCCACAGACTCCTCTTAAATAACTCATTTCCACTAATCTCACTCTTGACTTGTGTCCTTCCAACAACGTCCAAGGTTCATTTCCATACGTTAGAGTTGGTATCACAATACTGTCATGTAGTAACTTTTTCACTTCCATGCTCACTTCCCTGCTTTTTATCACTGCTTTCAAGGAACCAGCAACCTTTCTTCCCTGCTGTACCCTTTCAAACACTTCACCCTCCAAACCTCCATCCTTACTCATCACACTACCCAAGTACTTAAACATACTCACATTTTCCAATTCCTCACCATCCAACCTCGCTGTACATTCACTGACTTCACCTCTCTCAAAGACCATCACTTTACTCTTCCCTACATTCACCTTTAGATTCCGTTTCTTACACACTCTCCCAAACTCATCCACCAAGCCTTGCAGCTCTCCTTCGTCTTCACTCAACAACACAGTATCATCTGCAAACTACAGTACAGGGAGTATCCAAACACTACCCTCTCTCACAAGGGCCACTCCAGCATCCACTACCCTACCTTGTACCTCTTTTATTACCCCATCAATGTACAGATTGAACAACCATGGAGACATGACACATCCCTGTTTCAACGCAACCTTCAAAGAGAAAAATTCACTCAGTTCGCCATCCACATGCACTGCAGCCTTAGCACCATCATACATACTCTTCACAGCATTCAACAACTTCCCATCTACTCCATATATTCTTAATACTTCCCACAATCCTTGTCTATCCACCCTGTCATATGCTTTCTCCAATTCCATGAAAGCCACATGCAACTTCATTCCCTTCTCTAGAAACTTTTCCACTAAAGATCTAAGAAGGAATATCTGATCTACACAACCTCTTCCCTTCCTAAAGCCTCCCTGTTCTTCTCCAACTAATTCCTCTGTTCTTTCTCTAACTCTGTCAATAAGTATCCTGCCATACACTTTTCCTGTTATGCTAAGAAGACAAATGCCCCTATGATTACCTCACACTTCTTTTTCCCCTTTTCCTTTGTACAAGGGAATAATTATACTCGACTTCCAACTCTCTGGGACTCTACCTTCCTCCCAGGCCAATCTGCACATTTTCCACATCCGTTCTACTACTATCTCTCCCCCGTGCTTCAGCATTTCACCACACACTCCATCAATTCCTGGGGCTTTCCCCAATTTAACTTTTTTCATTGCTTCCACAACTTCTATCCTACTGATTTCTTCCTGTCTTCTCACCTCCCTCCTTCTCCCAGCCATTCCCCAGCCACTCATACTCGCATTACTTCCATCCTCTGTGTTCAACAATTCCTTAAAGTATTCTCTCCATCTGCTCACTTTTTCTCCCTTCTCCACTAGTAACCTACCATTTTTATCTTTCACTCCCCTGCTAACTTCACTTCCACCTTGTCTTACTCTTTTCACCTCTTTCCAGAACATTTTCTTACAGTCTCTCCACTTTACATTCAATTTCCTTCCAAATTCCTCATCGATTCTCTTCTTACTCTGTTTCACTAATCTTTTCACCTCTCTCTTTCTTTCTACATATAACTCTCTTCCACCTCTCAACTTCTTCCACGCCCATATTTCTCATCCATTCATTGTATGCTTTCTTCTTTTGTGCCACAGCCTGTCCCACCTCTTCATTCCACCACTCTGTTCCTTGCACACCCCTCCGTCTTCTCTTCATCCCACACACCACATCACATGCTACACATATTTCTTCTGTTAATATCCTGCACACACCTTCCACGTCCCCCATCTGCTCCAATTCATATTTGTCCAATCGTTCCTCCACTTCTTTCTTATACTCTTCCTTTTTCTCATCCTCTTGTAACCTTTCCACTCTCCTTACAAATACTCCTTCCCGTCCTTCCCTTCTTCTATTTCTCCATCTTGCTTGGATCTTGATACTGGCCACCACCAAGTAGTGGTCAGAAAATCCACTCCCCGAACCTCTGTAAGCTCTTGCATCCATTACACATTTTTGCATCCTTTCATCCACACGTACATAATCAATCATTGCCTTCCTTTCATTCAGTTCACCACCCACCCTTCTCATCACTCGCCATGTATACCTGTGGATCATTTTGTGCCCGAAGAGGGTATTGGCTATCACCAACCCCCTCCCAGCACAAATGTCCACCAATGCACTGCCATTCTCATCTGTCTCAGGAGGCACACCCCACTCACCAACTATTCCATCCACCTTCACATTCCCTACTTTACCATTCATATCACTGATCAAAAACACTCTCTCATTCCTTCCAGTCTTTTCCATGCACACTTCCATATTTGTCCAGAGCTCTTCTCTCACTCTGCTTGCACAATCTTGCGTTGGCGCATACACACACACAATCGCCCACATTTGTATTCCAACTTTCAATCTTACCCACACAATCCTTGACCCAACTGATCCATACTTCCTTATGCTCTTCTTCCATCTTTTACTCACAACTATACATACTCCTTCTTTTGCCCTCTCATTCTTACCTACTTCTGCACATATACCCCGTCCATACTCCCATTCTCTCACACTCTCACCTCTCCATTTCATTTCAGTTATTCCGCATACATCAACTTTCGCACCCTCAGGCACCTAGACAATCTCTCTCTCTTTCACCTCGTCATTTGCTCCCCTTACATTCCACGTTCCAATTACCATGTCCTTTGTTCGGTCCTTGGTTGTCATCTTTTGTTCAGTCCTTGTCCGAGGCTTATTGTTTGTCTTTTTAGTTAGTTGTTTTCTGGGGAGGGGCACTAACCCTCCGCCAACCCTTTTAGTCGCCTTTTACGACAAGCAGGGATACTGGAGGAGTTTTCTTGAAAAAAAAAAATATACAGACAATAATTAGATATATGAATGGAGTTTCACATAAGAATAGTACATCAGTACAAAAACTTCCTTGACTACCAATATAAATTACTGTAACTCAATAAATAGTATCACTTTTTTCTTCAAAATAAAACTCATTACTGGTTAAGGCACCATACTGACTGTCTTCGTACAGATCTATATCAAATATTATTATCACTTACTTGGGCCAAAGGTTCACATCTACATCAAAAATCATCCTTTTCTTGCGATCAAGTGTTGGTTCAGTATGTCCTCTTTGTCTGTGTCACTGCTGTCATCAACCATTGGGTATACAAATGTGTGATGTACCCTGAACGTGTTTGAGAAACCTGACATGTATTTCTGATTTTACCCTAACAATGGTAGCAGTATAATGCCTATATCTGTCTTTTCTATCAAAGGGAATTTATTTGGCTTAAGTAATTTGTCTGTCCGAAGTTAGGAATTTATTCTGTGAAATAAAGAGATATTCATTAAAACAGTCATAGCAAGATTATACATGTATATATTTTAAAATAGGTTACTGCCCAGTACTTACAGCACTTTTCCACATACAATCGTTCTAATCATGTTATTACAATTGAAACTGTTTGTTCTGTGTGAACAAAGTTTTGCGGGGTTAAAAAATGCTGATTCTTTTTCCATTTGATTCATAATTTTTTTCACCCACACATATTCAAGCTAGTTTAATAGGACTTATACATAATAATATTTGAAGATTACCCTAACTACCTATATCATTTTTTTTGGCAAATATCGCACTGTCTTCCAATAAACTTGAATTATTACATTTTTTTACAAAATGTCCGAAGTTTGGGCGCTGTCTGAAGTTAGGGTGTTTTACGGTACCAGATTTACACACACACATCAGTTAGCAACGATAGAGGAAGCATTGGAAGTTGGCTATACTCCATCGATTTGAATTCAATTCATTGGATTGGTTTGTATTTATTATCCAAGTGTATATCTGAGGCAGTCATGTGAAAGTTCGGCCTTTGCTAAGTCTCATGACGGGTTTCATAATTGTATGACTACAGTTATCTTCCGTAAATGCTTGGCAACATAATATCAGAAAATTAATTTTGGGCCAGCACGCATGTGGCAAGTACCCAGGTGCAGTGTATCGTGCCACAAATGAAATAAGCTAATCCGGTCGTCTGCAAAGGCAATATACCAGCAATGAAATTAGAAATTGCTAAATTCAGAAATGATTTTGACGGACTGGTAGTTTTTTGAAGTACAGTGCAGTTAGCATGCTTTCTTTCTCCATACATTTTAGTGAGAAAGGTTTTACTGTACAGTAATCCCTCGACTATCCGATGTAATAGAGCCAAAGGCATGTCCGGAAAGTGGTCCCCTCCGGATAGTGGGCCCTAGTTCCTGGACTTGTACTTATGGACCCTGACCTACCCTGACTCAGAAAAACACCTATACAACTCCCTACTGGACATGCATAGCACCTATTTAAGACCCAATTCACATCCATAAGAGACATAAAAGAATGAAATAAATGCAAAAGAACTAGAGAATGAGGTTTTAGGGGGTGAGTATATACAATATTAAACATTCTGGGTACTTACAACAAGTCCCTGGCTCCTGGACTGGTTACTTACGGACCCTAACCTAGCCTAACTCTGAAAAACACCCCCCTGCTGGACATGCGTAGCACCTAAGACCCTATTCACACTAATAAGGGACATAAAAGAGTGAAATGAGATTTGAGAGGTAAGTATGCAAAATACAGTACGGTATGAAACATTCTGGGTACTTACAACAAGTCCCTGGCCATGTCGATGAATAACCCGCCTCCTCTCAGACTCTGACAGTAAAAAGGAGTACCTGAAGCACCTGCAGTACACTGTACATGAAGTCTTGCACTGAACTTAGTCATTTGCACTCATAAATCCATTTTCTTAACACTACACACTTTAGTCTAATTTGCGCTCCATTGTACCTTAAGGAAATAAGTGTTGCACTCTGCACTTAAGTCTTTGCACTCATAAATCCATTTTTTTAACCCTACGCATTCTAGTCTAATTTGCACACCATTGAATGTCAATAAAATTGGTGTTGCACTCTGCACTTAAGTCTTTGCACTCAGAATTCTAATTTCTTAACACCGCTCACTGTTTTTATCACTTCACAACACTGTAAATTCCCGTGTGGTCTAGTGGCGAGTTCTTGCTGTTTATTCACTGTCAGAGTCTGACAGTGGCTGATGCAGGTGGCCTAGGGGTGCGTTGCTGGGATGTGGTGATGGATTACCCACTGCAGACGACTCTGAAGAGAGGCGCAAACTCATGTCCAGTGGCGACTCCACCGTGCCTGATGTGCTGGGCTGTGGCTCGGAGGATGAGAACCTGTCTTGGGGAGGCAATGATGTGGAGCCAGGGCTGGGCACAGCAGGGGTCATGGGTCTGAAAAAGCTGTCAATGGTTGATTGATGCAAGGAACGATGATTTTGGCGATTAATGATGCGCTGCCTGAATGTGCACACTTCCTCCACAAGTTCCAAGGGCCCCATCTCCATGTCGCAGTCCGGGTGTTCCAAGTAGTCGAGAACGAACTCTATACGTTCCCGGAGTGCACTCAGTTTGGGGATGGCTGGAGTAGTGTCACGCTGAGAGGAGTCCGCATCATCGTCGCCATCCTTGTTGGAATCTTCAAGTTGGGTACTGACACCTGCAACTGAAGATGCGATCTCGATATCAGACATGATCTGATACCCAGGATCACCCTCGTCATCATCCAACCACTCATGCACTTCATCCACATCATCATCATCGCCATGCGCACGTAGACGTGCGTGGAAATCGTCCACGTCAAAACCTAGGAAATCGTGCTCCACATCCATTCTGAGAAGCAGACGAGACCAACCATTTTCTAGAGTCTTGACATGGACTTCCTTCCATGCACTGGCCCAGTTGTAGATTGCAGACTTGATGTTGTAGCGGCGAATGTTTTCCAAAGTCCGCTGGCCTCGTGTGTCCCGTCCCTCCCTGCGCTCGTCCTCGTCCTCGAGAACAACCATCACCTCGTACAAAAACTTCCTTCGGTACTGCCTCTTCATTGCCACGATCGCTTCTTGGTCCATTGGTTGGATGAGAGCAGTCGTATTAGGTGTCATAAACATGCACCTAATGCACCCATTCTCAGCCACCAAGTCCTTGTCGCACTGGTGGGCAGGTGCATTATCCAAAAGGAGGGCATTTACCTGGTTGTGCAGGATTCCCAGTGTCTTCGTCTGGTAATTGATGACCTCCTTGACGAAATGGCGGTGGAACCAGTCTTTGAAGATGTGGGCTGTGAACCATGCCTTCACAGAATGGTACCAAATGACAGGAAGGACATCCATCACCCCACGAAGACACCGAGGCTGCTTTGCATGGCCAACAATAACGGGCTTGAGCCGGTGCATGCCGTTAGCATTGGCACAACACAAAGCAGATATCCATTGCTTGGAGAGCTTGCGGCCAGGTACACGCTTCTCCGTCTCGTCGGCTAGAGTGTTCGTTGGCAAAGAGTGATAGAATAAACCAGTTTTGTCAGCATTGTAGACTTGACCGAGAGTGAGGCCCTTCCTGTCGATCAAGCCCTTCACCTTGTGCCGAAACTCCTCTACTCCATCGTCGTCGGCGTCCAAAGTTTCTCTATGAGACTTACAGTTGGTAATGCCATGTCATACCTTAAACGCGAAGAGCCAACCCTCAGATGCCTTGAAGTCTGGGACGTCATGAAGCCTTGCGAACTTCTCAGCAGCAGCCTTCAGCTCCGAACCACGCACCATCACACCAGCAGCATGTTGCTGTCGATACCAAATCAACGTGGAGTGGTCGACTTCAGCGTACCGGGGAGTAAACATCATCTTCCTCTCCACGTTGCGTTTGTTCATCGACAAGAAGTCAGCCGTGTACTGCATGAGTTTGTCATGGGATCTCTTAATATCAAACAAAGTAGATCAGGCCAGGTTGAATTCACGGAGGATGCGTGACGAAGACCATCCCGCATCCACTTTCTCCAATATCTCCCTCTTCTTCTCCAGAGTCAAAACCACTCTCTTCCTCTTCTCAGGCGGTGGGGCCATCATCACACACACTAACAAGAGGCACAAGAGCAGCAGGAGAGCCTGCAGCAAGTAGGGCACCACTAAAAAAGCAAGCACATGGGCGGCCATGATGACGAACGTGCACACACAACAAGAGATGGAGTAAGTGGGGAGGATGCAGGGGTGCTCTAGTGGACGGCGGCAGAACTAAGCACCAAAACACAGCTGGTCCGTGCCGCGTGTGGTCTGAGTTCAAATTATATGGGAGAAAAATGTCAGATTTTTTTTCAAATTTTTTGCGATTTTGGGGCAGTTTTGGGAATAATAAATCCCAGGACCAAAGTGTCCGGAAAGTGGGCGTCCGGATAGTACAGGGATTACTGTATTTGTATTACAGTAAATTCTTAATTATCACTGCATATAGCAGCCAAGGAAGTATCAGATAGTGACATAGTACCCTTGAAAAATCCCTTGAGAGGGGTCTAACCCCCTATAAAACCCTATACCTTTACTGTATAACTGTCCAGACATTGAAAATTTCCATTAAATATTGTCATAAGCATGATAAAAAGCACAAGGAAATTCTGTTTGGGTGATGAGACAAGTGGCTTGGATTTTGATTATTGGACTGTTGAAATTCCACCATTTACTTTGATGGATAATAACACATGCCGGAACATGCAATACAAGTAATTGAATATATATTTACTGTACTGTTTTTAAGAGAGAGAGAGATACATACATACATACACTTTCCACCATTTTCAGATGTACCTGGAGTACTGTGATGGTGGAGCTATGGACTCGATCATGGCTGACCTCTACCGTCCTCTCACAGAACCCCAGATTGCCTATGTTTGTAAATATCTTGTTGAAGCCCTCATATACATCCATGAACATAAGGTAAGTGATTGAGTATTACTGTACAGGAAGAAATTATATACACATTGAAAATGTGTCATGTGTCCTTACAGTAAGCATAATTTCATTTTCTAGTTATTATTTCTTCCATTTATTTATTTTTTATTTTTTTTTTTTTTATTTTTTTTTTTTTTAATGGAAAAACAAAGGAACCAAAGACCAGGAGCCTGCAAGATTGTTCCCTCCAAGAAAAAACAAAAACAAGATAACAGAGCCAAATTCAAGATGCGTTCATTTTGAGATGTCTGGACATACTGCTTTTGAAAGACTGGAGATCATATTCTATCTATCTATCTATCTATTGCCAGACGCCTCAATCCCATTCGGGGTGGCCACAAACAAATTGCCTCCACGTCGCCCTGTCCTCCACCATTTCATTGCCCTGCTGCCAGCTCATATACCTCTCCACCCCATCCCTCCATCTCATCCTCAGCCTCCCCCTCACTCTCCTCCCCTCCACCTCACTCACATACACTCTCTTCGTCAGTCTTTCATTCTCCATCCTCTCCACATGGCCAAACCACCTCAGTGTATTCCTCCTAACGCTTCTTATCGCATCCACATCCTGACCACAACGCTTCTTTATATCCTCATTTGTCAGCCTATCTCTCCATGTGACTCCACAGGCTCCTCTTAAATAACTCATTTCCACTAATCTCACTCTTGACTTGTGTCCTTCCAACAACGTCCAAGCTTCACTTCCATATGTTAGAGTTGGTATCACAATACTATCATGTAGTAACTTTTTCACTTCCATGCTCACTTCCCGGTTTCTTATCACTGCTTTCAAAGAACCAGCAACCTTTCTTCCCTGCTGTACCCTTTCAAGCACTTCACCCTCCAAACTTCCATCCTTACTCATCACACTACCCAAGTACTTAAACGTACTCACATTTTCCAATTCCTCACCATTGAACCTCGATGTACATTCACTAACTTTACCTCTCTCAAAGACCATCACTTTACTCCAACCTACATTCATCTTTAGAATCCCTTTTCTTACACACTATCCCAAACTCCTCCACCAAGCCTTGAAGCTCCCCTTCATCTCACTCAACAACACAGCATCATCTGCAAACAACAGTACAGGGAGTTTCCAAAAACTATCCTCTCTCACCAGGGCCACTCCAACATCCACTGCCCTACCTTGTACCTCTTTTATTACCCCATCCATGTACAGATTGAACAACCATGGAGACATGACATATCCCTGTTTCAACCCAACCTTCAGAGAGAAAAATTCACTCAGTTCACCATCCACAGGCACTGCAGCCTTAGCACCATCATACATACTCTTCACAGCATTCAACAACTTCCCATCTACTCCATATATTCTTAATACTTTCCACAATCCTTGTCTAGTCACCCTGTCATATGCTTTCTTCAAATCCATGAAAGCCGCATACAACTTCTTTCACTTCTCTAGAAACTTTTCCACTAAAGATCAAAGAATGAATATTTGATCTACACAACCTCTTCCCTCCCTGTTCTTCTCCAACTAATTCCTCTGTTCTTTCTCTAACTCTGTCAATAAGTATCCTACCATACACTTTTCCTGTTATACTAAGAAGACAAATGCCCCTATGATTACCACACTACTTCTTTTTCCCCTTTTCCATTGTACAAGGGAATAATTATACCTGACTTCCAATCCTCTGGGACTCTACCTTCTTCCCAGGCCAATCTGCACATTTTCCACATCCATTCTACTACTATCTCTCCCCCAAACTTCAGCATTTCACCACACACTCCATCAATTCCTGGGGTTTTCCCCAATTTAACTTTCTTCATTGCTTCCACAACTTCTATCCTACTGATTTCTTCCTGTCTTCTCACCTCCCTCCTTCTCCCAGCCATTCCCCAGCCACTTATACTTGCATTCCTTCCATCCTTTATGTTCAACAGTTCCTTACAGTGTTCTCTCCATCTGCTCACTTTTTCTCCCTTCTCCACTAGTAATCTACCATTTTTATCTTTCACTCCCCTGCTAACTTCACTGCCACCCTGTCTTACTCTCTCTGCCTCATTCCTGAACATCTTCTTGCAGTCCCTCCACTTTACACTCAAATTCCTTCCAAATTCCACATCCACTCTCTTCTTACTCTCTCTTACTAATCTTTTCACCTCTTTTTTTCCTTTCTACATATAACTCTCTTGCGCCTCTCAACTTCTTCCATGCCCCTATTTCTCATCCATTCATTGTATGCTTTCTTCTTTTGTGCCACAGCCTGTCTCACCTCGTCAGTCCACCATGCTGTTCCTTGCACCACCTTTGGTTTCTCTTTACCCCACACACCACATCACATACTGCACATATTTCTTCTGTGAATATCCTGCACACACCTTCCACGTCCCCCATCTGCTCCATTTCATATTTACCCAAACGTTCCGCTATTTCTCTCTTATATTCTGCCATTTTCTCATCCTCTTGTAACCTTTCCACTCTCCTTGCAACTACACCTTCTTCCCATCCTTCCCTTCTTCTATATCTCCATCTTGCTTGGATCTTGATACTGGCCACCACGAAGTAGTGGTCAGAAAATCCACTCCCCCAACCTCTATATACTCTTGCATCCCTTACACATCTTTGCATCCTTTCATCCACACACACACAATCAATCTTTGCCTTCCTTTCATTCAGTTCACCACCCATTCATCTCATCACTTGCCATGTATACCTGTGGATCATTTTGTGCCTGAAGAGGGTATTTGTTATTACCAACCCCCTCCCGGCACAAGTGTCCACTAATGCACTGCCATTCTCATCTACCTCAGCAGGCGCACCCCACTCACCAATACTTCGATCCACCTTCACATTCCCTCCTTTACCATTCATGTCACTGATCAAAAACACTCTCTCATTCCTTCCAGTCTTTTCCATGCACACTTCTCCATTTGTCCAGAACTCTTTCTCACTCTGCTTGCACGATCTTGCGTTGGCGCATACACGCACACAATCACCCACATTTGTATTCCAACTTTCAATCTTACCCACACAATCCTTGTCCCTACTGATCCATACTTTCTTATGTTCTTCTTCCATCTTTTACTCACAACAATACACACTCCTTCTTTTGCCCTCTCATTCTCACGTACTCCTGCACATATACCCCATCCATACTCCCATTCTCTCACACTCTCTCCTCTCCATTTAGTTTCAGTTACTCCACATACATCCACTTTCGCACTGTCAAGCACCTGGACAATCTCTCTCTTTCACCTCATCATTCGCACCTCTCACATTCCATGTTGCAATTACCATGTCCTTTGTCCGGTCCTTGGTCGTCATCTTTTGATCAGTCCTTGTCTGAGGCTTCTTGTTCGTCTTTTTAGTTAGTTGTTTTCCTGGGAGGGGCACTAACCCTCCGCCAACCCTTTTAGTTGCCTTGTACAACAAGCAGGGACACTGGAGGATTATTCTTGGAAAAAAAACCCTACCCCTATGGGGGTAGATAGTAGGAAATACAGACAGAGGGAGACAGTTCCATAGTTGACCTGTTGCATAAATGAAGGAGTGGGAGTAACAGTTAACTCTTGCAGTAGAGAGTTGGAGAGAAATGGGATGAGTGTTTGTGGCTAGATGGGTGCTACATGCCTGCTGCAGTGGTGAGAGATACAGACAGACAGTTCAGATGAGCAGTGACCATTGAAGTAGCAATAGAAGAGTGGTAAAGATGCAGCAGTGCTGCAGAGAGACAGAGGTTTAAGGGAGCCAGTAAAAGGAGGAGAATTAATGAGACGAAAAACCTTTGACTCCACTTTATTGAGAAGATCTGTATGTGGGGAGCCTCCCCACACATTACAGTTGTACTCTACATGGGGCGAATCAAACCCGTGCTTTATATAAAGTCAACAACTGTGCGGGGTTAAAAAAGGTATGGAGTCGGCTTAGCACACCTAATCTCTTGGAAGTAGATTTTATGAGAGAGGTAAAATGATCATTCCAAGATAAATCCTGAGAGAATTGACTTGGATGTTGTTAAAAGTTAGAGAATACTCATGTGGAAGATTTTGTCAGGTTGAAAGATTAAGAACTGAGTTTTTGATGCATTAAAACAACAAGAAAGCTTTTACCCCAGTCAGAGATGTGAGCCAAGTCAGAAATTAGGTGTGCTGTAGCCTCATCCCTTGTTTGTTGAAGTAAATGCTAAGAAGGATGTTCCGGGAAGTGAATGGAAAGTGAAGGGTTCATTGATCAGCGTATGAGTGGATGGGGTTCGATGTGCATCTTAGAAGGTCATTGATGAATAGAAGGAAGAGAGGTGGTGGTAGGACAGAGCCCTGAGAAACATCACTATTGATAGCTGTAGGAGAGCAGTGGCCATCTACAACAGCAGCTATAGAACAGCCAGAGGGAAGCTAGAGATGAAGGCAGAGGTAGAAGGATAGAGATTGTAATAGGGGAGTTTGGATATTTACGGTTTATGCCAGACTGAATTGAAAGCCTTTGAGATGTCAATTGCAGTGGCAAAGCTTTCACCAAAGTCCCAAAAGGATGATGACCAGGAGTCTGACAGGTAGGTGAGAAGATCGCAAATGGAACATCCCTGGTGAAACCCATACTGATGATCTGAAAGAAACTTATGATAGGATAGGTGATTTAATTTTTTTTTGTTAAGAATAGACTAAAAAAATTTGAATTATAGGATGTTAAAGCAATGGGGTGATAGTTAGAGGGCTAGGAATGGTCATCCATTTTGGGGGCACGCTGAATGAGGGCAAACTTCCAGCAAGAAGGAAAGGTACAGGTTGACAGACAAAGGCGAAAGAGTTCACTGGGGCAGGATATAACCACAGTTCTTGAAGACAACTGGAGGGACTCCATCAGGCCCATATGCCTTGTTAGTATTGATCCCAGTGATGGCTGAAAATAATTCAATTGAAATTTTAATGTCAGCCATGAGGAAGTCAGAGGGGGGATGTGATGGAGGAAGAGCTTCAGAATCATCTAAAGTTTAATGGTGGAATTGGAAGAGAAAGTCTGAGTGAAGAGTTCTGCTTTATTCATTCATTCATTCATTCATTCATCATCCAATCCTGTGTTTCCCCATGAGGCGCATAGGAGCCTGGGGTTAGGCAAGTTGGTCCTGACATTTAAGATGAGAGTCACCATCCTCACTCATCCCTGAGTGGCATTATGTGAGCAACAAATCCCAACCATCCCTTGGATATAAACCTGCACAGGCTTGGTTATCAGAAGAGGAAATGGCTTCAGGGCCATTAGAGTGGAAACGAGGGGGGAAGAATGATGAGGGTAAGTTGTTAGAAAAGTTTTTGGTAAAGTGCCAGAAGGAGCGGGAAGAATTTGAGTTAGAGAGTTCAGAGCATTTAGTACGAAAGAAATTTGTTTTACCAGAGTGAATATCCAAAGGGTGATTGGGGTTGATTGCTCATGTAATGCGACTCAGGGATGAGTGAGGCTGGTCACTCTCATCTTAAATGTCGAGACCAACTGCCTAGCCCCGGGCTCCGACGCTCCTCATGGGACAATGTAGGATTGGATGATGGATGGATGGATGGATGAAGAACAGACTTAGGATGATTATAGGCAGAAAGATAAAAGAGATGAGATTCAGAGGTGGACTGGCTCCACTACCTTTTGTAGGTCATCTCCTTGTTGAGAACAGAATTGGAACAAGCGTGATTAAACCAAGGTTTTTTCTGCATTAGTCACAGGATATGAGAAAGGAATGTATGCTTCTATGCCTGAGAGAATGACCTCCATAATATGCAAGCACTCAGATGGCTCTCAACCATGGAAGCGATAATCATTCCATGGAAAATCAAACAAATACAGTAAGACCTCACTACAGCGGGCTAATTGGGGCCCAAGCCATTCCGAAAAAAGCGAAATTCCAATAAAAGTGACCTCTGGACTTCCCCCATGCTAATCCGGACTTTTTTTTATATATCAGATTAGTGCAGATTGCACCAACTGTTTTTGAACTGTTTTCTCTACCATTGCAGTACTGTACTGTGTTATACCTTCACTACATTAATCTTTCTATCTATCTATTCCCAGACGCCTCAATCCCATTCGGGGTGGCCGCAAACAAATCGCCTCCACGTCGCCCTGTCCCTCGCAATTTAACTGCCTTGCTCCCAACTCACAACCCCCTCTCTCATACCTCTCCACCCCATCCCTCCATCTCATCCTCGGCCTCCCCCTCCCTCTCCCCCCCTCCACCTCACTCACACACACTCTCTTCGTCAGTCTTTCACCCTCCATCCTCTCCACATGGCCAAACCACCTCAGTTTATTCCTCCTACTACTTCCTATCACATCCACATCCACACCACAATGCTCCTTTATATCCTCATTAGTCAGCCAGTCTCTCCATGTGACTCCACAGGCTCCTCTTAAATAACTCATTTCACTGCTCTCACTCTTGACTTGTGTCCTTCCAACAACATCCAAGCTTCACTTCCATACGTTAGAATTGGTATCACAATACTATCGTGTAGTAACTTTTTCACTTCCATGCTCACTTTCCAGTTTCTTATCACTGCTTTCAAGGAACCAGCAACCTTTCTTCCTAGTTGTACCCTTTCAAGCACTTCACCCTCCAAACTTCCATCCTTACTCATCACACTACCCAAGTACTTAAACGTACTCACATTTTCCAATTCCTCACCATCCAACCTCGCTGTACATTCACTGACTTCACCTCTCTCAAAGACCATCACTTTACTCTTCTCTACATTCACCTTTAGATTCCGTTTCTAACACACTCTCCCAAACTCATCCACCAAGCCTTGCAGCTCCCCTTCGTCTTCACTCAACAACACAGTATCATCTGCAAACAACAGTACAGGGAGTATCCAAACACTACCCTCTCTCACCAGGGCCATTCCAACATCTACTACCCTACCTTGTACCTCTTTTATTATCCCATCCATGCACAGATTGAACAACCATGGAGACATGACACATCCCTGTTTCAACCCAACCTTCAAAGAGAAAAATTCACTCAATTCGCCATCCACATGCACTGCAGCCTTAGCACCATAATACATATTCTTCACAGCATTCAACAACTTCCCATCTACTCCATATAATCTAAATACTTTCCACAATCCTTGTCTATCCACCCTGTCATATGCTTTCTCCAAATCCATAAGCCACATACAACTTCTTTCCCTTCTCTAGAAACTTTCCCACTAAAGATCTAAGAATAAATATCTGCTCTACACAACCTCTTCCCTTTCTAAAACCTCCCTGTTCTTCTCCAACTAATTCCTCTGTTCCTTCTCTAACTCTGTCAATAAGTATCCTACCATACACTTTTCCTATTATACTAAGAAGACAAATGCCCCTATGATTACCACACACTTCTTTTTCCCCTTTTCCTTTGTACAAGAGAATAATTATACCCGACTTCCAATCCTCTAGGACTTACCTTCTTCCCAGGCCAATCTGCACATCTTCCACATCCATTCTACTACTATCTCTCCCCCATGCTTCAGTATTTCACCACATACTCCATCAATTCCTGGGGCTTTCCCCAATTTAACTTTCTTCATTGCTTCCACAACTTCTATTCTACTGATTTCTTCCTGTCTTCTCACCTCCCTCCTTCTCCCAGCCATTCCCCAGCCACTTATACTCGCATTACTTCCATCCTCTATGTTCAACAATGCCTTAAAGTGTTCTCTTCATCTGCTCACTTTTTCTCCCTTCTCCACTAGTAATCTACCATTTTTATCTTTCATTCCCCTGCTAACTTCACTGCCACCCTGTCTTACTCTCTTCACCTCTTTCCAGAACATTTTCTTACAGTCCCTCCACTTTACACTCAAATTCCTTCCAAATTCCTCATCCACTCTCTTCTTACGCTCTCTTACTAATCTTTTTACCTCACTTTCTTTCTACTTATAACTCTCTTCCACCTCTCAACTTCTTCCACGCCCCTGTTTCTCATCCATTCATTGTATGCTTTCTTCTTGTGTGCCACAGCCTGTCTCACCTCTTCATTCCACCACGCTGTTCCTTGCACCCCCCTCCGTCTTCTCTTCCTTCTACACACCACATCACATGCTGCACATATTTCTTCTGTTAATATCCTGCACACACCTTCCACGTCCCCCATCTGCTCCAATTCATATTTGCCCAATCGTTCCTTCAACTCTCTCTTATATTCTGCCTTATTCTCATCCTCTTGTAACCTTTCCATTCTCCTTGCAAGTACTCCTTCTTCCCATCCTTCCCTTCTTCTATTTCTCCATCTTATTTGGAACTTGATTCTGGCCACCACCAAGTAGTGGTCAGAAAGTCCACTTCCCCAACCTCTATATACTCTTGCATCCATTACACATCTTCACATCCTTTCATCCACACACACATAATTAATCATTGCCTTCCTTTCATTCAGTTCACCACCCACCCTTCTCATCACTCGCCATGTATACCTGTGGATCATTTTGTGCCTGAAGAGGGTATTTGTTATTACCAACCCTCTCCCAACACAAATGTCCACTAATGCATTGCCATTCTCATCTATCTCAGCAGGCACACCCCACTCACGAACTATTCCATCCACCTTCACATTCCCTACTTTACCATTCATATTATCGATAAAAAACACTCATTCCTTCCAGTCTTTTCCATGCACACTTCTACATTTGTCCAGAACTCTTCTCTCACTCTGCTTGCACGATCTTGCGTTGGCGCATACACGCACACAATCACCCACATGTGTATTCCAACTTTCAATCTTACCCACACAATCCTTGACCCAACTGATCCATACTTTCTTATGTTCTTCTTCCATCTTTTACTCACAACAATACACACTCCTTCTTTTGCCCTCTCATTCTCACCTACTCCTGTACATATACCCCATCCATACTCCCATTCTCTCACACTCTCTCCTCTCCATTTAGTGTCAGTTACTCCACATACATCCACTTTCGTACCCTCAAGGACCTGGACAATCTCTCTCTCTTTCACCTCATCATTCGCACCTCTAACATTCCATGTTGCAATTACCATGTCCTTTGTCCGGTCCTTGGTCATCACCTTTTTGTCAGTCCTTGTCCGAGGCTTCTTGTTCGTCATTTTAGTTAGTTGTTTTCCGGGGAGGGGCACTAACCCTCCGCCATGGTATAATATATACAATAATACAGTACTGCACACTGATAAACATGTCTTTTATTTACCTTATCATGGTGAACATAGCTGAAGTGGTCAGGCAGTATGGACAGCTTCTGGCTTTATCGGACATTTTCCAATAAGTAGAAATTTAGTCCGGTAGCTCCTCGAGTCCAATTAAAGCGAATTCCGGTCTATTGAAGTCCGTTATATTGAGGTTTTACTGTACTGCCTTATCCTCAGTGTCACAGCCATCGCTTTATGGGAGGGTCTACAGGCCTTACTGGACCGATAGGACAGGCTGAGATGATAAGGTTGTGATCGTAGGAGCCCAGTAGAGAAATAGAGACAATTTGCTATGATTCTGACTCTCATCTTGAATGCCGGGACCAACTTGCCGAGCCCCTGGCTCCTGCGCTTCTTATGGGGCAACATAGGATTGGATGATGGATGGATGGATGCTATAATTTGGTATAGGTACAGCACCAATTTTCCAGAACCTTGCCAGATGAACCGTTTTGCCAAACTAACTGAGGCCACATATATCCCATATAATAATTTAACAGGGACCAACAGAGGTCATGTGTATTAATTCATCAGTACACCTCTGACCCACTATCCTTCAGTGGGATCACATTCTTGTTCTAATTTAAGCTGTTTGTGGAACAGCAGAGCATGATTAATTATCTATCTGCCTGACAAGCCCACTTATTCCAATCCTGTTGAAACCATTCCATTGTCACTTATAGTTTTTCTATTTATCATTTGCTTCTTTGAATCACTGTCTGCACAGAGTTTAAGTAATTTTTCCATTTGCTTTTTTAGATCAAAAGCAGTTGGTGAACCAGTACCAAATGTGTTACACAAGGTTTAGATGGAAACACCATGGTTCAATTTTTTCAGCAGTTCTATTATATTCTGCTTCATTGTTTTTGTTTTTGACATAATAAAGTGTCTTACTGCATTAAATCTCCCAGATAACTGTAGCAGCCGTGCCTCAGTTGGTTAAAGCGCTCAGCTCTGACCGAAGGGTCGGAGGATCGAATCCACCCAAGAGTCATTGGTAGACATCAGGAAGGGCATCCGGTCATAAAATGCTACACGCTCCAAACCAAAGTCCTCTACCCAGAGGCAATGCCTTAGCCCTTATCCAAAAAAGGGGGACTTGGCATAAAACTAAAAAAAAAAAATAATAATAAATAAATAAAATAAAATAACTGTTATTACGCCATTATGACCAGATAGGTGAGAGAAAATATACGTGAAGATCAGACAGCCAATGTGTTAGGTCGCTGGATGGCTATATATTGGTTAATCTGGTAATGACTTGCCTCATGGTGACTCTTCCACATGCAAACAACCCCAAAACAAAATAATGTTTTATGCACTCCACACTCATATTAAAATATCTCAGTAGGTACTAGTGATGGAAATAACCATTTGATTTGACTGTAGTAGTCATCCATCCATCATACAATGCTCTGTTGCCCCATGAGGAGCGTAGGTAGCCCGGGCTAGGTAAGTTGGTCCTGACATTTAAGACAAGGGTGATATAAGATATATATATATACAGTACAATCCCAGTTAACCGGGTGGCTTGGGGAATTTACCTTCCCGGTTACAGATTTTTCCCGTATTTCTGATTTTCAAGTCAAATCTATACAAAGGCTATCACAGCAGTAAATACAGTTCAGGTACTCACCAGTCACATTAGGGGTTACACTAAGAGTTTCCGCCTGAAAAACTGCCTTGTAAACACACACCACGTGCGTGCAATGTCTAGCACCAGTCCATTGTTTACCGAATTACTGTATTCATTATATGTACTGTACTCATAAAAATTGAAAAATAAAATAAAGAAATAAAAGCTTGAACATTTATTAGTGAACTGATGATGTGTTAAGACTGCACTGTAGAATTATCACGACACCTGTGCCCCCACGTGAGTTTGTTTACGTTTCTGACTGTTCTTCTTCTTCCCCATCTGACCTCCATCACTCCACCCCTCACCCGCCACTCAGCTGTTTTGCAGAAAATAAAATAAATGATGTACGTATGAAATGCAGGCATATTATTTATTTATTTTTCTTCCAACAAAGTAAACTTTCATTCCTATTAACATTTATATTCAGCCATTAGTGTTTTATAATGTTCGCCTTTTTCAAGTCTGTTGCATATGTCCAGCTTCTGTTTCAAGGTAAGCACGATACGCTTACGTTTAGTTTGCACTTTAGGCATTTTGGAGTGTACAAATTACCGTCTATCAGAGGAACACAATTGCAAGAGAGCTTGTTTACTGTCTTGTGGCAAAACGCAGACTGGTGATTTTTGGAGGGGGTGGAGGATGACTGAATTCAAGTAGGGGAAAGAGGGGGAGAGGAGGGGTGGTTAAGAGGATTTGCTAGGAATTTACATTAGCCGGAAATGCCTTCACCTCGCTTTGTCTGATTTCACCCAGCCTCGCGTGACACAATCAAACGGCGGTTTGGTGGTCCATTCAAATTTGCGCACAGTTATAACTTACTGACATTTTTACCAGCCCTTGAATTTTCCCGTTGTTCTGAGTATTCCGTTTGTCTGAGATACCGGATAGCTGGGATTGTACTGTACAGTACTCCCGCATTTTTTGCGGATTTTTTGTCTACGGTTTTGCCCTCTCGCGGATTTTCTTAGCATTAATAAGTTCAACTAAAATATTCTTGAATATACAGAAAACAAAAAATTTGAAATTCCCGCAGCTTCCAATTGTAGCGCGGTAAACTCACGCCACCCTCTGTAGTCTGTCCCTTTCCCGCGGCCCCTCTGCCAGTGTTACCATATCTAGCATAATTTTATTCTTTTAGCATAATTTTGATCAAATTTTCGAGTCTGGAATATTTTTTAGCATATTAGAAGTTTTAGAATCATTCTAGCATAATAGAGAATGGAATGGAATATTTTTGGAATAATTTTATAAAAGCTACAAATCAGAGAGAGAGAGAGAAAGAGAGAGAGAGAGAGAGAGGGAGAGACGAATAAGGTAAGAAGATGTTTGAATAGTTGGTTACTTTCAGTTTGGGCTTGGTTGGGTTGGATTAGGTTAGGTTAGGTTAGGTTGGATTAGGTTAGGTTAGGTTCGGTTTGGTTCGGTTAGGTTAGGTTAGGATAAGTTTGAGCTTTGTACTTTACCCATGAAACCTAGTTTTTTCCAATGGATTTTGGTATGATTCATTCGATTTTCAGCTTCATTTCAGTCGGAAATGACCATTTTCTGTGTTTCCCCCCCTCCCTATAACCTCCGATTCCCCAAAGATCCCCCATTATTGCAGGGGGATGGGGGGGGGTCATATCTCAAAATTTGGTTATTTCTGACGGAAATGATGCTCAAAATCGAGTGAATCACATCAAAATCCATCAGAAAAACTTAAGTTTCGTGGGAAAAAGCAGTATGGGCAGAAAACCGATATTTATCCTCTTACTGTATGTAGGTTCATTTTAATATTTTCATAGTAAACAATACATAATTGATATGTTGCACGAATATGTATAGAATTTTATCATTTAGCTTCAAGTTAGCATAATTCATTTTTTACTTGGAACAGATTTGCTCAATCTAGCATAATTTTTTCATTGCCCTAGCATAATTTCGTTGTTTGGATATGGCAACACTGCTCTCTGCCCCGCAGTCCTCAGTCCACGCCTGACTGCCTCACGTGTCTGTTGTACTTGTAACCGCAGTATGATATGAGCCTCTTGCCTCCCACTTGCTTTCCACATGGCCCCAGGACGTAAGCCAGCCTCACCAAAGGCTAATAATACAATTAGTAAGAACTCCAAAGTGACAAAACGATCAAGAAAAGTTATGACCTTAGCAGAGAAAATTGTGTTACTGGACACGCTAAGAAACGACCGTGGGAGTGTTTGCTATCACCAGTTAATGCATCTTTTTATTTTGTACTGTTTTGTGAATAAATGTGTAGATAATTGTGTATTACAGTACGGTGTTTACGTTTTTCCTTCATAATGGAGTATGTGCTTTCAATCTTGTAAGAAGGTATTTCGGGATGAGTATGGAGGTTTCGGGACAATTCGCAGTCACAACAAACACAAAACAATTCACCTTCATTAATGAAGATAGCTATGGGTGACGCTAGAATATAATTCAAAGGCAACTACAGCGAGGAAGAAACAAGTTAATTATTGACTAAAGGAGCAACTAATAAATAATATCCAGAACCTACGCTACTGAACATAGACTTTGCTGGATCCCCCTGAAATATAGTTATTAAAGTATTGATTAATTAATAAGTATATTGATAAAAGTATTGATTAGTATATTTATAGAATGGCGGGGAATCGTCCAGGGTGCGAACTGTTCTGAAGGGGAATCGTCTGACGGCGAATTGTCTCGCAATCAGTATGGACATGGACTGTGTGATGGGCAGCATGGTGGACACAAGTGTAAGATTCAATTGTTAATAGAGTATTCGCGGAATTGACTTTTCGCGGGGGTTACAAGAACGTAACTACCGCGAAATATGCGGGATTACTGTATGTATATATATATATATATATATATATATGTACCCCCCCTACAATATGTTTACCCCCGATGTATATATGCCCCCCCCCCCAATGCATACATCCCCCCACTAAACTTGCTGACCTAGCACGCTTTCCGAGAGCCCAAGCCTGGGCGAAGGCGTTACTGCGTCAGTTCTGAGCAGACACTCAAGAAGGGCAGACTATTTTTGTCAGAGCTCGTAATAAACTCCTTAACTAGCTGTTTTCACACGGAGTTTCTATCACCAAAGTATTGCAAGTTACATTTGGTGGCAGCGGTGTTTCGGACCATCAGATTCTGACCGCCTCCTACACTATTTAGTGACACCAACAGATACACGACGTCTCACATCTCACAGCCTCACCCCTCCTCAGTGCCTCTCGTGGTGTAATAACCGGCTGTGCCTCCAAGTGTACAATTTCTCTCACCAGTGCTCACCTCTCAAATAACCCCACCCACACACCTTGTTCCTGACCGCAAGTGTCACCATCGCCGACCTACGCACCTGTTTCACCTGTTCCCAGCACCTGTTCCGAACTCATCATAAATCCTGCCCCCACGGTGCCACTTATCACTGTCTGCCTACCGCCATTCTTTGAATTTGCAACTCAACAGCTCTACACCTGCATTGTACCAACATCTGCCCTCACGCCCACCACCGGCCCCGATGCTGCCACACCCTGCCCTCACATGTAGTCTGCATTCAGTGAGCCTCCTAGGACCGCAACTCCCTGCCAGTGACTCGTCGGAGCGTCTCTTCCCGTCTCGACTTAAGCCCAGCGAGGAGTTCCGCCTCTTCTAAGACTCATCCAACATATCGCTCCAGTCTCGTCCCCAGCAACTATCATTTCCGACCAGCTGTCCCTCCAGCGCCGCGCCGCGCCGCCCCGCCCCGCCCCCAATCGAACCGAAGAACCAGGACACGTGATTGTGACAGAGATGGGAACAACAAAGAAGAAGTACTGGACATGGTTGAGGTGAGCATGGTGGACCGGGAGTTCAGGAGCTGGTACAAAGGAACAGGCTGAGTAGATGGAATGGTTGCGAACTAAAGCAGACTCACAGGGTGTAGCGCTGCTAGGGAAGATAGCGAAAAGGTGGGCGGCACAGAGACGAGAGGTCGGAGTAAGGGAGGAACATTTCTGGAGGTTTGTGGAAGAAAGGAAGGCAACTGAAAGATGATCATGGGAGAGGAGGAAATATTCTAAAGGAACAGATACCTGTAACAAGGAGTTGTTGAGGCGGAAAGGGAATGGAATGATGTGGTCGAAGAGACCTCGTTTCACACGAGAATGACTAACGGGTGTCTGAATGGAAAATGTGTCATTGAGCTCAGTGAATTTGTTACTTATGTATTGCAATTGCCAGGAGAGTGGTAGGAAAAGGTTATAGAGATACTGATTTGGGTTGTGTGTCCCCATGATGGCCGTGAGATGGGTCTTGATTCTGTTGAGCTGGTGTGTGTAGGCAGGTAGGGCAATGGCTACGTCGGCCAGGGGTGCAAGATCGTGGCGCAGGGAGACTACCTCGCCTCCTGAGCCGACCAAGGCCCCGGGACATACTCCACCATTGTCCTGACCCGACCTAGACCCCAGGAGGGTCAGCACTGCCAGCAGGTAGATCGCTAACATCGTACTTAGAAAATCAGGGTAGAGTTAATGGGAGAGATCCTGAAGAAGTTGATGGGCAGAGCGCAGTTTGGACTGATATTGATTGGTTGATGAATGAGTAGGTGTAGGTGGAGATGAAGGAGACTGAGGGATAGGTGGAGATGGAGGAGATTGAGGGATATGTGGAGAGGAAGGGGGGTCAGGAGGTTGTGTAAGTGACTCTAACAACACGAGGCCACGGGGTGCTCGCTTTAAGTCATCGACGTGGACCCATCTGGTGTCCTTAGTGGACAGGTCCTGGAGGCAAAATTTGTTGCCTTGTTGAGTGAGGACGCGGTGGGGCCCTGTAAATTTGTCATCCAACTTAGAGGAACGCGAATGGGAATGAGCAAAGACAAGATCGTCTACATTGATAGTGATAGGAGAGGCAGTTTTATGTTGGCGCTGCAGCATGTCCCCCTGAGAGGAAGCCAAAGTGGATTGGACATACTGGTGGATTGTCTGGAAGTTGGCCAATTTTAGTTTAACATAATCATCCATGTTGTAGATGGGTTCTGGCTTCGAGGATAAGAGAGAGTATGGGAGGTCCTTGTCAAAACCAAAGAGGACGAAGAAGGGAGATTCGGCAATGGATGCATTGATGGAGCTATTGATTGAGGATGCCACTTGGGGAATCCAGTCATCCCAGGACGAACTATGGGAGCCTAGATGTCTAAGGCACTCTAAGTTTTTTCGGTTGTGGCGTTCTACAAGGCCTTTGGAAGCCAGATGGTCAGGCACGACATTGCACTTACTGATATGAAAGCGGCGACAGATCTCATCTAGAAGACTATTGTTGAACTCTGTATCATTGTCAGTAAGAATGGTATGAGGGGTACTGAACGGGCAAATTACGTGATCTACAAAGGCACGTGCAACACTCTTCGCGGTCTTGTCGGAGAGGGGTACGAGGACACAGTAGCGGGAGAAGTGGTCGACCGCTACGAACAAGTACTCAGCGCCGGATTCCATGAGAGGTAGTTTTAAGAGATCGATTGAGACAGTTTCGCATGGTCGTGATGGGATTGGGTATTGTAAGAGCGGTGCAGGTAAGCCGGTTGTTCCTTTGTGGCGGTGGCAGGAGAGGCAAGAGTCACGGTGGGCATTGATATCGCGGCGCGTGGTTGGCCTATAATATTTGAGACGTGCTTGGCGCAAGCATCGGTCTTTACCTGGATGGGAAGCTTGAGGGGTATTATGAACAATGTGAAGAACCGTTGGTATCAGGGCAGTGGGGACAACAAGTTGGCATACTTCGGGATTGGGCATGTCTTTTCCTTTTAGTAGTGTTTTCCTGTACAAGAGATCATCATCTAGCATGAACTCATCTAGTGATACTGGCAGAGTAGGTAAGGTCGAGGCATCGCCATATTCTAGGAAATAAATGACTTTGGACCATATGGGGTCTTGGCGCTGAAAGTTTCGAACAACTTCTGACGTTAGTGTAGTGTTTTCAGTTAATTCGGGCTGCAGTGATGTTATAGCTGCTGCTGCGTGACGTGAGAGTGCGTCTGCGACTACATTAAACTTGCCTGGTACATGTTGAAAAGTGGGATTGAAGTCCTGGATGATGACGGACCATCTACCTAGCCTACCTGTTAGGTTGCGGTTCTTGAACAAATCACATAGTGGAAGGTGCTCTGTTTGGATATGCACTGGATAACCATAGACTATATCTCTGAAATGTTTCAAAGACCAGACTACCGCTAGCGCTTCGAGATCTGTGACACTGTAGTTATGTTCAGTGGTTGTAAGGGTGCGACTAGCATATGCAATTACGCGCTTCCTTGATGCTTCATCGAGTTGCATCAAAACGGCACCAAGTCCAGTGCCTGAGGCGTCTGTGCAGAGAAGGAAGGGTTTGGTATAATCAGGGAATGCTAGAACAGGGGCATTTACAAGAGAAGTCTTTAGCTTTTGGAAAGCCTGTGACTGGTCATTAGTCCAAACAAAGGGCACATTCTGCTTGAGTAAGTGGGTTAGAGGAGCGGCGATCTTTGCATAATCTTGTATGAATCTACAATAATAGCCACTGAGGGCCAGGCAACTTCGTACAGCTTCGGTAGTGGTAGGTTCTGGGAAGTTAATAATCACTTTAGTTTTATCTTCATTAGTATGAATGCCTTGTGCATCTATGACATGGCCTAGGAATTTGATTATCTTTCGCAGGAAGTCACATTTACTGAGATTGATTTTCAGGCCTGCGAGCTGGAGGCGTTCAAAGACTTGCTGGAGCTTGGTAAAATGGTTAGGGATGGATTTACTCACAACAATGATATCATCTAGGTAAGAAAAAAGAGTGTCCCATCGTACCGCTGAAGACTGAATGGATAAGTCGCATGAACACGGAAGGAGCATTTCTCAGATCAAAAGGGAGTCCCTTAACCCCTACACCGCGGGCATGTTTACCGATGTTTTGCGTGTGCCGCGGGGTTATTCGGGCTCCGACAGACTCTCAAAAAATATTTGCCAAAAATCAGTTATTAGTCCTAGAATATTAAAATTATATATGCTTATGGCACATACCTTCAGCTTTCTCCTGGAATGTTTGTTGAGCCTTCGTCAGTTACCGTAGGACTTGTGGAGACCTCTGAAGTTGGGTAACGAAGTCTCCACTTTACAGTTCCCGACAACCCGTAATATGATTACCACAGCCAGATATAAACACTATAAATACTACTCTATGATTTTCAAGTAGTTTGGGATCCATACTCCAAAAAAAAAACCACTGTGAAAGCAATGAAAATTATGAGCGCGTCTGACCGCCGCACTTCCGCTAGTCACTCTTGGTACTCTGTCATTTATTATTCATAAAACCCCTCACACTTTATATTTCTATAGCTACATAACACTTATATATATCTACAGTCTTTATCCATAAGTTTCCTTCAGTAGTATTAGTTTATTGCCACTGTAGGGATTCAGTTTCTTTCAGTAAAATACGTAGCATTCACTTTCTCGTCCTGTATACTGGCATTGAGAGTGAATGTCACTTTCATCTTCACTCTCATAACTCATAGTATTCAGACATGCTATAGTGAAACTTTCACTTTCATTACTCCTAGGGTATATACTCGTATTCTTATAATACTACTCATTTACATTTCTATTTACGTTCTCTATTTTATTTACGTTATTTACATTTCTATTTTATTTACACTGTGTTATGCACTGTCACTTGAAGTAACTTATAAAACTATTTTTCATTGTTCACGTATATTTACATTCATTACTTTCACTTGCTGTTTACACATTATTTACAATTCCACTTGCACTGTTTTACTCAATAGAAAGATCGTAGTCACTCTTTTATCAATTGTCAGCCCTTTACCTCTTTCCACACGAGGTTTAGTAGGGGGTAAAGGTCACAGGGCCCTTGCATGGGGGTGAAAAAAGGCCCTGAAGTCAGCAAGAGGATGAGCCGTACCTCCTCTTCGGAATCTGAGAGAGAACTGTTAGGAGGGCCGGCCCGGGTTGAGAGGCCTACATGAGGGTTATTCAGCACTACCAACGTAGCTCTTGAAACAGCTAAGTCTAGCACTGGTATGATTGGCAGGAAATCTAGACAATACATTATAAATTTGGTAGTTCCAGGTGAATGTAAATATCACTTAGGCTTCTCCCTTCCCTCCTTACATGTATATTTATTACGAAAATAGATTAAAGGCCTACTTAGGAGATATATAATCAGAGCTACCAATGTTAAATCTTGAAACAGCTTTGTGTAGCACCGATATGATTGGCAGGAAATCTAGACAATACATTATAAATTAGGTAGTTCCAGGTGAATGTAAATATCACTTAGGCTTCTCCCTTCCCTCCTTACATGTATATTTATTACGAAAATAGATTATACGGCATATTTCAAGGGGAAAAAAACAGCGAAAATTAGCGAACGAGTGCACGTGAGGTGTTGTCAGGTGATAATTACCCAATTCCAGGTGTATGGCACTCTCACCTGATTTCTTTCTTGTATATATTATTTGGTATAAGAATACGACATAGGGCTTATTTCAATGGATGAAATCAGTGAAAAATTCCAGGGAAGATTTACTTAGCGTAGCATGGCCGGGCAGGCGAGAGGATAGGGTAATGGAGGGGGGGTAGGGAGGGGAGTCAAGAACGGGGAGAAATGGCTAAATTGTCAACAATGGATGGGAGTACAGATGAGATTAGGAGTGCTGACTAGTGTTGGACATTGTCAGTACTGATAGATGATACAAGCCCCCACTTGGAAGCCCTGGTGAATTCAAAATAACACAGAATCACAAAAGCGACGCCCCGTGGTATGATCCCTTGCTCCCAAGCGTCACGAAAGTGATGCCCCACGGTTAAGGGGTTAAACTGAAAATGTCCGGAAGGGGTGCTGAAGGCTGTAACTGGGTGAGAGGACTCTTCCATTTCGACCTGCCAGTAACTGCTGAGGAGGTCTAAAGATGAAAAGAGTACGTTATTTTCACCAAGGGATTCTAGCAAATCAGTGAGGACGGCTAACGGAAAACGGTCTGGAACGGTGACAGAATTGACCTTACGATAGTCGACTACTGGTCTAAAGTTGCCGTCCTTCTTTGGTACTAAGAAAAGTGGGCAATTCCATGGACTTACGGAGGGTTCAATAATATCCTGGTCTAACATGTTCTGTACCATTTGATCTGTTTGCTTTCTCTGGCTGTGAGGAAATCGATACGCTGGTATGTAAATCGGCTAAGTTCCTGGTAGTAGTTCAATCGTATGTTTGACAAGGTCTGTTCTGCCCATCGGTTCACCAGGTAAGGCAACCACGTTTCTGTACGAGGTCAGAAGGTCGAGGAGTTGTGGCGTATTTTCTGGGAAATCCGTGCAAGTGAGATGTGAGAGCATATCGGGTGAATATGTCGGCGCAGATCCCGTAGAGTTAATAGTACATACACCGATTGGCGTACTATCATCAGTCTGAATAGTAGGAATTGAGGAATCCTGGCACACCTTTATGGCCGCTGGGTATACTAGGAAGTCTCCAATCTTTACACCACTTTTAACTTTTAGTGGAGCATTTGTGACATTGAGCAGGTACAGGTAGCATAAACTGTCCTCTAAGACTGTGCACCACGCTGAGTCATAAGTCAAGCCATTCACACAACACGTCTCAGGTAATGTTGGTACATCCACTCCTTCTTTCGCACCGGCAACACAAACAGAGACTTTGGTGAACTCATGCGGTAACATATATATGTATGTATATATATATATATATATATATATATATATATATATACACTGTATGTATATATATATACACTGTATGTATATATATATATATATATATATATATATATATATATATATACACACACGTTTGCCCTTCAAGCACACAAAAACCAAGGGCCAGAGACCCCCAGACCCATATATATTCTGAACAGGATGACCCAAGGATGGTTTTAGGGGGGTCAAAATTCAGATCTGGGTCATTTGTTCGCCTTTTGAGGCCAGGCAACACAGGGTACCCCTGCAGCCCAATTTTTGGCATGGAGGCTCATATGTCCTCCAGTTCAAACGTAAGCTATGTGAGATTGACCTCCGAGGTCATATGAGGTCACTGGTCAGAGGTCATTTGAAGTCACCAGTAACGGTAATACAGTACACTCCCAGCTATCCGGTATCTAGACAAATGGAATACTCAGAAAAACGGGAAAATTCAAGGGCTGGTAAAAATGTCGGTAAGTTATAACTGTGCGCCAATTTGAATGGACCACTAAACCGCCGTTTGATCGTGTCACGCAAGGCTGGGTGAAGTCAGACAAAGCAAGGTGAAGGCATTTCCGGCTAATGTAAATCCCTAGCAAATCCTCTTAACCACCCCTCCTCTCCCCCTCTTTCCCCTACTTGAATTCAGTCATCCTCCACACCCTCCAAATATCACCAGTCTGCTTTCTGCCACAAGACAGTAAACAAGCTCTCTTGCTATTGTGTTCCTCTGATAGACAGTAATTTGTACACTCCAAAATGCCTAAAGTGCAAACTAAACGTAAGCGTATCGTGCTTACCTTGAAACAGAAGCTGGACATATGCAACAGACTTGAAAACGGCGAACATTATAAAACACTAATGGCTGAATATAAATGTTAATAGGAATGAAAGTTTACTTTGTTGGAAGAAAAATAAATAAATAATATGCCTGCATTTCATACGTCTATCTATCTATCTATCTATCTATAGCCCGATGCCCTAATCCCGCAAAGGGTGGCCGCAGACAAAACGCCTCCAAGTCACTCTGTCACCCACCATTTGACTCCCCTCCCCCCAACTCACCCCCCCCCTCCCTCATATACCTCTCAACTCCATCCCTCCACCTCATCCTCGGTCTACCCCTCCCTCTCCCTCCCTCCACCTCACCCACATACACCCTCTTAGTCAGTCTTTCACTCTCCATCCTCTCCACATGTCCAAACCACCTCAGTGTATTTCTCCTAATCTTTTCAACCACATCCACATCTACCCCACAACGTTCCTTCACTTCTTCATTCGTCAACCTGTCCCTCCATGTCACTCCACATGCTCCTCTCAAGTAACTCATTTCCACTGCTCTCACTCTTGACTTGTTCCCCTCTTGCAAGGTCCACGCCTCGCTTCCATACGTCAGGGTAGGGATCACAATACCATCATGCAGAGACTTCTTAACTTCCATACTCACCTCCCTATTTCTCATCACTGCTTTCAGTGTGCCAACAACCTTCCTTCCCTGCTGTACCCTTTCACGTATTTCATCCCCCAAAGTTCCATCCTTACTCATCACACTACCCAAGTACTTGAATGCACTCACATTCTCCATATCCTCACCTTCCAACCTCATTGCACACTCTGTGACTTCATTCCTCTCAAACACCATAACTTTACTTTTGTTTACATTAACTTTCAGCTTCCTCCTCCTACACACTGTCCCAAATTCATTCACCAAACCTTGCAACTCCCATTCATCTTCACTCAACAATACTGTATCATCAGCAAACAGCAACACCGGAAGCTTCCAAATCTCACCCTCATTCATTAGGGCCACCCCCACATCCACTGCCCTACCTTGTACCTCCTTTACGACCCCATCCATATATATATTAAACAACCATGGAGACATTACACACCCCTGTTTCAGTCCCACATTGAGATCAAAGAACTCACTCAGCTCACCATCCACTCGCACCGTAGCCCTAGCTCCCTCCCTCGTTCATACTCTTCACAGCACTCAACAATTTCCCCTCCACTCCATATATTCTTAATACCTTCCACATACCTTTCCTATCTATTCTGTCATAAGCTTTCTCCAAGTCCATGAAGGCAGCGTACACTTTCCTTCCCTTCTCTAGATACTTCTCCACTAAACATCTTAGAACAAATATCTGATCTACACACCCTTTTCCCTTCCTAAATCCCCCTTGTTCTTCTCCAACTAGCTCCTCTGTCATATGCCTAACCCTATCAATGAGTATTCTACCATATATTTTACCAGTCACACTAAGAAGGCAGATACCCCTATGGTTACCACATACTTCTCTCTCCCCTTTTCCTTTGTACAGAGGAACAATTATACCTGATTTCCAGTCCTCTGGAACCCTTCCCTCTTCCCAAGCCAATCTACACAACTTCCATATCCACTCCACAATAATCTCACCCCCATACCTAAGCATTTCACCACACACTCCATCAATTCCTGGGGCCTTTCCCAGCTTAATCTTCTTCATCGCTTCCACTACTTCCGACCTACTGATCTCTTCCTCCCTCCTCTCATCTCTTCTTCTCCCAGCCATTCCCCAACCACTTATACTCACACTGCTGTCACTCTCTACATTCAACAAATCCTCAAAGTGCTCCTTCCATCTCCTCAATTTCTCTCTCTTCTCCACCAACAATCTATTATTCCTATCTTTAACTCCCCTACTATTTCCCCTTTCACACTGCCTTACTTTCTTTACCTCCTTCCAAAACAATTTCTTACTCTCCCTCCATTTCACACTCAGATTCCTCCCAAACTCTTCATCCACTTTCTTCTTACTCTCCTTCACCAGTCTCTTAACCTCCCTTCTCCTGCTCACATACTCCTCTCTCTTCTCTCTCTCATCTTCTCCCCTACCTCTACTCGCCAACAATTCACCATATGCCTTCTTCTTTTGTTCCACAGCTCGTTTCACCTCATCATTCCACCATGCTGTCCCTTGCACACCCTTGCATCTCCTCCTCACTCCACAAACCACCTCACACGCTGCGCTTATCTCTTCCGTGAATATCTTACATACGTCTTCCACCCCTTCTATCTGCTGTAGCTCATACCTTCCCAATCTTTCTTCCACTATGCTCTTATACTGTGTCCTCTTCTCACTATCTTGCAATTTCTCCACTCTTCTCACAGGAGCTGTTTCCTCCTTTCTTCCCCTTCGCCTCCTCAACCACTTTCTTTGCAGCTCTACCTTGGCCATCACTAAGTGATGGTCCGAGACTCCATTCCCCCACCCTCTCCACACCCTTGCATCCAACACTTGTCTTCTCATTCGCTCATCCACACACACGTAGTCTATCATTGCCTTTCGTTCAACAAGTTCACCATCCATCCTCCTCATTACTCTCCATGTATACCGGTGGATCATCTTATGACGAAAGTAGGTGTTGGCTATTGCCAACCCCTTACCAGCACAGATGTCCACCAAAGCACTACCATTCCCATCTACTTCTGCTGGCACACCCCACTGACCAACCACTCCATCCACTCGTACATTCCCGACTTTGCCATTCATGTCTCCAATCAACAGCACTCTCTCGCTCCTCTCAAACTTGTCCATATATGCTTCTACTCTCGCCCAAAACTCATCTTTCACTCTTGCCACTCGATCCTCTGTTGGAGCATACACACATACAATCACCCATGCTTGTATACCTACTTTCATCCTCACCCATACAATCCTTGCACCCACTGTTCCATACTCTCTTATATTCTCCTTCCACTTCTTGCTTATCATCAGACATACTCCCTCTCTTGCCCTCTCATTCTCACTGACTCCCGCACATATACCTACACCGTATTCCCATTCTCTCATCCTTTCACCTTTCCATTTAGTTTCAGTCAATCCACATATATCCACTTTTGCATCCTCAAGCACCTGGACAATCTCTCTCTCTTTCACTTCATCATTCACTCCTCTCATATTCCACGTTCCTACTCTCAGAATGTCCTTTGTCCGTTCCTTAGTCGTCAACGTATGGTCTGTCCGGGTCCGAGGCGCTTTGTTTGCTTTTTTAGTTAGTTCTTTTTACGGGGTGGGGCACTAACCCACCACCAACCCTTTTAGTCGCCTCGTACGACAAGCAGGGATACTGGGGGAGTATTCTTGAAACCCCCCTACCCCCAAAAACAGCTGAGTGGCGGGTGAGGGGTGGAGTGATGGAGGTCAGGTGGGGAAGAAGAAGAACAGTTGGGGTCAGAAACGTAAACAAAACTCACGTGGGGGCACAGGTGTCGTGATAATTCTACAGTGCAGTCTTAATACATCATCAGTTCACTAATAAATGTTCAAGCTTTTATTTCTTTATTTTATTTTTCAATTTTTATGAGTACAGTACATATAATGAATACAGTAATTCGGTAAACAATGGACTGGTGCAATTTGCAGTACTGCAAATTGCTAGACATTGCACACGTGGGTTATGACCATAGTGTGTGTTTACAAGGCAGTTTTTCAGGCGGAATCTCTTAGTGTAACCCTTAATGTGACTGGTGAGTACCTGAACTGTATTTACTGCTGTGATAGCCTTTGTATAGATTTGACTTGAAAATCAGAAATACGGGAAAAATCTGTAATCGGGAAGGTAAATTCCCCAAGCCACCCGGTTAACTGGGATTGTACTGTACAAGCTCGAACAACTGGACCTAGCAGCCTAATTTTTGGCATGGAGACTCACATGACCTCCAGTTCGGACAGTCTATGTGAGGTTGACCGAGGTCATTTGAGGTCACCGGTAGCGGTAAACAAGTGTGCACAAATACTGTGCGTTAGTCTGCAAATGCTGAAATAGAAAGTTCCTGGACCTCTCATAAGCCCTCTTCAGAAGCATAAGAGGTACATGGTCTTTCTAGAGTAGAAAGAAAGATTGAACTAGAACAAATAGGATTAGAGTGTTCGCCTTTTTAGCCTGGCAGTGCTGGTCACCCCTGCTTGTTAGGTATAAAATGATGAGGTGATATAGTATTTAAGGGTAATCTAAGCTAAAAGAATGTCAACTTTGTGTTGTATTCACAAGAACAGAAACTGATGGTTAAGAATGGTTAATTGTGAGAATTTCCTATTCACAGTCAAAATGCATTGATGACAGTGCTAGCTCACAAACTTAGTTAGGAAGAAAATGAGAGAAAAGGGTCATCTGGTTCACAATCGAGAGTAACAGAATCTGTGTGGAAATTGCTGATCCAGTCCCTCCAGTCTTTTAAGGGGTTATTATTCAGGCACAGTATTAGGTAAAAAAGTGAGTGTAAACTTGTGGGCCCTGAACCAAATAACATTTATTTAATTTTATTGCTTTATTTGGTTATTGAGTGGTTTCGCCTTTGCGGTAGTTTGGCAGACCAGTTAAAACAATCAAGTAGGTTTGACTATTAGAATAGACTAGTGCAGGGGTGCACCCAGGGGGGGGAGCCTGGGCCCAGGCCCTCCCCTTAGCTCTTTGGGTCCTTTAAAAATTTATATATATTTATTTCGATAACAGCAGCACATGAAAAATTGGCAAATACAAACAAAGAGTAACACATGAGCCAGCAGCTCTCTGACTCTAAACCTGCATATGACCTCCCAGTAATTATCAGATTACCCGACCTCACCTCATTCCCCCCCTTTTTTTTTTTTTTTTTTTTTTTTTTTTTTTTTTTTTTATAGAAAATTCCTGGGTGTGCCCCTGGACTAGTGTTTACACTTGACACCACCACTGACACCTACATCTTTCTCGGAAGCCAGAGCTAGGGTTAAATGTAAGTAAAATGAGACAAGAATCAGACACAAGCCAATAGGTGACGATAGCCAGCTCTAAGCGGACCAGGCATGGAGGTACTCCAGTGCAACATTCCATCCAAGAATCATGACTCTGGCATAATAATCTCCGGAGCCATAGCCATTTCATGCGAGCATAGTTGTGATTTCAGCTATTTTCACCATTTTCACATTTGGTGACTTTTGACCCCTGATTTGGCCAGTCTAACACATAGGTGTGCAATAGAGGGTTGTAGTACTAGTCAGTGTCTATAGGCATGCAAAATTTCATTCAATTCCATTGAGCCACTGGGGAATTAGGGGAGCATTTTTGAAAACCTGTACAGGCATACCCTTGTTTAATGATCTAATTAGTTAGGTAAAGCCCCATCGTTAGGCGGGGTATCATATATTGGGGTACTTTTAACATGTACAGTATTTCAATGTGGACTATTTACCAGCCATGGGTTTCCCCCCAAGCCAAGTCCAAAACCCAACCAGATGAGCCCCAAAACAGGTTTAAAGGCAATCTAATAGCCTAACAGCTCTCAAGGAAGCTAACCTGAGCCTAACACCTGTAAATAACTCACTAAAACCAACAAATCAAATCTGAATATCATCAAATATATGTCTGGAAAAAATCAAGCTTAGTACACTGTACCCCAAAAAGACAATGTTCACCACACCTGTGGCTAAAACACATTAATCAAAGTCTTAAAACATTTATAAATCATCCTAAACAAACAATTTTAGTCTAAAATATCATCAAAATCAGTAAGAAAAATAAAAACCCATCGTTAAACTGGGGTTTGGCCATCATTACACGAGGTATGGTGTAATTTCTACACCCATCGTTAAGCCGGGGTATCGCATCTAGGGGTATCGTTTATCATGGTATTACTGTACAGTACTGATTGCTAGGGACACTGAGGGCAGTCTCTTCAGGGTTGCCACTCGAAAACTAGAGGAGAGAGAGAGGAAAATGGATAGAACATTTCCTATAGGGAATGGTCTCAAGATTACACCTAAAGAAGTCAGAGCTTTCTGCTCCCATTAGTAATGCTTCTACAGCTCAAAACGTGAAAAGTACTAAAAAAAAAAAAGGGTCCCCCCCCTGCCTTTGTTAGGCAACCAAAAACATGCAGACACAACTAGGTCATAGGCTTGTCATTACAGGTTTGGTCAGAATCTGTTAATTTTGAAGAATTGAAGTGCCTGTCACAATTAAACACGAAAGACCAAAAGAAAGAAGCCAAGCAAGAAAATGCAACTAACATTAAGGGCAGCATGAGCTGGCCAATACAGGGATCACCATCAAGACAGACAGTGTGAGCACACCAAGTGATCATGCTCTACACTCAACGCTATCAGTGGTCGCTTGATAAACTAGTGTGGCAGGCACAGGAATTTCACATGCTGTACTCATAAGTTTGTTTAGATTAAATGAGGTGCCAAACAACCTGATACCAGAATATTGGTGTCCATTATATATTTCCAACTTGGTGGATGATTTGTGAATGAATATATGGCCCATTTCACTTTAGTGTTGTTAATATAATGCTGTTCAGTGTTGCACTGGCTTCTTTCTAACCCAGTGTGGTCGTCCTGTGATAGGATAACCCTGACTGTAACTTTCATAGACCATCTATGCACCCTGCTTATATGAGTGCTTTGAATACACTAACCTGGGAAGAACTGCTATGAGAATGAAAGTAGATTGTGGTTCTATACTTGGGAACTAGCTAAATACCGGTACTCATTCACTCATGAGCAAAGACTTTTGGACAAATACAGTACAGTTAATTCCTCACGTAACACAATAGATATGTTTCCGAAAACTCCCATTTTAAGTGAATATTCATTTAAGAGAGGGTTAAAGCTCAATATGAATGATGATAGAAAATAAGATACAGCCAAAGTTCAAATCAACTTCAGGTTCCATTTAGTGCTGTGATTAGGTGTTTATCTGTACATGTAAATTGTCACGCAAAAGGCTATTTAAAGAAATATGAATGATTAATTGAGGTATATGTTTGTGTGAATTATTTGAAGCCTGACCCTTCTCTGGATATCATAACCATTTACAAATGAAAATTGACAAGTTATGTGAAACGTTTTTACATTAACAGCCGTATTGTGGGAAAACGTTATATATGAAGGTGTGTTACCAGAAGAAATACTCTATACAGAATCAAAGTCCAAGCATAGATTCACATTCTTACAAATGTTGATAAAGATTTCAGACATTATTCTTGCTGATATCTGGTATCTTGTTTGTTGAGGATAGTAAAAGGGAGAGAGTGTTCTGGACCAGTAATGCCATTACCTTTAACACAACTATCCAGAAACCAAGAACCCACAGATCTCCCCAGAGGCCAATAAAACTAAGTTGGGTTGTGGGCCATGTAGAGTGCTATAGATTGTTATGATCAGTCCAAAAGAATAGAGGTAGTTAGGTAGCTTAAAGAAGGAAGATGATGGCAGAAGCGGTGAGCAAACTCATCTTATTGACTTCGTGTCTGTAGTTGAATGGGAAAGTGTGACATGGATAAGGTTAAATATGAGTACCGGTACTCATTGACAGTAAAAAGTTTTTACTCCTAGGAAAGAGTAAAGAGGGAGCTAGTTTGTTGATGAATGATTACTGGGAGGATGGAATGAATGTTTCTGCTCAAGGCCCATGTGTGAGATTTGAGTCAGATGGTGAAAGTGACTCCTATCATTGCATATACATTATCTGAAGATAGGTGTATTGTAGAAGAGAAGGATAGATTATGATACCAGCTAGACAGTCACAGAGCACATTCCAAGGAGTTAGGTTGTTTGCGCAGTGGCAGTATCGTAACCAATGAGGTCTTGCCTAAGTGACGTATTTGCTGCTGCTGTAAAGCTCAAATTGGGAAAAGTTTCAATACCATCTCAGCACTTCTGCGGCATCTCGGTTTGGGTTACCTTTCTTAGAAGGGTAGTCAAGTCGTACCCCTCCTGCTCGTGGTGACCTCGCAGACACCCTGTTTTTTTGTTTTTTTTCCATTTCTGGAGTGGAGGGGAAATTGTTGAGTGCTGTGAAGAGTATGTATGAGGGAGCTAAGGCTACGGTGCGAGTGGATGGTGAGCTGAGTGAGTTCTTTGATCTCAGTGTGGGACTGAAACAGGGGTGTGTAATGTCTCCATGGCTGTTTAATATATATATGGATGGGGTTGTAAAGGAGGTTCAAGGTAGGGCAGTGGATGTGGGGGTGGCCCTAATGAATGAGGGTGAGATTTGGAAGCTTCCGGTGTTGCTGTTTGCTGATGATACAGTATTGTTGAGTGAAGATGAATGGGAGTTGCAAGGTTTGGTGAATGAATTTGGGACAGTGTGTAGGAGGAGGAAGCTGAAAGTTAATGTAAACAAAAGTAAAGTTATGGTGTTTGAGAGGAATGAAGTCACTGAGTGTGCAGTGAGGTTGGATGGTGAGGATATGGAGAATGTGAGTGCATTCAAGTACTTGGGTAGTGTGATGAGTAAGGATGGAACTTTGGGGGATGAAGTAAATGAAAGGGTACAGCAGGGAAGGAAGGTTGTTGGCTCACTGAAAGCAGTGATGAGAAATAGGGAGGTGAGTATGGAAGTTAAGAAGTCACTGCATGATGGTACTGTGATCCCTACCCTGACGTATGGAAGCGAGGCGTGGACCTTGCAAGAAGGGAACAAGTCAAGAGTGAGAGCAGTGGAAATGAGTTACTTGAGAGGAGCATGTGGAGTGACGTGGAGGGACAGGTTGACGAATGAAGAAGTGAAGGAACGTTGTGGGGTAGATGTGGATGTGGTTGAAAAGATTAGGAGAAATACACTGAGGTGGTTTGGACATGTGGAGAGGATGGAGAATGAAAGACTGACTAAGAGGGTGTATGTAGGTGAGGTGGAGGGAGGGAGAGGGAGGGGTAGACCGAGGATGAGGTGGAGGGATGGAGTTGAGAGGTATATGAGGGAGGGGGGGGTGAGCTGGGGGGAGGGGAGTCAAATGGTGGGTGACAGAGTGACTTGGAGGCGTTTTGTCTGCGGCCACCCTTTGCGGGATTAGGGCGTCGGGCTATAGATAGATAGATGTTTTTTGTGCTTTTTTTCTTTCGGTTTTCTTTTTTTCTATCCTAAATTAGGGTTTTACAAACGGGGCGGCGCTACCCGGGTTTTTTTCCGGGTAGTATTGTATATACGTTTTGCTGTTGTTGTCATTTTGTTTTGTTTTTGTTCTCCCTTATCATGAGTAAACAACACCAGTGCCCTCGCTGCAGTAGGTCTGTAGCAAAAAGTACACAAGCACTGAAGTGCGCCTACTGCAGCGAGTGGATTCATATAGCTTGTGAAAATTTGGATGCAGGCAACTATCCATTCATGAAGAGGAGCCACCAGCTGGGCTTTCGCTGGCTGTGTAGCCAGTGTGTTGCACCAGCAGACGAGGTCTTGGCTGGTGGAGGAAGTAGTACCAAGAAGGAGTATGAAGATAAAGTTATTGGGCCAATCTTTCGAGCAATCAGAGACGTATCAAATAGACTGGAGGCACTAGAGACCAAGGTCTCATCACCCATGGCGGTCATGCAAGATCAGGTCAAGTCATTTGCGAATGCTGTTCACGGGTCTCTCTTGGGGGGAGGGAAGGATCTGCCTGGGGGCGTGATTGAGATCAGTGCTCATGGCCAGAAAAAAGCCATTCATAGTCAGCATGTACTGATTGTGAAACCAGAGAGTGGCGCTAGTGCCCTGACAAATCAGATGGGACCAGAAGACATCAGAGGCGTACTTAACTCGGTACCAGTTGACAGCTGCCTTAAGACCAAGGCTGGTGGGCTGGTAATGAAGTTTCCGTCAGCTGAGGCCAAGGGTGAAGCAGCTGGGGTGCTGACTGATCATTTTGGCTCTGAGGGCACTTTTTGCATATCACAGCCAAAGAAAATGTTGCCTAAAATGACCGTGACAGGCCTTTCCTCTTCCTTGGATGACTCTGACATCATCCCAAATATTCTGAGAAAAAACAATAAAATTAAGATGCTCGTATATCGAGGTTGTACCCTCAACCTTCTCTTCACAAGGACAAGGAATGACACCAAACCTGCTGTCTTGAAGATGTCGCCAGAGGTGAGATCCTCCATTGTAGAACAGGGCAATTACATCTATGTGGATCTTACAAGATGCCGCGCTTTCGATAGATTCTGGGTTACACAGTGTCATCACTGTCAAGGCTTTGGTCATACATTTGTGAGATGTTCTAGGAAAAGTGATGAACCTAAATGTGTCTTTAGTGCTGGAGCCCATAAATCTAAGGACTGTAGTAACAGAAATTCTCCCAAATGCATCAACTGCTCCTCTTTAAGACATCAAGATGCTAATTCAGAGTCACAGGTGGTTGCCCATTTTGCTTCAAGTAGAGAATGTCCAGTTATGATTTCTCATAGGAATAGGTTGATTGAAAACACCAATTTTGACCATTCAAAAAACTGACTACGTCCCTCTTGAACCAGTTAAGGATGGGTCAATTAAATATTCGTTCCATCCGTAATAAGATAGACTATATTAATGAAACCCTAAATCAGCACGAGCTTGACATATTGTACTTGACTGAAACCTGATTGTATGAGTCTGATATCGATATTATTCGTAATGCTTTGCCTAAGACACATTCTATTATTAGTATTCCCAGGCCTGCTGCTGGCTATCCAGGAGGAGGCGTAGCACTCGTCTACTCGGCAGCTCTTGCAAACGTTTCTCTCATTGACTCAGACCTGACCCCATCTTCATTTGAATTTATGGAAGTATTAATAAATTTCCATCAGAATACCATTAGAATTGCAATTGTCTATCGACCAGGTCATCTGGGCAGAGATCGAGGTTTTATGGAGGAGTTTGGGCAGTTTCTTGAAGAGTTTTCTCTTAAACCTGGAGGACTTCTTGTTTGTGGTGATTTCAGTTATTGGGTTGACAGTCCAGAGTCAAAACCATTTTCTTCAGAATTCCTTGAGTTGATCACCCAGAACAATTTTTTCAGTCATGTGAGTAATCCAACTCATGTCTCAGGACATGTCCTTGACTTGATCTTGTCCCCTGTTGGTTGCAGGTGCATATCAGATGTGGAGGTTGACTCATTTAACCCCCTCATCTCTGATCATGCTCTGATCACTCTTAGTTTTGATGTCCCGAAATTCCCTTCATATAAAAAGGTCATCAGGTTCAGAAATTACAGCAATGTTGACTGCCAGTTGATGTGTTTTGAAATTGATCAACGTTTAAACTCCATCGATTCTTCAAGTCTTTCTTCTGGTGAATTGGTTGATATTTACAACAACGAGCTCAGGTCAATTTTTGACCATCATTGTCCTGAGGTAGTAAAAACAATCACTGTATGTGATAATTCTCCATGGTATGGTCCATCCATTAATTCTTTGCGTAGACATCGTAGAAGGGCAGAACGTGAGTGGCGCTTGCAGCGGACCGAAGTAACTCGTTTGCGTTATGTTTTTGTGAGAAGAGCAGACATTCACACTGTAAAAGCCCAAAAGGCTAGGTATTATCAAAATAAAGTTGATTCATGTGGTGGTGATAAAAAAAAACCGTCTGCAGTTGTGAACAGTTTGGTTGGTCGGAGGAATGTAATTGTTAAACCAACTTCTTTATCTGATGCCCAGTTGGCTTCTGATTTTGCTTCATTTTTTACAAGTAAGATATCTCGTATAAGAAGTGATTTAGACAGCAGTTCTCCTAGTGAAGCGTACTCAGTTGACTTCCAGCCACGGTGCACCGGGGATCATTTGCGTTCAACATTTCATCCACTGGATGTAAACAAAGTCAAATGTTACATCAGAGAACTTAATAAAACATTTTGCTCACTCGATCCATGTAACATGTCACAACTGCCTGATGTGTATGAGCATGCTGCAGACTTTATCTGCAGCATAATAAATAGATGCTTCTTAGAAAGTAATTTTGTGCAGTCTGAGAAACGTGCTTTGCTTAGGCCCCTAATTAAGAAACCTGGCCTTGATGTCGAGAGCATGACAAATTATCGTCCCGTCTCTAACCTGTCTTTTTTATCCAAGATTATTGAGCGGGCCATACTCGATCAACTCTTACCACTACTGGAACACAACAGAGTTGTTCCTGTTGTTCAGTCAGCATACAGAAAATACCATTCAACCGAAACTGCACTAACAAGGATTCAGAGTGACTTGGTGGCAAACACTTGTAGTGGGATGTCCTCTCTCATAGTTCTTTTGGATCTGTCTGCAGCTTTTGATACAGTAGATCGTAAACTATTGTTGGATGATCTGTATTTTTATGGCGTTCGTGGTAGTGCCCTTTTGCTCCTTAAGTCGTATCCGTCGGACAGATCTCAGAGAGCAGTTGTTGATTACGCTAGCTCTGATTCTGCTCCTCTTCGATTTGGAGTCCCTCAAGGATCAGTTTTGGGTCCAATTCTATTTACTATCTACACAAGTAGTTTATCGTCTCTACTTGATGCTCATGATGTGTCCTATCATTTTTATGCTGATGACACCCATCTCTATGTTAAGATGTCAGATATCAACGATACTAAGGCAAAGTTTGAATCTCTAATGTCTGATATTAAGATTTGGATGGCTAAGAGGAAACTTAGGCTGAATGATGGTAAAACTGAGATCATCATCGTCAGAGGAAACAGAAGGGGTAATGACACTGACAATGCCCTGGCTTTGAACATTGGCGTGTCACAGCTGCATCCAGTCAGTTCCGTTCGAAATCTGGGTGTTTATTTTAATTCTAAGTTAAATTACAAAGAACATATTAATCAGGTTGTAAGAGGGTATAACTTGCATATCAGAAATCTGTACTCTGTGAGAAGATTCCTGAATAGACGGTGCCTCTTAACATTGGTCCATGCAGTGGTCTTGTCTCATGTTGATTATTGTAATTCACTGTGGGTTGGTCTTCCAAATAATATACTAACAAAAGTTCAGTCTGTGTTGAACAGGGTGGCACGGCTTATCTTTGGTCTCCCCCCGAGAACCTCAACTACCCCGTTTCTGATTGAGTTGGATTGGTTACCAGTAAAGGCTAGAATTGAATTTAAACTGTGTCTTATTACATTCAAGGTTCTTAAGTTTGGTGAACCGAAGTATCTTGCTGAATTGTTAAAAGTCCCATCGACACACCCGGGTGCGATGTTACGCAGTGAAGATGATTCCTTGCGTCTTGATGAGCCAGGAGCCATTCACCAGTCATCTTTCTCTTATCGTTCTTTGGCATATAGAGCCCCTAGATTATATAACAGATTGCCATTGTCCATAAGACAACTCTCTACTGTTGAATCCTTTAAGAGACAGCTGAAAGCCTTTCATTTTTCAAAATGCTATGACCTGGAGAGAGGTACTATGACGGATGATTATAGGGTTTAATTATTGCCACTTTCATGTATATATGATGTAGCTTGTATTATATACAAAAAATGTCACAATTCTTGTAATTGTAAAAATAATTTATGTGTGTCGAGCACTAGTGAATTCCCAAAAGGAAGAACTGGCGCTTTTGAGAAACAAAAGGCCAGACTGACTAAGAGGGTGTATGTAGGTGAGGTGGAGGGAGGGAGAGGGAGGGGTAGACCAAGGATGAGGTGGAGGGATGGAGTTGAGAGGTATATGAGGGAGGGGGGGGGTGAGTTGGGGGGAGGGTAGTCAAATGATGGGTGACAGAGTGACTTGGAGGCATTTTGTCTGCGGCCACCCTGTGCGGGATTAGGGCGTCGGGGTATAGATAGATAGATAGATAGATTATTATTATTTTGAATGGAAGAGTTGGTGTGGGTCATATCATTGATATGGTGTAATGGATCTAGTTGAAATGCGAGGGGAAAATGATAGTGAGCAGCATCTGAACTGTTATTACTGTAGTAAAAGTCCTTTAATCTGAACCCCAGGAGACCAATGGTCTTTCAGATTTTTTTTCTTTTTTAGGGCCCTTTGAAAATGTTAGAAATATGTACATGATCATGAAATAAACACTTAAAACTGTATGGATTATTGTTTTACTCACTGGAAATGATTAGAAGTGTAGATGAGTAGTTGCAGTCAGGTACATCCAAGTCGAAGAGCAAGTTGAAGCCAAATAAATCCTTAGATTAAGCCTAGAAAAATTTGAAAAAGGCCTAGAAACATTAGTAATACTGTATTTCACCTTGACAAATTTGGAGTATTGGGATTCTCAGATTATTGGTGGTCAGATTGGAGGGCTTTTACTGTACATTGGTATTATGAAGCTTAGTTGAAGCTAACCTAATTCTATACGTATTTTTCAGGTGATACATCGTGACTTGAAAGCGGGTAATGTTCTCCTCACCATGGACGGTGGCGTGAAGTTGGGTATGAATCCTGTCTTTTATTTTGTGTTATGGCTGTAGATTGGCATTCCCAAAAAAATTTTTTGAGTCAGTTTCAGTACTATCCTAGGGGCATTTTCCAACATGCATGAGCCTTATTACTACTGTTGATAGTGGCACTTCACTGTGATTAGAACATTGAAATAAGTTGTGACATGAATCAATGGTATTTATATTGAGAATATGATAATATTCCATTTTAAAATTTGTAATGAATTCTGTCAAAGAAGAGGGAGAGTGGCCATGTGTGGTTTGCCACAGGGGCAAGGGAAGAAATTCCATCTTGTGTAGTGTTTGTGATAGGTGGACACATAAGAGATGTAGTGGTATTAGAGGTGGACTGCAAGATAATGCTGATTTCATCATGTGGTGTGTTGGGGAGAGCATGTGAATATTGTCAGGCATGAAAGGATTGATCTTGCAGGTGAATCTCTCAAGTGTGTGGAAGAGTTTTGTTATTTGGGAGACATGATATGTGCTGGAGGTGGGGCAAGAGCTGGCTCTGTGTCTAGAGTGAGGAGTGGGTGGAAGAAATTCAAGGACCCATTGCCTCTCCTGTTATTGAGAGGGGTCTTCCTCTGTGCTAAGGGATCTTTGTATGCGACATGTTTCAGGAGTGTAATGCTGTATGGTAGTGAGACCTAGACAGTAAAGGAAGAGGATAATCGGACTAAAACGTACAGAAATGACAGTGATAAGGTTGGTGTGCAGTGCATCCTTCAATGCGTGGTCTGGGGGCACTAGGTTTACGATGGAAGAGTTAGAGTTAGGATGGGACTGAGTCACTGAAGTGTATTAGTGTTGTGATGAGGAGAGGTAGATTGAGATGGTTTGGGCATGTGGAGAGGATGGGGATGATAGTTGAATTAAGAAAGTGAGAAGTGTTAATGTTAGGGGCAGAGTTGTGAGAGGTAGACAAAAAGACCAGGGATGAGGTCATTAAGTGTGACCTCAGGGATAAGGGACTAAACAAGGAGGCTGCCAAAGACTGGACAGCGTGGAGAGTCCAACGCATGCAAGCATGTTGGAGCCTTTGTAAATGAAATGAACAGAATGGCAGCAGACAGGACTGGGTGCATGAAAGGCTCAGCAGTGAATGACATTGACAGGGTCATTCTTGATAACAAGGAATAGCATGTTACTATGTGAGTAAAGTAGCACTGTATGACTGCAGACTAATAGTTGCAGTATTGATGTACAGTAATGAGGTGTAGATAGCATTTGAGGGACACTGTTTGAAGCTGGGGGTAGTGGCATCATGGTATAGTACAGTAAAACCTCGATAAGTCTGCCTTGCAGAAAGCAGAATGTCTGGTAAGTTGAACTCTGACCGACATGTGACTCTTGTGTTTATTCAAAGGGTTACATTTTAGTTTCTTATATTCCAAGTGCTACATTTTAGTTTATTGTATTCCAGGTGTTACATTTTAGTTTAATTGATTGTAAAGTGAAGTAAATAAGCGCAAAACTTTACGTAATTAAGTGACTTGCACCGCTCCACCTATGCAACCTGCTGTACTGGCCTATCTGATGACGTGCACTCAGTTGTTTTCATTTTTATTTTTATTGCTTTATACATGCTTCTTTAGTTTAATGTTGATAAGCAAGTAAATACATAATTTGCAATTATTGAGGGGGGTAGTACAGGTATACCTCGATACCTCTAGGTGCAATACCCTAGCATAACGATGGGGGTAGAAATACCACCATACCCTGCCTAACGATGGGCAAACCCCAGTTTAACCCCTTAACTGCGGGCTTGTTTTGCTTTGACTTGCAGCTCCCACGGGCATATTCGCGCTCCGACAGACTCTCTGAAAATATTTGCCAAAAATCAGTTATTAGTCCTAGAATATTAAAATCACATATGCTTATGTCACATACCTTCAGCTTTCTCCTGGGGTGTTTGTTGAGAGTTTGTCGAGTACCGTAGGACTTGTGGAGACCTCTGAAGTTGGGTAACGAAGTCTCCACTTTACACTTCCTGACAACCCGTAATATGACTACCACAGCCTGATAGTATCACTAGAAACACTATTCTATGATTCTTAAATAGTGTGAAATCCATACTCAAAAAAAAAAAAAAACTGTGAAAGCAATGAAAATTACTAGGGCGTATGACCTTCCCACTTGACATCATTCGCCGCAGGTGTTGTATCATTTATTATTCATAAAAACACTCACAGTTTATATTTCTGTTACTATATAACACTTATATATATCTACAGTCTTTATCCATAAGTTTCCTTCAGTAATAGTGGTTTATTGTCACTGTAGGCCTTCAATTTCTCTTTCAGTAAAATACGTAGCATTCACACTCTCGTCCTGTATACTAGTGTTGAGAGTGAATGTCACTTTCACCTTCACTCTCATAACTCATAGTATTCATACATGCTAGAGTGAAACTTTCACTTTCATTACTCCTAGTATATATACTCGAATTCTTATAATACTACTCATTTACATTTCTATTTACGTTCTCTATTTTATTTACATTATTTACATTTCTATTTTATTTACACTGTGTTAGGCACTGTCACTTGCAGTAACTTATGAAACTATTTTCCACTGTTCACTTATATTTACATTCATTGCTTTCACTTGCTGTTTACACATTATTTACATTTCCACTTACACTGTTTTACTCACCAGAAAGATCGTAGTCACTCTCTATCATTTGTCAGCCCTTTACCTCTTTCCACACGAGGTTTAGAAGGGGGTAGAGGTCACAGGGCCCTTTGCATGAGGCTAAAAAGCGGTGGAATTTAGCAGGTGCGAATCCAACGTATTTTCACCTTGAAAGGCGACAGTAAACTGATACTGGTGTGCCGGGATGGCGTACCTGGGGAGAGTGCATTATTGCCAACGTCAGCCTCGTGAGAGCTGCTAATATATGGCTGTGAAATGATTGGCAAGAAATCTAGACAATACATTATAAATTAGCTAGTTCCAGGTAAATGTAAATATCACTTAGGCTTCTCTTTTCCCTCATTATATATACTGTATTTTTATTACGAGAATAGATTAGACGGCATATTTCAAGGGGAAATAAACAGCGAAAATTAGCGAACGAGTGCACGTGAGGTGTTGTCAGGTGATAATTAGCCAATTCCAGGTGTATGGCACTATCACTTACCTTATTTCTTTTTTGTTTATATTATTTGGTATAAGAATAGGGCATAGGGCTTATTTCAATGGATGAAATCAGTGGAAAATTCCAGGGAAGATTTACTTAGCGTAGCACTGCCGGGCAGGCAAGAGGATAGGGTAATGGAGGGGAGGTAGGGAGGGGAGTCAAGAACGGGAAGAAATGGCTAAATTGTCAACAATGGATGGGAGTACAGATGAGATTAGGAGAGCTGACTAGTGTTGGACATTGGCAGTACTGATAGATGTTACAAGCCACCACTTGAAAGCCCGGGTGAATTCAAAATAACAGAATCACAAAAGTGACGCCTCGCGGTATGATCCCTTGCTCCCAAGCGTCACAAAAGTGACGCCTCGCGTTTAAGGGGCTAATGATGGGTTTTTAATTTTTTTTTTACCGATTTTGATGATATTTTAGACTAAAATTGTGTGTTTAGGTTGATCTATAAACTGTTTTTGACTTCGATGAATGTGTTTTAGCCATAGGTGGGGTGAACATTGTCATTTTGGGGTACAGTTTACTAAGCTTGATTTTTTCCGTTTACTAAGCTTGATTTTTTCCATACATATGATGTGCTACCCAAAAGTTCCAATCATTTGAATATTGTAGGAAAATAAGTTACCGTACCTTACCTCCTAGTTCTCATTGTTGTCTCCGAAGTAGTCCCCTTGGATATGGTCCCAGCATATTTTCCATGAGTCCATGCATCCCTGGAAGTCCTCAGGCATGATGGTCTTGAGCACCTCCTTTCTCTCTGGATCTCCTCAATCGAGTCAAATCAATGCCTTTTCAATCGTAATTTCAGCTTGGGAAACAAGAAAAAGTTGCAGGGGGCAACGTCAGGCAATTAGGGTGGGTGAGGAATGACTACCATGTTAGTGGAAGCCAGGAACTGCCAGACAACAACTGATGTGTGGGAGGAGGCATTGTCATGATGCAGGACCCAGTCCTTGTTCTTCTATTGTTCTGGACGCTTGTGGCGGATGTTCTCCCTCAGATGCTGCAAAACTTTACGGTAAAACTTCCCACTGACATATTGACCAAATGGGACGAATTCATCGTGAACAATCCCTTGGTTATCGAAGAAAACGATCAACATCGACTTGACATTACGGCAAACTTGATGCGCTTTTTTCGGCCTCAGTGAATTGGGAGACTTCCTTTGCGATGACTGCTGCTTTGTCTCCAGGTCATATCCATAAACCCATGATTCGTTACCAGTTATGACCTTGGGGATGAAGATGGCATCATCTCTGGCTTGATTCTTGAGCTCCCTGCAAACTGCAGTGCAATGTGCCTTTGCTCGTCACTCAGCAGTCATGGCACAAATTTTGCAGCAATGTGTCTCATGCCCAACACGTTCGACAAAATGCATTGCACGCTTTTGTATGACCATCCAACGATATCACAAACATCATGGATAGTTCGTCTACAATCTGCAAGGATAGCCTGACAAACATTTCCAATGTTTTCTGGTGTTGTTGCCGTTGATGGTCATCCAGAATGGTCATTGTCTTTGACAGATGTTCATCCATCCTTGAACCGCTTGTACCAGAAAATTGTTCTGCTTTGGAACATGGCATTGTCACCAAAGGCTTGCTGAAGCAACCAGTGAGTTTCTTCACCCGTCTTGTTGATCTGAAGCAGAACATGATGCAAGTTCTTTGTTCTGTGAGGTCCGCCATTGCAAAACTAACAAACCACTTACACACCACGTTACAATAGTAAGCGTAGCTCAACAACACGTTTGCTCACAGACACGGCCGGGGCCACACTGACACACAAGGGGTGCTGCTGACTCGTAGCGGCAAAAGGCAAAACTGCAAACAGTTGGCTCCCTCTGTTCAAATTACTGGAACTTTGGGTAGCACCTCATATTTTACGATTTTCAGATTTTATATGTTGCGTTTAGTGAGCTATTTACGGGTGTTAGGCTTAGGTTAGCTTCTTTTACAACTGTTCGGCTATTTAGATTGGCTTTAAACTTGTTTTTGGACTCATTTGGGTGGGTTTAGGACTTGGTTGGGGGGGGGACCAAAGGCTCAAAACTGCATCCCTATACTTTACATGTTAAATCTTCCCCAACATATGATACTCCACCTAACTATGGGATTTTCCTTAACCAGCTGCATTGTTAAACCATGGTACACCTTAGTGTTTTTTTTTTTTTCCCCCCCGTTAGTCAGAAAATTTGGTAAAAGTCGATATACCCTGGAACCCCATATAGCTCAAGTGTACATTAGAAGTGCCGGTAGAATGAGAGACAAGGTGGTTTAGTTATATGGAGAGTGATGGATTGTGTAGGAGTAGTACTACGACGAGCTGCTAGAGAGAGGGGGGGGGAGCAAGGTAGATTCACTGAGCTGGGGAGGTGTACTACAGAGTCAGCCATATTGATTGATGTCATTATGGTACTCGAGGTCTAGTACAGTAATACAGTAAAACCTTGATACAGCAGACTTCATTAGATCGGAATTCGCTTTTATCAGACTCGAGGAGCTATCGGAATAAATTCCTATACATCGGAAAATGTCCGATATAGCCAGAAGCAGTCCAGACTGTCTGACCACTTCAGCTATGTTCACCATAATAAGGTGAATAAAAGAGATGTTTATCAGTGTACAGTACAGTATTTTTATAAATATTATACCATTTGATTAATGTACAGTACCGCAGTGGTAGTGAAAACAGTTTAAAAACCCTTGGTGCAATCTGGACTAATGTCTGATATATTGGAAAAAGTCTAGATTAGCAGGGGAAAGTCCGGATGTCGCTTTTTTCGGAATGGCTTGAGCCCGAATTAGTCCGTTATAATGAGGTCTTACTGTACTTCGTTATACGATACCCCTAGATGCGATACCTCAGCTTAATGATGGAGGTAGAATTACCACCATACCCCGCCTAACGATGGCCAAACCCTGGTTTAACGATGGGTTTTGATTTTATTTACCAGTTTTGATAATATTTTAGACCAAAATTGTGTGTTTAGGCTGATTTATAAACTTTTTAAAGATTTTGATTAATGTGTTTTGGCCATAGGTGGGGTGAACATTGTCATTTTGGGGTACAGTTTACTAAGCTTGATTATTTCAAGACTTGTATTTGACGATTTTCAGAATTTATTTGTTGGTTTTTGTGAGTTATTTATAGATGTTAGGCATGGGTTAGCATCCTTGACAGCTGTTAGGTCATTCAGATTGGCATTAAACTTGTTTTTGGGCTCCTTTGGGGCTTGGTCTGGGGGAAACCCAAGGCAACAAAGAGAGGGCCTATAAAAGGGACCAGAGCCAACCCACCCCTGAATCACATCATTTTTACATTTCTGCCCAGAATTGTCCAAAGTCTGTTCTTTGCTCTGCTAAAAATAATTTCATCCGTACTAAATGCTCTTAATTCTTCATCTTGAATTCTTCCCACTCCTTCTGACACCTTGCCAAAAACCTTTCTAACAACTTTACCTCATCATCCTTCCCTCTTGTTTTCTACTCTGATTGTAGCTACTTCTTTTACTGATAAAGCAGATCTCTTTGCTCAGACTTTCTCCTCCAAGTCCACCTTAGATGATTCCTCCATTACTTCCACCCTCTGACTTCCTCATGGCTGATATGAAATTTCTTCAGCTGATGTATTTTGTGCCATCACTGGCTTCAATACTAACAAGGCATATGGACCTGATGGAGTCCCTTCTGTTGTCCTCAAGAACTGTGCTTCTGTGCTTACACCCTGCCTAGGGAAACTCTTTCGCCTTTGTCTTTCAACTTGCACCTTTCTTGCTGGAAGTTTGCTCTCATTCAACCAGTCCCAAAGAAGGGTGACCATTCCCTGCTCTCTAACTATCGTCCAATTGCTTTAACATCCTGTGTCTCAAAGGTTTTTGAGGCTATTCTGAACAGAAAAATTTTAAAGCAATCTTTCCTATCACAACCTTCTTTCTGATCGTCAGTATGGGTTCTGTCAGGGATGCTCCACAGGTGATCTTCTCACCTACCTTTCAGACTCCCGGTCATCCTCCATTCAGGACTTTGGCGAAAGCTTTGCCATCACACTTGACATCTCACAGGCTTTCAATTGAATCTGGCATAAATCTTTAATTTCCAAACTGCCCTTTTACGGTTTCAGACCTTGTATGTATGCCTTTATCTACAGCTTCCTCTCTGGTCATTCTATTGCCGCTGTTGTAGATGGCCATCGTTCTTCTGGATCTATCAATAATGGTGTTCCTCAGGGCTCTGTCCTATTACCAACTCTCTTCCTTATATTAACCCGCCCCATCCCGACGTTTTTGGACCTTTTTTTGGGGGGCTCAAACATCCGCTTTTGGTGAGAAACATTAAAAATTCATAGTGAAATCGCTCACCTGAGGTTTAAAATACCGGATTTAGGTATGAGTTCTTCCTTACCTGACTGGGTTTTCTAACAGGCTGGCACCAAAGAAAACGAGTTCTATGGGAGGGTAACTATTTTATCCACTCATAGACGGTATTTATTTATTTACTTGGTACGAATTTATATGTAGTACAAGAGTATATTGGTTTTCAAACAGTAATACAGGCATTATAAGCATTGTTTCACTCACTAACTCATTACCATTGATGACCTTTTTTTCCCACATTACCTGATCATCATTTCTGACTGTTTCTTCCTCTAATGGTATGTAAACTTTGTCCTCCACATTGTCATCGATTGGGGAATCACTCTGGCCCTGAATGTCTTTATTGGCCAGGTCACTGGTAACAGGTGAATTGTCGAGACAATGGCATGCAGGGGGGGGGGGAGAGGTTATGCGGTGTAAGGCATTGTTCCTGCTTGGCATCTTGTAGAGGAATAGAGGAAGGTGTCCTGTGTGTACATGCCAAAAATCACTCGTGAAATCACTCGCGAAAATTGAAAATTGTGCAAATTAGGGACCTTGCAATGTTGTTGTGTTAATTCACGTCGCCAGGATGGCGTGGGTTAATCAATAATCTTCTAAGCTGTATATCTAACCCTATCCACTCATACACTGATGATTCCACCCTTCAGCTTTCCATTTGGTTCCTGCAATGTCCATCCCAGCAGTTATTTCAATAAGGAATGAGGCTATGGCACCCCTAATGTCTGACTTGGCTCATATATCTGACTGGGGTAAAAATAATCTTGTTTTTAACGTATCAAGGATTCAGTTTTTACACCCATCAACCCGACAAAATCTTCCACAGGAGTACCCACTAAAGTTTTATAATATCCAGCTTAATCCTGTATCATCCTTGAACGTACTTGGGGTTGACTAGGCTCGTATATCTGACAGGGGTAAAAATAATCTTGATTTTAACGCATCAAAGATTCATTTTTTACATCCATCAACCCGACAAAATCTTGCACAGAAGTACCCACAAAGGTTTAATAATAACCAGCTCAATCCTGTATCTCCTGTATCATCCTTGAACATGATTGGGGTTTCATTCACTCGGAATTTATATTGGAAAGATCATATTACATCTTTAAAATCAGCTTCCAAGAGATTAGGTGTGCTAAGCTGACTCCATACTTTCTTTACCCCTGCATAGTTGTTGACTTTATACACGAGCTTTATTCGCCCCTGTGTAGAGTACAACTCTCATGTGTGGGGAGGCTCCCCACTTACAGCTCTTGTCAATAAGGTGGAGTCAGAGGCTTTTCATCTCATTAACTCTCCTTCTTTTACTGGCTTCCTTCAACCTCTGTCTCTTCACCGCACTGTTGCCCCTTTATCTGTTTTCTTTCACTACTTCCTTGGTCACTGCTCCTCTGAACTGTCTGCTTCCATCCCTTTACCTCTATGACGTGTGCGTAGCACCCAGCTGACAACAAACTCTTATCCCATTTCTGTCCAGCTCTCTAACACAAGAGTTAACCGTTACTCCCAGTCTTTCATTTATGTAACAGGTCAGCTCTGGAACTGTCTCCCTCTGTGTGTATTTCCTACTTCCCATGATCTACAGTCTTTCAAATGCAGTGCAGTGTGTCCAGGCATCTTGAAATGAACGGATCTTGAATTTGGCCTTTTTTTTTTTTTTTTTTTTTTAAGGGAACTGTTTTGCCTCCTCCTAGCCTTTGGTTCCTTCTTGCTCACAAAAAATAAATAAATAAATAAATAAAAAATATAAATTTCCTTCTTAAAACCTTCCAATTCTTCACCAACTAATTCCTCTGTTATTTCCCTAACTCTGTCAATGAGTATCCTACTATACACTTTTCCAATTGCACTAAAAAGACAATTGCCTCTATATATTCCCACACGCTTCTTTTTCCCCTTTTCTTTGTATACGGGAATAATTGTACCTGACTTCCAGTCCTCTGGAACTCTACCTTCCTCCCAGGCCAATCTGCACATCTTCCATATCCATTTTACTGGTATCTCTCCCCCATGCTCCAGTATTTCACCACACAATCCATCAGTTCCTGAGGCTTTCCCCATTTTGACTTCCTTCATTGTCTCCACAGCTTCCATCCTACTGATTTCTTCCTCTCTTCTCACCTCCCGCCTTCTCCCAGCCATTTCCCAGTCACTTATCCTTGCACCACTTTCATTCTGTATGTTTAACAGTTCCTGAATGTGTTCTGTCCATCCGCTCACTTTTTCTCCCATTTCCACCAGCAGTCTGCCATTTTTATCTTTCACTCCCCGACTAACTTCTTTATCACCCTGTCATACTCTCTTTACGTCTTTCAGAACATTTTCTTACAAGCCCTCCACTTTACACTCAAGTTCCTTCCAAATAACCCTTCCACTCTCTTCTTACTCTCTCTTACTAATCTTTCCACCTCTCTCTTCTTCTCTACAGATAACTTTCCCTTCTGTGTCTCAACTTCCTCCATGTCCCTTCTTCCCATCCACTCGCTATATGTCTTCTTCCTTTGCGCCACAGCTTGTCTCATCTCTTCATTCCACCATGCTGTTCTTTGCACCCCCTTTCGTCTTCTCTTCACCCCACACACCACCTCACATGCAGCACACAAACTACATTCACAAGCTGACACTATCATAGAAATATTTAGTTTGTAAGTCTTCGAACTTGTCTGCCTCCACATTTATTTTGAGTACTTTTAATTTTGTGAAGATATTTTTACGTTTAACTAAATAATAGCCACCTTACAATTCTTATATTTACTTAGCCATGGCAAAATATGAGGAAAAGTGGGAAGAATGTGGAGAAGTACTGGGAATCAGCTGAGCGGTGTTTACATTTGCGATCCAACAGCTGCAGGTTGGACCAGGGTTCAACTTTGAAGGATTCAGCCTAGGTGATGGTAATGAGTCTTCCCTAGAAAAGCCTGTGTTACCTAGTCACTAGCCCATCCACCCTGTACAGAAATTCACATGCCCTTCACACACACACACACACACACACACACACACACACACACACACACACACACACACACACACACACACACACATGCAAACACACGCATGCACAAACCCAGTCACTATCCCCCATCCACCCTGTACAAAACTTCACATGCCCTACAAGAACATCCTCACCTAACCTCTGCATTTGATTTTCTTTTTTTGTCAATTTTTCAATAAATTGTGCACTCGTACATACATTTTTCATTTTTACCTGTTATTATCATCCAGTTTGACCCTAATTACAATGTAATATATCCTAAAAATATTCGTCATTTCATTTTGTTAGGTATTTCTTGTGTTTGAGGAGCTTTTTAGAAAGTTTAGGTAGGTGGCCTAACTGTCCCTCCAAAACGCTTTTAATTTTTCACATAAACAATTAACTTCCTACTTCGACGTTTCACACTTCGCGTGGTTTTGGCAGAACATAACTCTATCGAAGTAATGAGGAAAGACTGTATATACAGCCTCCGCAGGTTGACTTAAGACCTACCCCCGCAAAGTATTAAAAACACACAGAAATCATAGTATATCACGTTGTTCATGAAGAGCCATTCATTAATTTGAAATCATGTTTCTCTTGTTTTTCAGGACCAGTTGGATGCATTTTGGCGTGGAATCGCTTAGATTTCTAAAGTAATCTAAGGACATTTCTTCACACCAAACATTTGTCAGTTCAGTCTTGAGGTTGTCCAGTTTGGGTGTCTTCTTCCCTGCCATGATTTGCTTCATCTTTGCCTAGCAGTTTTCTGCCGGAATTAGATCCGGACTGTTGCCAGGCCAGTCGAGGACCTCAATTTGATTATCCTGAAGCCATTTTGTCATCCTTCTTTACTTGTGACATGAAGCTGAATCATGCATGAGAAAGTCGCACCCATGAATAGCATAAAAAGTTTGACAAATGATCTTTCATAACTTGAAAATACCAGCCACCATTCATCATCAAGTTCTTAGAAAGAAATTAGAGGCCTCCCCTTCCCATTTCACCTGAGAAACACCCCTATGCCATTACTGATTGTGGATGCTTAACAGTCGGCACCGTGTAAGCAGGGTCATATCGACCACAGGAGGCAGGACGACGAACCTTGGCAGAACACACCTGGAACACTTGATATGGGCTTTCATCAGAAAACATAACTTTTCTCCACTCATCCAATGTCCAGTGTGTATACTTCTTGGTAAACTGAATGCGCTGCTTCTTCACGTGGTCAGTGAGAAGCGGTTTCTTGGCTGCAGTGCAGCATGGCAAACCCAGCCTCTTCTGCAAGCGGTGTTGGGTAGTTCGAATTGAGACATCTTGTAACAGCTAGGGATGCATTCTCTTCAATTCTTCTGCTGTCAGTCGAGGATTCTTGAATACTTCCCTCTTCAGAAGCATATCAGTACCTCCGGAAGTTGTCCTCTACTTTCCACCGCCATGCTTGTGCTATGGTATGACATCAGGTGGCAGGCTGCGCGCTGCAGCAAGAATCTTCATGACGGTCGACTTTCTGCGTCCAGTATGTTCACAAATCATGTTGATTGGGACATTATCCTGCCTCTATGCAATGATATGGACCCTCTCATCCCTTGAGCAGTACTTTCCAGCCATGACAACTCGACTCTAGGAAATAGCAGGGCAAACAGTAATGTATACGGGAAAAGAGGGAGGTGCAGGCTTAGAGTGACGGGAACATATACTCCCACTCTCGGTTCTGGGCAAGCACTAATGTGCCGAGTGTTTCACCACCTCCCACGAACACCAGAGGAGTTGCTAGTTACTTCTTGCCCATAAAATTCACTTGGTAGAGGTGGAAACACAAAGCAAAGACACAACTCTCCCATAGCAATTCTGTGTGTAGGTCCTAAGTCAGTTTGCAGTGGGTGTATGCATATATATATATATATATATATATATATATATATATATATATACAGTATATATATATATACAGTGTATATATATATATATATATATATATATATATATATATATATATATATATGTGTGTGTCAGGAGAGGCAAGAGCTCCCTGAACTTCTTCCAACCACTTGTCACCCTAGCCACAGAGCTAGCTCCGGCCCCACCTCCAGCACACAACATGTCTCCCAAATAACAAAACTCTTCCACACACTCAAGAGATTCACCAGCAAGTTCAATCTTTTCACGTCTGACGATCTCCACCTGCTCACCCCGGCACGCCGTACACGTAAAATCAGCATTATCTCGGAGTCTACCTCTGATACCACTTCATCTCTTATGCACCCATTTATCACACACACCGCACAAGATGGAATTACTTCCCACGCCCTTGTGGCAAACTGCACATGGCCATTCTCCCTCGTCTTTGACAGTACCGCCACCAACCCTAGATATCATCACTTTTGTTTTACCTGCATTTACCCTTAAACCCTTTTGCCCCATACCGTCTCTCCACTTCCTAAACCTTTCCTCTGCCTCCCTTTCATTCTTCAATCAACACCAAATCATCAGCATACAACAACTCCGACGGGAGTCTGTTTCTAAAGTCACGTGAAAGGGCTTCAAGTACCATGATAAACAACATGGGACTCAAGACTGACCCCTGATGCACACCAACATTCACGGAAAACTCATCACTCAAATCTCCATTCACTCACATACATGGGCATAACCACCCTAACCAGCCACTCCTCCAAGCCAAGCTTTCTCATCGCCCACTTCACCACCTCTCTAGGGACTGTCAAAGGCCTTTTCCAAATCAACAAAAACAAAATAAAGATCCCTTCTCCTACCAATATATTTTTCCTGAAGCTGTCGAACAATGAATATGGCATCAGTGGTCCCCCTACCTGGCATAAACCCAAATTGCATCTCATCAATATTCACTTTTTCTCTAATCATACCTTCTAAAACTCTCTCCATTACCTTCATTATCTGATCTAAAAGCTTTATACCTCTATAATTTCCTCTTTCGAGGGCATCACCCTTCCCTTTATACACATTTACAATTACACTCTTCAGCCAATCATCTGGGACAACACACTCATAAATAATCCTGTTTATCAGGTCAGTGACTAAACTCACCCCTATATCGCCTGAGGCCTTCAACATTTCGGCAGTCAACCCAGACACACCTGCTGCCTTCCCCACCCTCATCCTGCCTATTGCCTCACTCACAGTAGCAGTATCAATCAAAGGCCAAGGGCCAGACACTGGATCTGCTGGCTCCAAACCTTCCCTGTCCCAGTCAAACTCCTCATTCAACAACCGGTTATAATGCTTTCTCCATGCATCTTTAATATCCTCACTGTTCACCACTACCCTTCCTTCATCATTCTTCACACACTGCTCACCTATGATATCCCGATTATCCCTCTTCACCTGACCTGCCACCCTAAATATATTTTTCCTTTCCCCATGATTTAGGTTATCAAGTAATTGTCTCTGTGACTCAGACTTTGCCCTGTATACCTCTCTCCTAGCCCTACGCTTGGCAGCCAAATATTCCTCTTTGCAACCACCCTTCTTCCATTCCCGGAAAAGCCTTCTTTTCTCCTTAATTGCAGCTTCTACACCCTCATCCCACCACCAAGTTACTTTATGTCTTGGTGGTCCTCTTGTCCAGCCGCATGTTACATCAGTAACTCTCAAGAAATTGTTCTTAAGGGCTCTGTACTGTTCATTAACGCCTCTGTCTACAGCTCCCTGTTCAGCCACCACTCTCCTCAACTCGCTATAGAAGGCATCCCTTACTACTTGGTTTTTCAGCTTCCATATTTTCCTCCTAGGTACATAAGTCCTCTTTTTCATCACTTGTTCTTTAAGCACCATATCACAAATCAATAGTTTGTGCTGCTGCACACACTCCTCACTTCCTATAACTTTAACATCCCTTACTAACCTCCTATCGGCCCTCCTAACCAGAAAATAATCTATCTGACTGCTATTTCCCCCAGACTCATACGTAATTAACCTACTGTCTCTTTTCCTAAAATATGTGTTGCACACAATCATGTCCGTTGCCTCCTCAAACTCGAGTATCCTTTCCCCTTCTGCATTCCTTAGACCATATGCACATCCCCCATGCACTCCTTCATAACCTTGTGCTGCTTCACCTACATGACCATTTAAGTCCCCTCCCAAAATCACTATCTCATCATCCCGCATACCACCCACTACACGTATTAAATCATCCCAAAATCTATCTTTCTCTGATTCATCCAATCCTGCCTGTGGAGCATATGCCAATATAATCACAGCTATCTTTCTTCCCAACAGAATTTTCACTACCAATATCCTATCGCTTACTCTCAACACATTCATAACATATTCCACCCATTTCTCCGCAACCATCACACCAACACCTCCATATCCGTCTGTCCTCCCCTGCCAAAACAACTTATAGCAACAGTCCTTCCCAACAATCTTTCTGGCTGATCCACCCCTGTACCGGACTTCCTGCAAACACGCCACATCCACCCACCTCCTACTGAATGCCTCAACGACTTCCCCTGCTCTTCCCCTCAAACTTCCCACATTCCATGAACCCACCCTCATCCCCATGGGTGATTTACTGTCCTCAGGCTTGCTTTGAAACCTTTTTTGTTTTGTCATCTTCAGCACAGGTCCCACTCACTGCACACACACACATATATATATATATATATATATATATATATATATATACAGTGGAGCACCAATTTTCTCGCCTAATTGGGTCCAAAAATAATGCGCGAAAGTGGAATTAGCGAAAGTTGGGGCATTGTCTTTATGGCAAAAAGGCTAATTGGTTCCTGGTTATCCTAAAGTAACATCAGATTTTCATTTTCACTTGCAATACAGTACATCAGATCACTATTGTACATTGCATTGTGAGATACAAACAATAAAAACTGTACAGTACACATTATATGAGGAGAAACATACCACAGAGACCAGGTTGAGGCGTTTAATGGATGTTGGGGGGTAAGTATCCGAGGCGCGTGGCGGGCTTATTTAGCCACGCCAGACGTATTGGCGCCACCTCTTGCTGCCTCACTACCACCATGCTGTTTCCTCATACTACGCACTGTCGATTCTGGGATGTTAAGTATACGGCAGATTTCACTGTTTTTTGCGCCCTTGTCCATGTACTCAACTATCTTCCTTTTCATTTCATTATTATACTGCCGTTTCTTCACTCCAACACGATACTCTCTTTTAGCCTTGGCCTTTCCTCCCGACTTTGAATGTCCCGGCCACTTTTTATCACCACCACTGCCTCCCGGCCCTGCCCCCACACCACCAGGCCCTTTCCCCACACTACCAGGTATAGTAGAGGCCATTGAACCGTGAGAATCCAACACAATGGAGCTAGCACGCTCGTACACAATGGCGGGAATGGGTGGACAGAGTGTTGACATGACGTCATTCAAGATGGCGGTGGGTTGCGGGCGGGCGGTGCAGGAAATTCAAAGTTCAAAATATTGTCCCAAACCCAAAATTTGTGCATGAAAATCGATTTTTTTTCAAGCGAAAGTGGAAGTTAGGGAATATTTGGTGCATGCCGCGAAAGTGGATTCCGCGAATCCTGCTGTAGCGAAAGTTGGTGCACTACTGTACAGTATATATATATATATATATATATATATATATATATATATATATATATATAAATGGGTGCATAAGAGATGTAGTATCAGAGGTAGACTGCGAGATAATGCTGATTTTATGTGTATGGCGTGCCGGGGTGAGCAGGTGGAGATCGTCAGACGTGAAAGGATTGAACTTGCTGGTGAATCTCTTGAGTGTGTGGAAGAGTTTTGTTATTTGGGAGACATGTTGTGTGCTGGAGGTGGGGCTGGAGCTAGCTCTGTGGCTAGGGTGAGAAGTGGTTGGAAGAAGTTCAGGGAGCTCTTGCCTCTCCTGACATTGAGAGGGCTCTCCCTACGTGCTAAGGGGTCTTTGTATGCAGCATGTGTTAGGAGTGTAATGCTGTATGGCAGTGAGACCTGGGCAGTGAAGGAGGAAGACATTCGCCGGCTCAGACGTACAGAAATGACAATGATTAGGTGGATGTGCAGTGCGTCCCTGCGTCCAAGGCCTGGAGGGGCTGGGTTTACAATGGAAGAGTTGAGAGGTAGGATGGGACTGGAGTGTATTGGTGTTGTGATGAGGAGAGGTAGATTGAGGTGGTTTGGACGTGTGGAGAGGATGGGGGATGATAATTGGGTGAGGAAGGTGAGAAGTGTTAATATTTGGGGTGGGGTTATGAGGGGTAGACCGAGAAAGAGATGGGACAAGGTCATTAAGTGTGACCTTAGGGTTAAGGGACTGAACAGGGAGGCTGCAATGGATCGTGCAGCGTGGAGAGCCGCCATTAGGTGGCCAAGGCCGACACATGCAAGCATGTTGGAGCCTTTAAAAACGAAAACGATATATATATATATATATATATATATATATATATATATATATACATACACCCCCCTGGGGGTAGGGGAGTTTCAAGAATACTCCCCCAGTATCCCTGCTTGTCGTACGAGGCGACTAAAAGGGTTGGTGGTGGGTTAGTGCCCCACCCAATAAAAAGAACTAACTAAAAAGCGAATAAAGCGCCTCGGACCCGGACGGACCATACGTTGACGACTAAGAAACGGACAAAGGACATTCTGAGGGTGGGAACATGGAATGTGAGAGGAGTGAATGATGAAGTGAAAGAGAGAGAGATTGTTCAGGTGCTTGAGGATGCAAAAGTGGATATATGTGGATTGACTGAAACTAAATGGAAAGGTGAAAGGGTGAGAGAATGGGAATATGGTGTAGGTATATGTGCAGGAGTCAGTGAGAATGAGAGGGCAAGAGAGGGAGTATGTCTGATGATAAGCAAGAAGTGGAAGGAAAATATAAGAGAGTATGGAACAGTGGGTGCAAGGATTGTATGGGTAAGGATGAAAGTAGGTATACAAGCATGGGCGATTGTATGTGTGTATGTTCCAACAGAGGATCGAGTGGCAAGAGTGAAAGATGAGTTTTGGGCGAGAGTAGAAGCATGTATGGACAAGTTTGAGAGGAGCGAGAGAGTGCTGTTGATTGGAGACATGAATGGCAAAGTTGGGAATGTACGAGTGGATGGAGTGGTTGGTCAGTGGGGTGTGCCAGCTGAAGTAGATGGGAATGGTAGTGCTTTGGTGGACATCTGTGCTGGTAAGGGGTTGGCAATAGCCAACACCTATTTTCGTCATAAGATGATCCACTGGTATACATGGAGAGTAATGAGGATGGATGGATGGTGAACTTGTTGAACGAAAGGCAATGATAGACTACGTGTGTGTGGATGAGCGAATCAGAAGACAAGTGTTGGATGCAAGAGTGTGGAGAGGGTGGGGGAATGGAGTCTTGGACCATCACTTAGTGATGGCCAAGGTAGAGCTGCAAAGAAAGTGGTTGAGGAGACGAAGGGGAAGACAGGAGGAAGCAGCTCCTGTGAGAAGAGTGGAGAAATTGCAAGATAGTGAGAAAATGACAGAGTATAAGAGCATAGTGAAAGAAAGATTGGGAAGGTATGAGCTAGAGCAGATGGAAGGGGTGGAAGACGTATGTAAGATATTCACGGAAGAGATAAGCGCAGCGTGTAAGGCAGTTTGTGGGGTGAGGAGGAGATGCAAGGGTGTGCAAGGGACAGCATGGTGGAATGATGAGGTGAAACGAGCTGTGGAACAAAAGAAGAAGGCATATGGTGAATGGTTGGCGAGTAGAGGTAGGGGAGAAGATGAGAGAGAGAAGAGAGAGGTATATGTGAGCAGGAGAAGGAAGGTTAAGAGACTGGTGAAGGAGAGTAAGAAGAAAGTGGATGAAGAGTTTGGGAGGAATCTGAGTGTGAAATGGAGGGAGAGTAAGAAATTGTTTTGAAAGGAGGTAAAGAAAGTAAGGCAGTGTGAAAGGGGAAATAGTAGGGGAGTGAAAGATAGGAATACTGTAATAGATTGTTGGTGGAGAAGAGAGAGAAATTGAGGAGATGGAAGGAGCACTTTGAGGATTTGTTGAATGTAGAGAATGAGAGCAGTGTGAGTATAAGTGGTTGGGGAATGGCTGAGAGAAGAGATGAGAGGAGGGAGGAAGAGATCAGTAGGTCGGAAGTAGTGGAAGCGATGAAGAAGATTAAGCTGGGAAAGGCCCCAGGAATTGATGGAGTGCGTGGTGAAATGCTTAGGTATGGGGGTGAGATTGTTGTGGAGTGGATATGGAAGTTGTGTAGATTGGCTTGGGAAGAGGGAAGAGTTCCAGAGGACTGGAAATCAGGTATAATTGTTCCTCTGTACAAAGGAAAAGGAGAGAGAGAAGTATGTGGTAACCATAGGGGTATCTGCCTTCTTAGTGTGACTGGTAAAATATATGGTAGAATACTCATTGATAGGGTTAGGCATATGACAGAGGAGCTAGTTGGAGAAGAACAAGGGGGATTTAGGAAGGGAGAAGGGTGTGTAGATCAGATATTTGTTCTAAGATGTTTAGTGGAGAAGTATGTAGAGAAGGGAAGGAAAGTGTATGCTGCCTTCATGGACTTGGAGAAAGCTTATGACAGAATAGATAGACAAGGTATGTGGAAGGTATTAAGAATATATGGAGTGGAGGGGAAATTGTTGAGTGCTGTGAAGAGTATGTACGAGGGAGCTAGGGCTACGGTGCAAGTGGATGGTGAGCTGAGTGAGTTCTTTGATCTCAATGTGGGTCTGAAACAGGGGTGTGTGATGTCTCCATGGCTGTTTAATATATATATGGATGGGGTTGTAAAGGAGGTGCAAGGTAGGTCAGTGGATGTGGGGGTGGCCCTAATGAATGAGGGTGAGATTTGGAAGCTTCCGGTGTTGCTGTTTGCTGATGATACAGTATTGTTGAGTGAAGATGAATGGGAGTTGCAAGGTTTGGTGAATGAATTTGGGACAGTGTGCAGGAGGAGGAAGCTGAAAGTTAATGTAAACAAAAGTAAAGTTATGGTATTTGAGAGGAATGAAGTCACAGAGTGTGCAGTGAGGTTGGATGGTGAGGATATGGAGAATGCGAGTGCATTCAAGTACTTGGGTAGTGTGATGAGTAAGGATGGAACTTTGGGGGATGAAGTACGTGAAAGGGTACAGCAGGGAAGAAAGGTTGTTGGTACACCGAAAGCAGTGATGAGAAATAGGGAGGTGAGTATGGAAGTTAAGAAGTCACTTCATGATGGTATTGTGATCCCTACCCTGACGTATGGAAGCAAGGCATGGACCTTGCAAGGGGGGAACAAATCAAGAGTGAGAGCAGTGGAAATGAATTACTTGAGAGGAGCATGTGGAGTGACGTGGAGGGACAGGTTGACGAATGAAGAAGTGAAGGAACGTTGTGGGGTGGTTGTGGATGTGGTTGAAAAGATTAGGAGAAATACACTGAGGTGGTTTGGACATGTGGAGAGAATGGAGAATGACTAAGAGGGTGTATGTAGGTGAGGTGGAGGGAGGGAGAGGGAGGGGTAGACCGAGGATGAGGTGGAGGGATGGAGTTGAGAGGTATATGAGGGAGGGGGGGTGAGTTGGGGGGGAGGGTAGTCAAATGGTGGGTGACAGAGTGACTTGGAGGCGTTTTGTCTGCGGCCACCCTTTGCGGGATTAGGGCGTCGGGCTATAGATAGATAGATAGATATATATATATATATATATATATATATATATATATATATATATATATCTATCTATCTATCTATCTATTGCCAGACGCCTCAATCCCGTTTGGGGTGGTCACAAACAAATCGCCTCCAAGTCGCCCTGTCCCCCGCCATTTCACTGCCCTGCTCCCAACTCACACACCCCTTTCTCATATACCTCTCCACCCCATCTCTCCATCTCATCCTCGGCCTCCCCCTCCCTCTTCCCCCCTCCACCTCACTCACATACACTCTCTTCATCAGTCTTTCACCCTCCATCCTCTCCACATGGCCAAACCACCTCAGTGTGTTCCTCATAACGCTTCCTATCACATCCACATCCACACCACAACGCTCCTTCATATCCTCATTCGCCAGCCTGTCTCTCCACGTGACTCCACAGGCTCCTCTTAAATAACTCATTTCCACTAATCTCACTCTTGACTTGTGTCCTTCCAACAATGTCCAAGCTTCAATTCCGTACGTTAGAGTTGGTATCACAATACTGTACTGTCATGTAGTAACTTTTTCACTTCCATGCTCACTTCCCTGTTTCTTATCACTGCTTTCAAAGAACCAGCAACCTTTCTTCCCTGCTGTACCCCTTCAAGCACTTCACCCTCCAAACCTCCATTCTTACTCATCACACTACCCAAGTACTTAAACGTACTCACATTTTCCAATTCCTCACCATCCAACCTCGCTGTACATTCACTAACTTCACCTCTCTCAAAGATCCTTACTTTACTCTTCCCTACATTCACCTTTAGATTCCGTTTCTTACACACTCTCTCAAACTCATCCACCAAGCCTTGCAGCTCCCCTTCATCTTCACTCAACAACACAGTATCATCTGCAAACAACGGTACAGGGAGTTTCCAAACACTATCCTCTCTCACCAGGACCACTCCAACATCCACTACCCTACCTTGTACCTCTTTTTTTACCCCATCCATGTACAGATTGAACAACCATGGAGACAAGACACATCCCTGTTTGAACCCAACTTTCAAAGAGAAAAATTCACTTAGTTCACCATCCACACGCACTGCAGCCTTCGCACCATCGTACATACTCTTCACAGCATTCAACAACTTCCCATCTACTCCATATATTCTTAACACTTTCCACAATCCTTGTCTATCCACCCTGTCATATGCTTTCTTCAAATCCATGGAAGCCGCATACAACTTCTTTCCCTTCTCTAGAAACTTTTCCACTAAAGATCTAAGAATGAATATCTGATCTACACAACCTCTTCCCTTCCTAAAGCCTCCCTGTTCTTCTCCAACTAATTTCTCTGTTCTTTCTCTAAGTCTGTCAATAAGTATCCTACCATACACTTTTCCTATTATACTAAGAAGACAAATGCCCCTATGATTACCACACACTTCTTTTTCCCCTTTTCCTTTGTACAAGGGAATAATTATACCTGACTTCCAATCCTCCGGGACTCTACCTTCCTCCCAGGCCAATCTGCACATCTTCCACATCCATTCTACTACTATCTCTCCCCCATGGTTCAGCATTTCACCACACACTCCATCAATTCCTGGGGCTTTCCCCCATTTAACTTTCTTCATTGCTTCCACAACTTCTCTCCTACTGATATATATATATATATATATATATATAGAGCGAGAGAGAGAGAGAGAGATAGATAGATAGTATATATATATATAGAGAGAGAGAGAGAGAGAGAGAGAGAGAGAGAGAGAGAGATAGATAGATTGATAGATAGATAGATTGATATAGATAGATAGATTGATATAGATAGATAGATAGATAGATAGATAGATAGATATATATATATATATATATATATATATATATATATATATATATATATATATATATGTATATATATATATATATATATATACAGTAAACCCTCATTATACGATGCCTCTTTGTACGATATTTCGCTTATACAATGTCAAAATTTTTGTACCCTATACCCACTATACAATGGGAACGATTTGCGACAATGATGGATCATCCGCAGCTCAGTGAACAGCGAATGTGGAAACGCAACAAAAACGTCCTCACACTGTCGGCATTAGACCACACACACTTGTCCACCGGTCCAGCCTCATTAGCCAGCCCTGCCCAGCCAGGCAGTTCTGACATTGATGAGTGAGGGCTGTGAGTCCCTGTGACTGTGAGGCCGAGTCGGGACAATTCGCCATCAGGACGATTCCCCATCATTTATTTACGTATCAGTTTATTTAACAAGTACACAAGTTTTTTAATTATGTAAGTTATAAAAGTGATGGTGGTTTATTGTTTATATAGTAAATGTAAAATATGGCATTAAATCATGGGCATTAAATGAAAAATAATAATATATTGAAACAGTGAATCAGCTGATTTATGATCGATCCTTCATCTTAGCATAAGGCTACATACGAGACATTGGCATTTATATGAATGCCTAATTACCTTAAGTGAACGATTGACATACATTGGAATTATACAAATAATCTTCATGTTACGTCTATATAAATGTTTCGGGATATTTCGCCATCAAGTCAATTCGCCATCACAACAATAACAAGACAATTCGCCATCGGGACTTTTCGTCGTCAGGATGATTCCCCGTCGTTTATTTTCATATCAGTTTATTTAGGAAGTACACTAGTTTTTTAGTACTGTACTTGTACCTCTTCAAAGTCATTTTAAAATATACCCAGGATGTTGTAGTACCAATGGAATTTAATGAAAACAGCTGTGGGTGATGCTAGAACATAATTCAAAGTCAACTACAGCAAGGTAGAAACAAGTTAAATATTGTCTAAAAGTGCAACTTACAAATGATATCCAAAGCCAATGCTATTGAATGAAAATAGACTTTGATAGATCCCCCTGAGAATTAGTTATTAAAGTATCAGTTAATCAGTAATAAGTATGTTTATAGAATGACGGGGAACATCCATATTATGACGGCGAATTGTCGACTTCATGGCGTATTGTCTAGGAACCACATAAACAACCGTTGCTTGCTTCAGTAAAGGTAAGATCTACTATATACTGTAGTTTTCATGTTTTTTTCTCTTTATTCATTATTAATGTGTTACTTTAAATGTTTAAACATAAGGATATTTCATGTATGTGAGTGCTAAGGTGTGTGTATGTGAGAGTTTAGGCACATCTGGGAACGTATCCCCATTGACTCCATGTTATAATGGGATTGCTATACGATGGATTGCTTTACGATGGGGTTTTCAGGAACGGAACCCCATCATATAATGAGGGTTTACTGTATATATATATATATATATATATACACAGTATATATATATATTATTATTATTTTCCTGGGTGCTATGCTCCTGACACTGTTGGAGGGGGTAACTGAGAATTATGTGAATTGGGTGATCTCTGGACTTTATTCATTTAAATTAGAAAAATATGTAATTGTATATAGGGTCTCTTTTCATTTTATGTAGATTTTTCTTTGAATATTTTCAGCTGATTTTGGAGTGTCTGCGAAGAATAAGAACACATATGACAAGAGAGGGACTTTCATAGGTACTCCGTATTGGTTAGCACCAGAGGTTATCCTGTGTGAAACTTTCATCGATGCCAAATATGATTACAAAGTAAGTTGCATGATCAGTTACTTTTATTTGGGCTCATGTTATAAAAATTGTTCACAGTGCTGTTTCTTGTTCCATTACTGATGTTCAGTTGGCCTTGTACTTCTGTGATGTTAAATAATGTTTGTCTAGGAATGTGTTGTGTAAAGTGCAGTAGATAATTATTTGTAAAAACATTTTGGAATTTAGAAGTACGTAGATGATAGATGTAAAATTGTAGTATGTCATCCAATTGACATATTTCACTCTTTGAACTTGCTTACAATATTGAGTCTGTGGACCATTGGTCTTTTGAAGGAAGCTGGGCACCATGATACACTTATGTGAAGTGGAAATGAAAAGTGTAAAGAAAAAGCATTGATATGCCACATTTATAAGTACAGTAGGCTCGCCCAGTGCGCGTCATCACAGTGAGCGAATCGCATTGTGCGCGAGTGACCAAAAATCATAACTAAAAACCTTGAATGTGCGAGTTTACCCCACATAACACGAGGTAGAGGCAAGAAGTGGCTTAAAAACGCCATTTTCCATCAGTACGCGACCCCCCCCTCCCCCACACAACGCGCCAATAGTGACCTAGAGGCTCATGGGGAAGGTGCTCAAGAGGAGTCTACAATAAGATATCGCCAATAACAGCTTCAATAATAACGTTTTCGGCAATAACAGTAAGTTAGAATAGATACCCAGTTTCTGTAATAATGATGTTTATTTCGTGAATACCAAGTTGTTATACTGCCAATTCGTCCATAACAAGATGAGGAATGAAACAAACAAGCAGAAGAGATGAAGGAAATTGCCGAAAATGTGAGCAGTAGTGAGGAGGAGAGGGAGGATCCTCCCCTGACTCGCCCACCGCCGTCCTCCACTGCCCCACCTGACTCACCAGCCACCTTCCTCGCCACCTTCACAGCCCCACCTGACTCACCTGCTTCACCTGGCATACCTGCAACCCCCACCATAATGACTTGCTGTATTCTGGAAGAAATGTAACATTCAACAGGCCGTAAATTTCTTCGTCAAAGCCTGGAATAATACAACATTGGCAACCGTTAAACAAGCGTGGTGTGGCCGGGGTGGCGGCGGGGGCACTGTAAGTGCGTTGCTGCGCCTCAGAACTCTTGTTGTTTAAATCCATCAGGCCTGTTGTCTACTGTTGTTAAGATGACTGCCCATATTTTTGTTATTGCAGCTATATCTGTAGTACAGTGTCTGAAAAATTTGACCTTTTTTATGTGTCTAAGGGCCAAAAAATATCCAGGTATTAGGGGGTACCGCCCATATGTAATTTTTCCCATAAGATTATGTATTCTCAATGCACGAATTCCCAGTGCGCGAGGTCGTGGACCGCCCAATCCCTCGCGCACTATGCGAGCCTACTGTATTCTTAAAATATATTTTGAACCCATATAGACAAAGGCTAGAGAAAGGTACATTGATGTATATTCTCCATCTTGTGCAGTGTTTATGATGGTGGATGCATAAGAGATATGGTGGTTTTAGAGGTATGCTGTGAAAGACTGCCAATTTTGTGTACACATTGTGTTTGGGAGAGCATACAGTAAATTGTCCAGTGTGAAAGGATTGATCATGCTGGAGTCTTGTGAGTGTGTGGAGGAGTTTTTGTTATGAGGGAGACATGTTATGTACTGGTGATTGGGGCTGGAGCTAGCTCTGGCTAGGGTAAGGAGTGGTTGGAGGAAGTTCAGGTACCAGGTAGCTGTTACCTTTCCCAACATTGAGGGATCCTTGTTTGCGGCATGTGTTAGGAGTGTACTGTAATGCTGTATGGTAGTGAGACGTGGACAGTAAAGGAAGAGGATATTCACAGCCTGAAACATACAGAAATGATGATGATTAGATGGATTTGTAGTGCGTCCTTGAATGCAAGGCCTGGGGGTCTAGGATTATGATTGAATAGCTGGGAAGAAGGATGGGATTGGAGTGTATTGCTGTTGTGATGGGGAGGGGTAGGTTGAAATGGTTTGGGGATGTTGAGAGGATGGAGGATGACAGTTGGGTGCAGAAGGTAAAAAGTGCGAATATCGGGATAGTGTTGAAAAAGACAGACTAAAATGACCTGGGACAAGGTCATAGAGTGTGACCTGAGGGATAAGGGACTGAATAGGGCAGCTACTAGAGATCGAGCAATGTGGAGAGCCACCATTAGGTGACAAGGCCAACACATGCAGACATATTGGAGCATTTATAAATATTACGAAACCATGGTGTCCATTGTGCACATGGGATAATGGCAGGCCATTCGACTCAACTCCCATACATGACAGCACTATGCCAGAAATAAGGTTACATAAACCCAGAATCCCAGCATCACCAATAGAATTTGAAGACTTTGAAACACTTGGTGAGTGGGGTGTGCCTGCTGAGATAGATGAGAATGGGAGTGCGTTAGTGGACATTTGTGCTGGGAGGGGGTTGGTGGTAGCCAATACCCTCTTCAGGCATAAAATGATCCACAGGTATACATGGCGAGTGATGAGAAGGGTGGGTGGTGAACTGAATGAAAGGAAGGCAATGATTGATTATGTGTGTGTGTATGAAAGGATGATGATATATTACCATCTTTTTTTTTTTTTTTTTTTTTTTTCTTTTTTTTTTTTTAAAGTTCCACTGCTATGGTTTCCTCTTCTTATTTTTGGATACTATTCACCCCATTTAACAGTAGGAACCAGGATTATGATGATGACGATGACATAAACATACTGTATACTATACCGGTAAGCTAATTTGATTCTCTCTCTCTCTCATCAACACTAACCTTGCAGGAATTTTTCCTCTTATTTGTTGGATTAGGTAATGGATGGATGGATAGATCTGTTGGATGCTTAAGCTAATTAGATTCTTCTCTTCTAGGCTGACGTTTGGTCACTGGGCATCTCATTGATAGAATTTGCCCAGATGGACCCACCCAATCATGAAATATCTCCCGTCCGTGTTATGCTCAAGATTCAGAAGTCTGATCCTCCTAAACTAGACTTCCCTTCAAAGTAAGTTTTGCCTGCTTTTCCTTCTGTGTGTCCATTGGTCAGTTTCATACCCTGAAAGATTATCCTGGACATTCTGGAAACAAACTAGTCTAGATAAACTCTGGATGCAGCATTAAGTAGTAGATAAATACAGTCTTGTCTTATTATACAACTATTCTTTGTGTGGTGAATCGCTAAAACGATAATTAAAATGTACAATTTTTAGGATCATGAAAAAAAATTGGTAGTGATTGAACTAGAATGATAGTTTCGGTGATCACCTCTGAGAATCTTGTACACTCTTGGTGATGCACGCAAGCCAAGATGGCTACCCATTGTTTACATTGGCTGTGATCGTTTGCCTTTGGTTCAGTTTTGTGCATGTAAGACCACTGAAACACCATTGCTATTGCCAGATGACAGTACAAATGCTTAACCAATAGTTCAGTGTGTGATATTAAGTGAAGCAATACCTTTTTGTGTGTGAAGTACTGAAACTTGTGTCTTGGAAATCTTGTCAACCATAATACCCCGCTTCACCTTGATGGGCCTCTATAGTCATTTGACTAAACCAAGATGGCTGCCCAATGTTTACACTCACTGTTATCATCTGCCTTTCATTTCATTTTGTGCACATAAGGCCACAGAAACACCATTATTGCCAAATAACAGTGAAAGTCCTTAACAAATACTGTAGTGCAATGTATGATATTAAGTGAAGTGAAAACTTTTTGTGTGTGAAATACTGAAACTTGTGACTGGGAGATTGTGTCAACCTTATGTATGGAGCCTGCCCATAATGGGCCTCTAATCAGAGGTAAGATGGCTGCCCAGTGTTTACATTGGCTATGATCATCTGCCTTTCATTTTATTTTGTGCATAAATTAATGGCCACTCAAACACCATTCGTGGTAGGTGGTGGTGACCATCATCCACTCATTTGATGTAGTGCTACCTTACTTCTTCCTTAGCCTTTATCATTCTTTTTTTGTGCCTGCCCTCTTCTCTTCCTATTTCTCCCATCTTTCCTGTCACTTCTTATTGCTTTTCTTTCCTTTACAGGTGCCTTTACATTGAGTGAAAAGCCAAATGGTTTGCTGTAAGCCAAGAAACCATTTACAACGCTGGGTGGTAACCATATAACCAAACCATACATACTTCCTACGTGTCAAAGTCAAGTGGCCACCCCTTATGGGATTATGGCGTCTGGCAATAGATGGATAGATAGATAGATCAATCACCATTGCTGTGACCAGATAACAGTGCAAGTGCTTAACAAATACCGTAGTGCAGTGTGTGATAAGAAGTGAAGTGATACCATACCGTTTTGTGTGGAGTGGTCATCCAGGCCTTCCAGCTGCCCCCCAGCCTCTGGGGGACCCTTGGTGACAACTCGAATCAGCATTAGACAAACCTCAAGTGGGTGGCAGAGGTTTTTTGAGTTGTTTTAGGCTTCGCAGTTGAGGTCACCCTCCCTAACCCCATTGAACCCATGTTTTGTCAACCTCGCTATGCAATAAATCATCATCCAATAGATCTTCAACTGAAGCAGTCATACTGCGTAATGAGACCTGACTGTATCAGTTTGGTATTGCTTATAACTTCAGCATTGTAAAGTAACTTTAAAAAATAAAAAGCATCATCCATATTTCATCACTATTGACCTTCTTGTGTCACTTAGTTTTATTTTACTTGAAAAAAATGTAAAAGATTATTTAATCATGATTGGATAGCAGTTCTTGCTTACTGTGGTATAAATCACATGAGAGAGCTTCAAGCACCATGACAATAATAAGGGGCTCAAGACTGACACCTGATGCACACCAGTGATCATGAAAAACTCATCACTCAGATCTCTATTTACTCTCGCCTGGGTGAAAGCACCTGCATATATAGCCATATTCATTATAACCAGCCACTCCCTGATCCCAAGCTTTCTCATTGCCCACTTCACAACCTCCCTAGGAACTGTCAAAGGCCATCTTTAAATCAATAGAAACAAAGTACAGCTCCCTTTTCTTTCCTGTATATTTTTCCTGAAACTGTCGGACATTTAATATGGCACCAGTCGTTCCTTTGCCTGGCATAAAGCTGAACTGGATCTCATCACTGTTCAAACTTTCTCTTATCATACCTTTTAGGACTCTCTTGCTTATCTAGTCCAAAAGTTTTATGGTTCTATAATTTCCTTCTTCCAGGGCATCGCCCTTCCCATTATACATATTTACAGTCACATTCATCAGCAAGTAATCTGGGACAATCAGATTTATCATATCAGTAACTAAACCCACTATTATATCTCCTGAGGCCATCATCTTTTCAGGAGTCACCCCAGACACACCCACCCCCTTCCCCAACTGCATCCTGCCTATTGCCCTGCTCATAGTAGCAACACCAGTCAAAGACCAGTGACCAAACACTGGGTCCACTGACCTTAAAACTTCCCTGTTCCAGTGAAACTTCTCTTTCAGCCAACAGTTATAATGCTTTCTCCAGGTATCTTTAACCCCTAAACCATGGGGTTGTTTTTGCCTGACTTGCGTGTCTCGCGGGCATATTCGCGCTCCGACAGACTCTCTAAAAATATTTGCCAAAAATCAGTTATTAGTCCTAGAATATTATAATTACATATACATATGGCACATACCTTCAGCTTTCTCGTGGGATGTTTGTTGAGCCTTCGTCGAGTACCGTAGGACTTGTGGAGACCTCTGAAGTTGGGTAACGAAGTCTCCATTTTACACTTCCTGACAACCCGTAATATGATTACCACAGCCTGATATTATCACTAGAAACACTATTCTATGATTCTTAAATAGTTTGGAATCCATACTCCAAAAAAAAAAAAAACACTGTGAAAGCAATGAAAATTATGAGCGAGTATGACCTTCCCACTTGCGATTGTTCGCTGCTGGTGTTCTGTCATTTATTATTTATAAAAATATTTCTTTTACTATATAACACTTATGTATATCTACAGTCTTTATCCATAAGTTTCTGTCAGTAATAGTAGTTTATTGTCACTGTAGGCATTCAATTTCACGTTCAGTAAAATACGTAGCATTCACTTTCTCGTCTTGTATACTAGCATTGAGAGTGAATCTGTCACTTTCATTTTCACTTTCATAACTCATAGTATTCATACATGCTAGAGTGAAACTTTCACTTTCATTACTCCTAGTATCTATACTCGTTACTCCTAGTATCTATACTCGTATTCTTATATTACTACTCATTTTCATTTCTATTTACATTATTTACATTTCTGTTTTATTTACACTGTGTTATGCAGTCACTTGCAGTACGGTAACTTATGAAACTATTTTCCACTGTTCACTTATATTTACATTCATTGCTTTCACTTGCTGTTTACACATTATTTACATTTCCACTTACACTGTTTTACTCACCAGATAGATCGTAGTCACTGTCTATCATTTTCATTGACAAATTAGCCAGTTCACATTCCACAGCAGTCACTTACCCCTTTACCTCTTTCCACACAAGGTTTAGTAGGGGGTAGAGGTCTCAGGGCCCTTTGCATGGGGCTAAAAAGCGGCGGAATTGGACAGGCGTGAATCCGACGTGCTTTCGCCTTGAAAGACGACAGTAAACTGAATACAGTGTGGTGGCCTGCCAAGGGGGAGTGCAATGCTGCCAATGTCAGCGGGGTGACAGCTGCTAATAAATATCCTATGAAATGATTGGCAGGAAATCTAGACAATACATAATGAATTAGGTAGTTCCAGGTGAATGTAAATATCACTTAGGCTTCTCCCTTCCTTTCTTATATATATTTTTATTACGAGATTAGATTATACGGCATATTTCAAGGGGAAATAAACAGTGAAAATTAGCGAACGAGTGCACGTGAGGTGTTGTCAGGAGATAATTAGCCAATTCCAGGTGTATGGCACTCTCACTTACCTTATTTCATTCTTGTATATATTATTTGGTATAAGAATAGGGCATAGGGCTTATTTCAATGGATGAAATCAGTGGAAAATTCCAGGGAAGATTTACTTAGCATAGCACGGCCAGGTAGGTGAGAGGACAGGGTAATGGAGGGGAGGTAGGGAGGGGAGTCAAGAACGGGGAGAAATGGCTAAATTGTCAACAACGGATGGGAGTACAGATGAGATTAGGAGTGCTGACTAGTGTTGAACATTGGCAGTACTGATATATGATACAAGCCACCACTTGAATGCCCGGGCGAATTTAAAATAACACAGAATCACAAAAGTGACGCCCCGCGGTATGATCCCTTGCTCCCAAGCGTTATGAAAGTGACGCCCCGCTTTTAAGGAGTTAATATCCCCATTGACCACCACTACATTTTCTTCATTATTCTTCACACCCTGCTCACCTGTTGTATCATTGTTTTCCTTCTTCATATGATTTGCCACTTTAAATACCATATTCTTCCTTCCAGTGCTATTTATGTTATCCAGTAAAAGTCTCATAAACTCAGATTTTGCCATTTCTCTCTGTAACCACCCCTTTTCCATTGCAGGAAAAGTCTTTTTTTTTTTCCCCTAACCCCTTAACTGTGACTTTCCCTTTCAAAGGGTCTGTTGACAGACTGTGGTGTTTGTTTTAGAATCCACAATTCTGTTTCAAAAGTTGTGCCCTGTATTCTTCTGCATGACCTTTGTGTATTCACCTGCCCACACTTGGGGTTCCTAGTTCATCATTTTAGCATCCTGCTGACAGCATTGTTTACACAAAGGAGGCTAGTTTGCTTCCGGATTTCACGGTGTCAAGAGTGGTCCACTGCGTTCGCCCCAACCTTCCACTTCATGTGGTGTAGGCAAGAACAAATGTGCTACAGTTGTAGGGGACAGAAACAAAAATACTGTATTCATCTGCTATAGTCGAGGCGCACGACTCCGAGGTTGTCATTATTGTGCCCTGGCAACCTACCATTCAAAAGTGTGTCTGATTTTGTGTATGAGATGAATGTGATACATGTATAATATGTTCGTGTACAATAATATTCGTGTATAATATATTCGTGGATAATAATATGATTCATGTATAGTATGATACAAAATCGGACACACTTTTGAATGGTTAGTTGCCAGGGTACGATAATGACAACCTCAAAGTCGTGCGCCGTGACTATAGTGAAAGTGATACGAGTGACTCGAGTGTTGAATACATCCCAAAAGAAAAGAAAAAAAGTACCAAGCAAGCAACAACACCACGCTCAAAATGATGACCACCCCCAGCATATGTTACACCCTCAAAGTTTCCAGGGCTTCTGTTTAGTCCTGATGAAAGTGACAAGGAATATAGTGAATTCAGTGATGTTGATGACCCAGAAGTTAGGTTGAGTAATGGGGATGAAGATTTGGCTCATGATCTTCCAAGTGCAGGTGAGAAGAGTGAGATGGAGGAAGAATGCATTGCTATGATGCATGCCACTACTGTGACCTTAACTATCTCCTCCTCACACCACCACACTCAACCGCAACCATCCACCAACTCATCTTCTGACTTGCAAAGATGCCTATTATCAGCAAAAAGATGATTGTGCCAGCTAGCACCAGTAGCATCACCATCATTGCAGCCAACACCTTCATCATCGAAGCAAGAATCACCACCACCTCCCAACTCCCCCACTGCTGCCTCACCACAACAGCCACCACCTCCACCATTTACTTGGACTGATGGACACGATTTTATTCCTGACTGTCATCACTTTGATGCCAGTAACAGTGGGGTTATTGATGAATGGTCACACTCTCAGGATGCCCTAGAGATTGCTTACTTGGAGGCATTTATTTCGGACAACATAACCGACCTTATCTGTACCCAAACAAATTCGTATTATCAGCTTGTCACTGGGTAACACGTTTTCAGTCCCACGTCATGTGTCTACAGGTGGGTGATTGTAGTGAAAGATGAGCTGATGTCTTTCTTGGCATTAATCATGCTTATGCCACACAACAAAAGACAAGGGCTCAGTGACTATTGGAAAAATGATGCCCTAATCCTTACACCTGTGTTCGGAAAATACATGCCTTGCGACCGATTCTTGGTGCTACAATGAAAACTCGATTATCCAGGTTTCGGTATATCCGGGCTGTGACTGAATGGTTCAGTGGTACAGTAATACATAGAATTATCTGTACGATAGCTCCGGTTTAAACAGGAAACATCCGGTTGCTAGCGAACGAGGCACAGGTAAATGAATGCGAGTCTGCCCCCCCACCCACACCTGCTTACAGCTCAATCACAAGGGGTGGTAGGGTGGAGTTTGGTGATGTGACTGATAACCTAACTTATCCTAACCTTGCTTTACTACCTAATAATTTAACCTAACCTAACCTGGGCCTTAGTATGCTTACATGAAAATTTATGGGTTTCACAATTTTAGGGGACGAAATGGAACAAAAATGTTTGCTGATCGGAAAAAAAATTACTCTACCAGCTCATGTTCTCTTAATTTAGCATTCAGTTTCACATTCTTCGTTAGATATCGCTCTTCCTAACACATTTCGGACTGGCAGAACATAGTTATTTCTGCCTCTTTCAGTTAAGGGTATATTTACTGTTCATTCTTTTGTTCGTTTTAAGTGTATATGTGAAAGAGAGAGTGTTGATACAAAGAAAAATGTATTCCATTAACCCCTTCATTGCTGCCAGCCTTGAATCATGCATTACTGTACCAGTGTCAGTGATGTTGAGTTAGGGAGCTGTAAAAAGCTGCGAACAACTATGGGAAGGGAACGAAAGTCACTGGTATGTTTACATGACCCTACTCTACCATCCCAAGCAGCCAGGCTGTCACTTCATCTCAGATGTTTTTACCGATAAGTTTAAATGCTAATGCAACATGATCCCTAATTTTGGGTAGGCTTCTCCCATTATACCGGAAACTATTGTAGGTAAGGCTTAAGAAACATTATGATAATAAGAGAGGAAATCTTTCAGCTAGAGAAAGGTAATTTACCACCCTAAAAACTGGCAGAAAAATACAGAAAACAAACTAGAGGATTATGAATTTAATTGGTAAGGTCATTAGGCTGCATACTTAGACGAAAACTTACGGGTTTCACAGTTTTAGAGGACAATATGAAATAAATTGAAAACGATCAGGAAAAAATACTTTCGTCTCACGTGTTGTTGTAAGTTAGCATTCAGTTCCACATTCTTTGTTCATTGTGGTGCTTCCCAACACATTTCGGACCGACAGAGCTTACAGCTATTTCTGCTCCATAAAGTTGAGTGTACATTTACTGCTCATTCTTTTGTTCATTGTTATGTGTATTTGTGAAAGAGAGTCTACTGATACAATAATGTACTTTGTTAACCCCTATAGCTGCCAACCTTGAACAATGCTTTATTGTACCATTGTCAGTGACGTTGAGTTAGGGAGCTATAAAAAGCTGCGAACAATTATGGAAAGGAACAAAGGTCACTGGTATGTTTACACGACCCTATTGTACCATCCAAAGCGGTCAGACGGTCATTCATCCCAGATGTTTTCACTGATATGTTTAAACGCTAATGTAACGTGCGCCCTAATTTTATTAATTTTTTCACGAATCATGGCAAATCACAAGATGAGTGTAGGGAAAAAGAAAAAGCCAGGTGCACCAGACGAGTCTTTTCACATCTGTAAGAAAAAGAAACTGATTTTAGAACTTAGAAAAAATGGTCCCAAGGCCTGCTATGGGAGTGCGCAAATTTCTGAACTCACTGCTATTGAGGGGAGTAAACATAGGTTTTACTTTCAGCTGTAAAAGCACTGTACCAAATCAGTTCATCCTGATAGTCTGTTACAGTAGGGCTCTGCAACTAAAGTTTTTTTGACTAGCGATTTCAAGTCTAGCAATAGGATAGAAACTGTCTTCAGCTTCATAACTAGCAACAAAAACCTCGAAACTAGCGACTCTGTGGCAATTGTCGTCTAGCGAGGGAGCCGCGAGGCACATTTCGACCCCTTTTCCTAGTGAGCGAGTCTCGTCTAGCGAGTGAGCCGCACCTAGTGAGCGAGTCATATGGCGTGTTTCGGTTCACTGTTGTCCTGCTCATCGCTTCGCTAGTGCGACCTTGCCCTTTTTTTATACCAGGTGTTGCTGTTTGCCGATGATACAGTATTGTTGAGTGAAGATGAATGGGAGTTGCAAGGTTTGGTGAATGAATTTGGGACAGTGTGTAGGAGGAGGAAGCTGAAAGTTAATGTAAACAAAAGTAAAGTTATGGTGTTTGAGAGGAATGAAGTCACAGAGTGTGCAGTGAGGTTGGATGGTGAGGATATGGAGAATGTGAGTGCATTCAAGTACTTGGGTAGTGTGATGAGTAAGGATGGAACTTTGGGGGATGAAGTGCGTGAAAGGGTACAGCAGGGAAGGAAGGTTGTAGGCATGCTGAAAGCAGTGATGAGAAATAGGGAAGTGAGTATGGAAGTTAAGAAGTCTCTGCATGATGGTATTGTGATCCCTACTCTGACGTATGGAAGCGAGGCGTGGACCTTGCAAGAGGGGAACAAGTCAAGAGTGAGAGCAGTGGAAATGAGTTACTTGAGAGGAGCATGTGGAGTGACATGGAGGGACAGGTTGACGAATGAAGAAGTGAAGGAACGTTGTGGGGTAGATGGGGATGTGGTTGAAAAGATTAGGAGAAATACACTGAGGTGGTTTGGACATGTGGAGAGGATGGAGAGTGAAAGACTGACTAAGAGGGTGTATGTGGGTGAGGTGGAGGGAGGGAGAGGGAGGGGTAGAACGAGGATGAGGTGGAGGGATGGAGTTGAGAGGTATATGAGGGAGGGGGGGGTGAGTTGGGGGGAGGGGAGTCAAATGGTGGGTGACAGAGTGACTTGGAGGCGTTTTGTCTGCGGCCACCCTTTGCGGGATTAGGGCGTCGGGCTATAGATAGATAGATAGATACTCCCATTATTCACCGTTTTCACTAGCCTCATGGCTTCTGTGGCTGGTGGTGGAAATGGTGGTGAACCTAATGACTGTGAAGGGTTTGAAAATGATGATGAGATACTACAGGAGATACAGAGAAAGGCTGGTGCTCGAGAGGGTGGCAGTGGTGGAGAGGAGGGTGTCCATGGTGGAGAGGAGGGTGTGATGGTGGTGGTGGCACTTACTCCCAGTAAGCATGCACACTCCCAACTCCCAACATTTTCTTTCAGTAAACTGCATTCTGAGCATTTAATAGTGACTTTTTGTTGCTTTGTCCTATTAATTATAATAAGTATATAAAAATATGACTATTTATTGGATAAAAGTACACAAAAATGGAAAAATAGTTGAACTTTCCAAATGTTCCAGCCTGTTTTTATTTTTCACTATATAAAGTTTCACTCCAAACAAGCGGTTTCACAACTACCAAGGTTTCATCAGTCTCTTATGATCGCTAGTTTCGAGGCCCTAATGTATATTTTTCTTGTTATTTCTGTGTTGGTAAATAAATGTTTCTTGTTAAATCTGTTTCCCTGTTTTTTTTTTGCTGTTCTGGTGTGACAAATCATGTTTGTTTCTTTAACGTAATGGTGGAAGGGACTGTTCTAAGTGTTTAACTGAACCTGGCCTAACCCAGCTTAACTGCACCTAATAATTTAACCTAACCTAACCTCCATTTGTGAAACGAAATCCACATTTGTGTACGTTGAGTTTCTTCCATTGCGCTGGAAAGTTGTAGGTATAGCAGTGACGATAATAACGGAGGAAATTTTTTGGCAAGGAAAAAAGTAATTTACCAAACTGAAAATAGTCAGAAAAATACAGAAACAAGCTGGAGGAATATGCATTGAATTGGTAAGGTCTTTCTGCTACGTTTATCTATCTATCTATTGCCAGACGCCTCAATCCTGTTTGGGGTGGCCACAAACAAATTGCATCCACGTCCCCTGTCCCCCGCCATTTCACTGCCCTGCTCCCAACTCACACCCCTCTCTCTCGTATGCCTCTCCTCCCCATCCCTCCATCTCGTCATCGGTCTCCCCCTCCCTCTCCTTCCCTCCACCTCACTCACATACACTCTCTTCGTCAGTCTTTCACCCTCCATCCCTCCACATGGCCAAACCACCTCAGTGTATTCCTCCTAACGCTTCCTATCACATCCACATTCACACCACAACGCTCCTTTATATCCTCATTTTTCAGCCTGTCTCTCCATGTGACTCCACAGGCTCCTCTTAAATAACTCATTTCCACTGCTCTCGCTCTTGACTTGTGCCCTTCCAACAACGTCCAAGCTTCACTTCCGTACGTTAGAGTTGGTATCACAATACCAACAAGTACCGTGAGGGAAAGTTGAAAAGAACTTTGAAGAGAGAGTTCAGTAGTACGTGATTTCGAACTACCCGGGCACTCCTTCACACCATATAGCCTGGATAATCGGGCTATCGCTGTACTTCGTTTCCTGCACTTTGCATACAACAGGCATCCCTCCAACACTGACCATCTGTGGACGATTCTCAACCTCTTCATGCCGCTGAAGGGGAAGTACATGAAGTACTTTGTCCCATTCCAAAAGATAGTTATCAATGAGTCACTTGTACTGTTCAGAGGTTGACTAGTCTTCAAACAGTACATTCCATCGAAGTGGCACGACTTTGATATAAAGCTATGTGTGATGTCACACACAGGATGTGTTGGGCATGATGGTATACACAGTTATGGATGTAGATATACCGTGTAATGATCCTCTTGGGGTGTTTGGAGCTGTCATAGGAAAAGCTGATGGACAGGTACCTTGGTCAAGGTCACATCCTGTATACTGACGACTGGGATACCAGCCATTCCTTGGCACAGTTCCTCCACTCCAATGGAACTGGTTCCTGTGGCACTGTATGGAGGAATCATAAGCTCATGCCTCGTTGTGCATCTCCTTAAGGACAAGGAAGTGTGCAAGTGTCAAAGTCAAACAGCATTTTGGCAGTTGGTTGGCAGGACAAGAGAGATGTCACCTCGTTGACAACAGTGACAGAGTAGACCATCGTACTGGAAGGAAAATAAAGAAGTCAGATGCAGTCTTAGATTACAACTTGAATATGAACTGAGTTGATAAGTGTGACATGCAGCTGTATAATGTGGAGTTCGTCAGAGAGTCGATACAGTGGTACATCATGTTGTTCCTGCATCTTATTGATGTCACACTTCTCAGCTTGTACAACTTGTACCTCTGTCATTCTTAAAAGAAACTAAAGCTTCATGAATTTTCATACAATGTTATGCTCCCGGAAAAGTATGGGAAACTACAAACATCAGAAAGAAGACAAAGATATGCTGCTCTGCCTGACAGGTTGAATGCAGAAGAGACTTGCAATATCATTACCTGGCACCTACAACAACAACAGAAGCAGGAAAAAAATAGGAAGATTTTGTGCCATGTCTGCATGACCACTAGCAGCCGTGAACAAGTATGAGGGAAGTGACGACATGGTTCCCAGAGTGTCTGGTTGGCTTAGGTCTAGGATACTGCTACCATGACTTTCACCAACTCATCAGCTTCAAGGAAAGTGACTCATAAAATGTAAATAACTAAGTGTAAGTGAATGAAATATTTGAAAAATAAAAGTGTCTGGTGTAAGCTATGTAAATATATTTTGTTGAGTGTAGCATTGTTTATTATTACTGACTAGTTTTCACTGTTCAGTATAATGATACTGCATTGCTAAGTGACACACACACACACACCATATTGCAATCCTAAGTGATGCATGTAGTGGTGCGTGATGGTGAAGTGAAGGGCGGTGGGTGACAGTGGGGATGGTTGTGGATAACGGACAGCTACAGCGACATACAAAAACGCCAAAAATTACATTGCTTTCACTTATCTCTGTGGCAGCTTAGGAGCATCTAGATATTCACTAAAGTGCTAATAGGTAAGCAGAAAGGTTTAGCTGTCTTGTGCATGTATTATTTTTTCCCATATACAGGTACTGTATATTAATATGAAAATTATTGAATTGAAAATGGATGAATTTTGGGTGGATTGCTGCACCAGTAGCATCACAATTGCCACCTTAGCCACAGTCAAGAGGTTAACTGAGGCTTCTAAGTCCTCATCCCATCACCATGTTACCACATGTCTTGGAGGGCCCGTTGTCCATTGACACACTGAATCAGTAACTCCCAAAAAATGCCAGAAATAGTTGTCATGGGCATCTCCTGTTGGGGGTTTCTTAGGAGAAATTATGGTATTTAGATGATGATGATTGTGTTTAATTATATTGTTATATGATTTTTTACACTGTTTCTTTTTTTAATTTTTAACATTGTTCTCTTCAGGTTTTCCAAGGAGTTCAATGACTTCATTAGCAAGTGCCTTGTAAAGGACCCCATTATGAGAGCAAGTGCAAGCGAACTGATTAAGGTACTGTAGTACAGTTTATATATGCTTAAGTATGTGAATGAAAATTGAGGAATAATATTGTAAGCAAAGTGTCTGGAAGAAAAGAAACTGAGAAGTTACCACAGGGTAGATACCAAGAGTGACAGGTAATCATTGAAGAGAGTGTCTTTTGATGTGAAAGGTCTTCTGTGGATCAGTAATTTGCCATGACTCGTATGATTCATAAATCATATAAGAGAGTGTTGTAGGAGTGTTATAGCATTTCTGAATTAGAGGCATGGTTGGCCAAGAAGGTGGATAGATATGGTAAATGAGTGTACGGTATGTGAAAGTGAGGTACGGTGTGTGATGATTCTAGGGAACTGACAGTGGATCAAACTGGTAGGAAATGTTTTGTATGGAGGAGTGTATGACAACGGTTTGGTTCCTCTGTTCCTTCCTGTTGAAATGATAGTTGGTGGATTGACTTTGACTCTAGCTGATAGGTAGCATGAAGTGCTTAAGTGTGGATGTGTGTGCCCCTAAGATTGAATCTGGATTCTTGGGGTTTGAATGGTGAGTGAATGAGTGCACAGGCCATTCAGTTGGGCAGACTGGTGGGTCTCTCTCTCTCTCTCTCTCTCTCTCTCTCTCTCTTTCTCTCTCATTCCATCCTTGGATAGGAAAAGATGTATAAATGATGATGGTGCTGCTGATGAAAAGAGTAATAAGTAATCAAAATTAAGATGAAGGGACTTTGGAAGGACATTGGCTCCTGCTGTAGAGCGTCTTCTATCGTATGGGGATATTTGTCAAGGTAGCTGAATCTTTTTGTGGGTCGGGGAGTATCAGAACATCTGGCAGAATATGTCCCCATGGCCATTGTTGTTACTTCAGGCTCATTTAGCCATGAACTTTATGAACTACAGAAATTGGTGGTAGGTGGTGGTGACCATCATCCACTTACTTGATATAATGCTGTCTACTTCTTCCTTCTTTATCATTATTTTTCTGTGTCTGCCCTCCTCTCTTCCTGTTTCTCACCATCATTCATTCACTTGATGTAGAGCTGCCTACTTCTTCCTTCACCTTTATCATGATATTTAGGGTGGCAGGTCAGGTGAAGAGGGATAATCGGGATATTATAGGTGAGCAGTGTGTGAAGAATGATGAAGGAAGGGTAGTGGTGAACAGTGAGGATATTAAAGATGCATGGAGAGAGCATTATAACCGGTTGTTGAATGAGGAGTTTGACTGGGACAGGGAAGGTTTGGAGCCAGCAGATCCAGTGTCTGGCCCTTGGCCTTTGATTGATGCTGCTACTGTGAGTGAGGCAATAGGCAGGATGAAGGTAGGGAAAGCAGCAGGTGTGTCTGGGTTGACTGCCGAAATGTTGAAGGCCTCAGGCAATATAGGGGTGAAGTTAGTCACTGACCTGATAAATAGGATTATTTATGAATGTGTTGTCCCAGATGATTGGCTGAAGAGTGTAATTGTAAATGTGTATAAAGAGAAGGGTGATGCCCTGGAAAGAGGAAATTATAGAGGTATAAAGCTTTTAGATTAGATAATGAAGGTTATGGAGAATTTTAGAAGGTATGATAGAGAAAGAGTGAATATTGATGAGATGTAGTTTGGGTTTATGCCAGGTAGGGGAACCACTGATGCCATATTCATTGTTCGACAGCTTTAGGAAAAATATTTTGGTAGGAGAATGGATCTTTAATTTGTTTTTGTTGATTTGGAAAAGGCCTTTGACAGAGTCCCTAGAGAGGTGGTTAAGTGGGCAATGAGAAAGCTTGGCTTGGAGGAGTGGCTGGTTAGGGTGGTTATGGCTATGTATGTGGGTGCTCACACCCAGGTAAGAGTGAATGGAGATTTGAGTGATGGGTTTTCTGTGAATGTTGGTGTGCATCAGGGGTCAATTTTTAGTCCCATGTTGTTTATCATGGTACTTGAAGCCCTTTCACCTGACTTTAGAAACGGACTCCTGTGGGAGTTGTTGTATGCTGATGATTTGGTGTTGATTGCAAAGAACGAAAGGGAGGCGGAGGAAAGGTTTAGGAAGTGGAGAGATGGTATGGGGCACAAGGGCTTAAGGGTAAATGCATATAAAACAAAAGTGATGATATCTAGGGTTGGTGGCGGTACTGTCAAAGACAAGGGAGAGTGGCCATGTGCAGTTTGCCACAAGGGCGTGGGAAGTAATTCCATCTTGTGCGGTGTTTCTGATAAATGGATGCATAAGAGATGTAGTGGTATTAGAAGTAGACTGCGAGATAATGCTGATTTTATGTGTACGGCATGTCGGGGAGAGCAGGTGGAGATTGTCAGACGTGAAAGAACTGAACTTCCTGGTGAATCTCTTGAGTGTGTGGAAGAGTGTTGTTATTTGGGAGACATGTTGTGTGCTGGAGGTGGGGCTGGAGCTAGCTCTGTGGCTAGGGTGAGAAGTGGTTGAAAGAAGTTCAGGGAACTCTTGCCTCTCCTGACATTGAGAGGATTCTCCCTATGTGCTAAGGGGTCTTTGTATGCAGCATATGTTAGGAGTGTAATGCTGTATGGTAGTGAGATCTGGGCAGTGAAGGAGGAAGATATTTGCCGGCTCAGACGTACAGAAATGACAATGATTAGGTGGATGTGTAGTGCCTCCCTGCGTCCAAGGTCTGGGGGGGCTGGGTTCACGATGGAAGAGGGGACTGGAGTGTATTGGTGTTGTGATGAGGAGAGGTAGATTGAGATGGTTTGGACATGTGGGGAGGATCGGGGATGATAATTGGGTGAGGAAGGTGAGAAGTGTTAATATTGGGGGTGGGGTTACAAGGGGTAGACTGAGAAAGACATTGGACAAGGTCATTAAGTGTGACCTCTGGGTTAAGGGACTGAACAGGGAGGCTGCAATGGATCGTGCAGCATGGAGAGCTGCCATTAGGTGACCGAGGCCAACGCATGCAAGCAAGTTGGAGCCTTTAAAAACAAAACGAAACGATCTGCCCTCCTCTCTTCCTGTTTCTCCCATCTTTCCTGTCACTTTTTATTACTATTCTTTCCTTTTCAGGTGACTTTACATTGAGTGAAAAGCCTATTGGTTTCCTGTAAGCCAGAAAACCATTTACAACGTTGGGTGGTAACCATATAACCATCCCATACATGTTCCTTGCTTGTCAGCAAGTGGGTTGTTGGAGGGTTAGTGCCCCCTGCCATAAAATAACCAACTCTAAGACAAACGGCCACCCCTCATGGGATTATAGCGTCAGGCTTATAGATACATAGAAATCCAGCCGGTCATCCAGGTCCTCTCAGAATCTTATGTTGAGATTGCTGGTTTGTCTTTGTTCTGGAATTCACCTGTGTTGTGTAAAGGACTGCAGATGAAGACATACGGTACCAAAAATGGATTCTTTTATAGTTTTGTTTCATTTTGGTTCTGAGAAAACAAGGAGGATGTGAAGGGTGACTGGAATGAGGCATTCACTTTCCTTGGGTGGTATGCCAAGTTATGGGTCTGTATGAAGAATGGTGTGTTGGGTCCTTGTTTGGTTAAGTGCGGTGATGATTGTTCCATGTTTCTACATGTTGGCAGTGCTGCAATGTGTGTATGAGTTGTTGCTGATATTTGTGAGAGTCTGGATACTATGTGGCCCTAAATGTTTCAGATGTAGGTTGCTGATGGCATGTGGCCCCATGTTTTTCGAGTTTGTGTGTGTGTGTGTGTGTGTCTGCTGTGAAGTGAAGAGGGTTACATTGTGGCTAAATGGAAAGGACTGCCATTGCATAGTTTTTTATTTATTTATTTATTCTTATTTATTTATTTATTTTAGATTTTATGTAAGATGACTTTTGACTTTTATTTGTGTAGTAACCCACAAGTATGTCTTGTTTGTTCTTCATGCAAAGGGGTGTTTTGGGTGTTTGGAGGTAACAGTTGTGTAGGTCTTAGAGGTGCTTGTTTGTGATTTAGTTGTTGTTGCACAACCCCAGTCCATTAGATTGAGCAGACCCATCAACCATAGGTCAGCAACTGCCCCTGGGGGGTTGTCCCAAAGGTTCCCTTAACCCCTTAAACGCGGCCGTGTACAGTCGCGCTCCCCCGAGTGGCGGGGTTGTATCGCGGTCTGAGTACCTGTAGGAAAATATTCGCCAAAAATCAGAGATTAACCCTAGAACATTATACAGTAATCACTCCAATATCCGGATCAATAGAGCCATCGGTAGGTTCGGATATTGGTTTTGTCCGGATATTGGGCCCCAGCTTATGGACTTGTACTTACGGACCCTAACACAGAGAAACACCTATACAACTCCCTCCGGACATGCATAGCACCTATTTAACACCCAAATCACACCAATAAGGCACATAAATGACTGAAATAAATGCAATAGACACATAAAATGTGGGTTTAGAAGTATGTTCATACATTAATAAACATTCTGGTACTTATGGACTCTAACCGAACCTAACCTAACCGAACCTAACCGAACTCTGAAAAACCCATTCCTACTGCACATGCATGAGGTAAGTTTAGTATGGAAAGAAGTACAGTATGACACTTTCTGGTAAGTATAGTATGGGAAAAAATACAATATGAAACATTCTGGTAAATATAGTATGGAAAATAGTACAACATGAAACATTTTGGCTACTTACAGCAAGTCCCTGGCCACCTCGATGAATAACCGCCTCCTCTCGGACTCTGACAGTAAGAACGATTTCCCTGAAGCACTTGCACTACACTCTTCCTGAAGTCTTGCACTGAACTTAGTCACTAACACACAGAAGTCCGTTCTTTTCACAGTGTTCACTTTAGTCCAAATAATGTTCCATTAAATTTAAGTGTTGCACATTAACTTTTCCCAAGTTTTTTTAAGTTTCCAAAGCCAAAACAAAGAAGGTTAGTTACGTTAAATTTCTTTTCTACTTAGTCTTTTCTCCCAACTTGAAAACCTTAACACAACACACCGTTTTTTCACTGCACAACACTCAAAATTCCCGTGTGGTCTAGTGGAGAAGTTCTTGCTGTTTATTCACTGTCAGAGCCCGAGAGTATCACTGGCAGGCGTCCAAGGGGTGCATCGGTGGGTAGTGGTGATGGCGTACCGACTACAGAAGACTCTGAAGACAGCCGCAAACTCACGTCGAGCGGTGACTCCACTGTAGCTGATGTGCTGGGCTGTGGCTCGGAGCATGAGGGCCTGTCTTGGGGAGGCAACGGAGTGGAACCAGGGCTTGGCACAGCGGGGGTCACGGGCCTGAAAAACTGTCAATCGTTGACTGACGCAAGGACCGGACGATTCTGGCGATTGATGATGCGCTGCCGGAAAGCACGCACTTCCTCCACGAGTCCCAAGGGCCCCATCTCCCTGTCGCAGTCCGGGTGTTCCAGGTAGTCTAGGACGAACTCTAGATGTTCCCGGAGTGCACTCAGCTTGGGGATGGCTGGAGTAGTGTCCTGCTGGGCGGAGTCTGCATCATCATCGCCTTCGTCGTCGGAATCTTCAGGAGTTCGGGACTGACACCAGCAACCGAAGACGCGATCTCGATATCAGACAACGTCTGATACCCAGGATCGCCCTCGTCGTCGTCCAACCACTCACGAACATCGTCCACATCAACATCGTCGCCGTGCGTACGTGGCCGTGCATGGAAGTCATCCACGTCAAACCCTAGGAAATCGTACTCCACATCTGTTCCGAGAAGCAGACGAGACCAACCATTTTCAAGAGTTTTCACAGGGACTTCCTTCCATGCACTAGCCCAGTTGTACAGCGCAGACTTGATGTTGTAGCGGCGAAGGTTTTCCAAAGTCCGCTTGCCTCGAGTGTCACGTCCTTCCCTGCGCTCGTCCTCGTCCTCGAGAACCACCATCACCTCGTCCAGGAACTTCCGACGGTACAGGCGCTTTGTTGCCACGATCACTCCTTGGTCCATTGGTTGAATGAGAGCAGTCGTATTAGGTGGCAGAAACATGCACCTAATACGGCCATTCTCAGCAACCAAGTCCTTGTCGCACGGGTGGGCAGGTGCATTGTCGAGGAGAAGGAGAGCCTTTACCTGGTCGCGAGGAATTCCCAGTGTCTTCGTCTGGTAATGTATGACCTCCTTGACGAAGTGATGGTGAAACCAGTCTTTGAAAATCACAGCTGTGAACCATGCTTTCAAAGAATGGTACCATACGACAGGAAGGACATCCATCACCCCACGAAGGCACCGAGGCTGCTTTGCACGGCCAACAATAACGGGCTTAAGCCGGTGCATGCCGTTAGCATTGGCACAACACAAAGCAGATATCCGTTCCTTAGAACGCTATGCCAGGTACACGCTTCTCCGTCTCATCGGCGAGAGTGTTCGTTGGCACCGAAGCGATAGAATAGGCCAGTTTCGTCAGCGTTATAGACTTGACCGAGAGTGAGGCCCTCCTGTCGATCAAGCGCTTTCACCTTGTGCCGAAACTCGTCCACTCCATCCTCGTTAGCGTCCAATGCTTCGCCATGTGCTTTACGGTTAGTAAGGCCATGTCGCAACTTGAACGCGAAGAGCCAACCCTCGGATGCCTTGAAGTCTAGGGCGTCGTGAAGCCTTGCAAACTTCTCAGCAGCAGCCTTCAGCTCCGTTCCACGTACCATCACACCAGCTGCACGTTGCTGTCGATACCAAATCAACGTGGAGCGGTCGATCTCTGCATACTTGGGAGTAAACATAACCTTCCTCTCCACGTTGCGTTTGCTTCTCGACGAGAAGTCAGCCGTGTACTGCATGAGCTTGTCTCGGGAACGCTGATATCAAACAAAGTCGACCGGGCCAGGTTGAACTCGCGGAGAATGCGAGAGGAAGACCTAACAGCATCTTCCTTCTCCAATATCTCACGTTTCTTCTCCTGAGTCAACAAGACTCTCGTCCTTTTCTCAGGAGGCGGGGCCATCATCACACACACTAAGAGTAGGGCAGAGAGCAGCAGGAGGCCTTGCAGCAAGTACGGCACCACCACAAAAGCGAGCACGTGGGCAGCCATTACGAAGAGCGCAGGTCCAGTCGCGGTGAGAGACAGGCGGGAAGTGGGGAGGATGCAGCGGCGCTCTATCGGACGTCGGAGGAATGACGAACCAAAACAATGCTCTCACGCGGCGCGCGCGGCAAGTTCAAATTACGGACGGCAAAAAATCGATTTTTTTTCCAATTTTTTTGGATTTTCGGACCATTTTGGGAATGTTTGATCCCAGGACGATAAGGTTCGGTTAGTGGGGATGTTCGGTTATTGGGCGTCCGGATATTAGAGTGATTACTGTACTTGGTATGGCAGATAGTACTTACATTCAGCTTTCTCCAGAGACAGGTGTTGAGCCTTTGTGGACTACCCAAGGACTTGTGGAGACTTGCAAAGTTGGGTAACCAAATCTTCACTTTCACACCTCCAGCAACCCGGTTTCCCCTCTACCACAGCCTCATTCTGTCACAGTAAACTTTATACTACAACGTAAAGGTAGTTAGGAATCCGTATTTGTACAATAAGCACTGAAAATAAGGCTAAAATAAACGGAGCGTACGGCCGACATGCAGTGCGGCGGCGGTCTTCCCGTCACTCAACAAACATTTCCATTTTCACAGCTAAAAACATGTATACTACATTATTTTCAATCATATTACTTCCCAAAAGATCACCACGACGCGCTTTTTATTCTGCCTTACGCCCGTCACTTTATTCTCGTTCCTGTCGGCCGCTTGCACTGACTTGGAAGAGCTAGAACTCGCCATAATGTCACTTTGAAAGCCTGCGGTAAACTGACGCTAAACAGGGGCAAACCGTGAGAAAAAAAGCTAGTGTTACAACTGGGGAAAAAAGCGTTTCCTAATAGCATAAACTGCTTGTGAGAGGAGAGCGTAGATTTGCAGTTCTGAGCACTCAGAGCGCTGCCATGTATCACAGCCAGGCTGGCAGGGGCCGTGGGGAGGGGGGGACGGGGGAAAAACGCGATACTTGGCAACAGCGGAGGTCAGTGGTACAAAGGTCAAGTGTGCTAAAAGTAGCTAAAGGGTGGTGGTACTGATAGACAATACCAGCTGGAGCCTGCCTGCCCACGGTTATTCAAAATTTACTAGAATCGCAAATGCGACGCTCCGCCGTTATGTCCTTTTTGCCGAGCGTCGCAAACGCGACGATCCGCGTTTAAAGGGTTAACAGTTGGTGATGTGTCTGTGTCTTAGTGTAACGTGTTCTATGCAGTGCCCCATTATCTGTGCTATGTTGTGCGGACCTGTTCTACAAGATGGGCATGCATCATCTGTAATTCCACCCAACCCAGATCTATGCTGGTAGTTGAGGAGGGCTCAGTGATGTCCTGCTCTAAGCCTAACTAGATGAACACAATCATCTTAGTTTAATGACACCTCTGATGCCTGGATATCAGGAGAAGGGGTTTGTAGTATGGTGTTATGATCGAGGTGTTTTATTGACCTCTGCATGAAAGTGAGTATGCAGGTTCCTCTTCATTGCTAGTGTTGGAATGTCTGATGATTGTATATTTTTATTGTAAAGGGCTTAATAATGTTTGAGCGGTGATTGCTTTATGTGCCCGTGTTTGTTGTATGTCCTGGTCTGTTTTGTATTGGCACAGGCTGCTGAATAGAATTGTGTGCCCTTTATACCAAGGTAGTCTTTGACAGGGAGAAATTTAGTTTCAGAGTGTAAGTGGACTGTGGGGGTGGTTTTGGTGCAGCCAGTGGTGATCAGGACATTGTTCTGTATTACTTGTGAGGTGTTAAAGTGGGTATTAGATAGGATGGTAGCCCATGCAAGGGAGGCACATTGCATCGCTGATCTAATGTATTATTTTTAGAGTAAGGCGAGTGTTTCTTTTTGTTATCAAAAGTCTGGCCCAGTGGTTGCCCTGCTTGCATTGAGTCTGGGCACATACCTCCTCTTCATGTCTTGTACATGGTCCTTGAAGGTTAGTGCAGTGTTATATGCTACTCCAAGGATCTTAGTGTGTGTGTGTGTGTTCTTACCTAATTGTTCTTACCTAATTGTATCTTTACAGGAATGAGTCAAGCTCGTACTGTCCTGTGTCTTAAACCATATTTATCATACATATCCTTAAATTTGTGAATTGTTTTGGCACACACTATTTCATTCAGTAGTGCATTCCATTGATCAATTGCTCTGTTTGGGAAACTGAATTTCCTTACGTCTTTATCACCTCTCTTCTTCTGCAGTTTTTTGCAGTGTCCTCTTGCTGATGCTTCTCCATATGTTAAGTAATCATTTATGTCTATTTTCTCCTTTCCTGATATGCATTTATATAGCATTATCATGTCACCTCTTTTCCTTCTCTCCTGTAGTGTTGGTAGATTCAGTTTATTTAGTCTTTCTTCGTAGCTTAGGTCCCTTAAGCTTGGTATCCATCTTGTAGCGGCCCTTTGAACTTTTTCAATCTTGTCTATGTGCTTTTTGAGATGAGGACGCCAGACTACTGATGCTTATTCCAGGGTTGGTCTAATGAATGATGTTATTATCCTTCTTAGCATGTCTTCATTTATGTATGTGAATGCTATTCTCATATTTGCAAGCAGTGTATACATGTTCCGTACCTTCTCGCTGATGTGGTCAGCCGGAGATAGTCTGTTATTGATAATCACACCTAGGTCTTTCTCTCTTTCTGATGTGTATAGGGTTTTATTTCCTAACTTATAATCCCAATCAGGTCTTTTTCCACTTTTACCAAACTTGATTACATGACACTTGTCCACATTGAATTCCATTTGCCATGTACTACTCCATTCATGAAGTTTATTTAATTCTTCTTGTAGCTCTTTACAAGAGTCTGTGTTAGTAATTCTCCTTTGTATTTTTGCATCATCTGCAAACATATTCAGATAGCTCTCATTTCCAGTGTTACTGTTTATATCATTTATATACACTAAAAACATGATTGGTGCCATCACTGAACCCTGTGGTACTCCACTAGTCACTTCTTTCCATGATGAGTAGTTTCTTCTTAGTACTGTCCTCATTTCTCTTTTTATGAGAAAGTCTTGCATCCAACAAAACAGTTTGCCTCGAATTCCTCCTTAATGGTACAGTTTCCATAAAAGTCTTTGGTGTGGTACTGTGTCAAAAGCTTTCTTGAAATCTAAATAGATACTGTCCACCCATCCTTCCCTTTCCTGTATTGTGTTTGTTACTCTGTCATAGTAGCTCAACAGATTAGTAACACATGATTTTCCTTTTCTGAAACCAAACTGTCTTTCTGTTATCATACTGTGTTCTTCTAGATGATTTACCCAAGCTTTTCTTTTAAGTTTTTCTAATACCTTGCTTACAACTCTGGTCAGTGATACTGGTCGGTAGTTGAGTGGATTTTGTCTATTTCCTTTCTTGAATAAGGAGACAATATTTGCTTTTTTCCAAATATCAGGTAGTTTACCTTGACTCAAGGATTTCTTGAAAATTAAAAATAATGGTTTACATAACTCCTTTGCACATTCTCGTAATACCCAACATGAAATTTCATCAGGACCACTTGCTTTTCCTCTGTCTAATCTACTTAACTCCTCCTGTATTACTTTTTCTGCTATTTGTATATCTGGTAGTATGTGTGGACATGCGTGTTCCACATAGTCCCTCTCAAAATTTTTTTCGTCTGTAAAAACTAATTGGAAATTCTTATTTAGTGCTTCACAAATATCTTTCTCTTGTGTATAAGTGATTCCCTCGTCCGTAATGGATTGTATTATATCTTTTACTTTAGTTTTGCTTCTGATATAGCTGTAAAACAGCTTTGGTTGATCACTACTTTTATTTATTATATCCTCCTCAAACTGTTTTTGGGCTTCCCTCCTTATTCTTGTATAGTCGTTTCTTGCCTGTTTGTAATTATTATATGCCCTTTCACTATTGTGTCTTCTGTATCTATTCCACAACAAATCTCTTCTTTCTTTTGATTTTTTACATTCTGTATTGAACCATTTCTGTATTTTCATATCTGCTTCTTTGTGCTGTGGGATGTACTTCTGGACTCCTATTTCATAAAATTCACAAAAATTTTTATATACAGCATTTAAATCTTTTCCTCTAAACTGAGTGAAAGGAAGGCAATGATTGATTATGTGTGTGTGGATGAAAGGATGCGAAGATGTATATTGGATGCAAGAGTTTATAGGGGTTGGGGAAGTGGACTTTCTGACCACTACTTGGTGGTGGCCAGAATTAAAGTTCAAGTAAGATGGAGGAATAGAAGAAGGGAAAGACGAGAGGAAGGAGTAGTTGCAAGGAGAGTGGAAAGGTTACAAGAGGATGAGAAAAAGGCAGAGTATAAGAGAGAAGTGGAGGAACGATTGGGCAAATATGAATTGGAGCAGATGGGGGACGTGGAAGGTGTGTGTAGAATATTTACAGAAGAAATATGTGCAGCATGTGATGTGGTGTGTGGAAGGAAGAGAAGACGGAGGGGGGTGCAAGGAACAGTGTGGTGGACTGAAGAGGTGAAACGGGCTGTGGCACAAAAGAAGAAAGCATACAATGAATGGATGAGAAATACGGCCGTGGAAGAAGTTGAGAGGCGGAAGAGAGAGTTATATGTAGAAAGAAAGAGAGAGGTGAAAAGATTAGTAAGAGAGAGTAAGAAGAGAGTGGATGAGGAATTTGGAAGGAATTTGAGTGTAAAGTGGAGGGACTGTAAGAAAATGTTCTGGAAAGAGGTGAAAAGAGTAAGACAGGGTGGAAGTGAAGTTAGCAGGGGAGTGAAAGATAAAAATGGTAGATTACTAGTGGAGAAGGGAGAAAAAGTGAGCAGATGGAGAGAACACTTTAAGGAATTGTTGAACGTGAAGGATGGAAGTAATGCGAGTATAAGTGGCTGGGGAATGGCTGGGAGAAGGAGGGAGGTGAGAAGACAGGAAGAAATCAGTAGGATAGAAGTTGTGGAAGCAATGAAGAAAGTTAAATCAGGGAAAGCCCCAGGAATTGATGGAGTGTGTGGTGAAATGCTGAAGCATGGGGGAGAGATAGTAGTAGAATGGATGTGGAAGATGTGCAGATTGGCCTGGGAAGAAGGTAGAGTCCTGGAGGATTGGAAGTCAGGTATAATTATTCCCTTGTACAAAGGAAAAGGGGAAAAAGAAGTGTGTGGTAATCATAGGGACATTTGTCTTCTTAGTATAATAGGAAAAGTGTATGGTAGGATACTTATTGACAGAGTTAGAGAAAGAACAGAGAAATTAGTTGGAGAAGAACAGGGAGGCTTTAGGAAGGGAAGAGGTTGTGTAGATCAGATATTCATTCTCAGATCTTTAGTGGAAAAGTTTCTAGAGAAGGGAAAGAAGTTGTATGCGGCTTTCATGGATTTGGAGAAAGCATATGACAGGGTGGATAGACTAGGATTGTGGAAAGTGTTAAGAATATATGGAGTAGATGGGAAGTTGTTGAATGCTGTGAAAAGTATGTATGATGGTGCGAGGGCTGCAGTGCGTGTGGATGGTGAACTAAGTGAATTTTTCTCTTTGAAAGTTGGGTTGAAACAGGGATGTGTCATGTCTCCATGTTTGTTCAATCTGTACATGGATGGGGTAATAAAAGAGGTACAAGGTAGGGTAGTGGATGTTGGAGTGGCCCTGGTGAGAGAGGATAGTGTTTGGAAACTCCCTGTACTGTTGTTTGCAGATGATACTGTGTTGTTGAGTGAAGACGAAGGGGAGCTGCAAGGCTTGGTGGATGAGTTTGGGAGAGTATGTAAGAAACGGAATCTAAAGGTGAATGTAGGGAAGAGTAAAATGATGGTCTTTGAGAGAGGTGAAGTCAGTGAATGTACAGCGAGGTTGGATGGTGAGGAATTGGAAAATGTGAGTACGTTTAAGTACTTGGGTAGTGTGATGAGTAAGGATGGAGGTTTGGAGGGTGAAGTGCTTGAAAGGGTACAGCAGGGAAGAAAGGTTGCTGGTTCTTTGAAAGCAGTGATAAGAAACAGGGAAGTGACCGTGGAAGTGAAAAAGTTACTACATGACAGTATTGTGATACCAACTCTAACGTACGGAAGTGAAGCTTGGACGTTGTTGGAAGGACACAAGTCAAGAGTGAGAGCCGTGGAAATGAGTTAAGAGGAGCCTGTGGAGTCACATGGAGAGACAGGCTGACGAATGAGGATATAAAGGAGCGTTGTGGTGTTGATGTAGATGTGATAGGAAGCGTTATGAGGAACACACTGAGGTGGTTTGGCCATGTGGAGAGGATGGAGGGTGAAAGACTGACGAAGAGAGTGTATGTGAGTGAGGTGGAGGGGGAAAGAGGGAGGAGGAGGCCGAGGATGAGATGGAGAGATGGGGTGGAGAGGTATATGAGAGAGGGGGGGGGGTGAGTTAGGAGCAGGGGAGTGAAATGGCGGGGGACAGGGCGACTTGGAGGCGATTTGTTTGTGGCCACCCCAAACGGGATTGAGGCGTCTGGCAATAGATAGATAGATAGAACTTCTAAGAAATACTTCTTTAGGTCTTGATAATTTCCCTTTTTATAGTTTAGGCTCTTTTTGTAACTATCATTGCTGTTTACTATGTCATATGCTATCCTGAAGTTATAATTTAGTACTGCATGATCGCTTTTGCCGAGTCGAGGGGGATATATTAAACTGTCAGTATCATTTTCTTGCCTTGTAAATATTAGATCTAGCACTGAAGGTACATCAAGTCCTCTTTTTCTGGTGGTTTCCCTCACATGTTCCGTTAAGAAAAGCTCTTGTATGAGATCCAGGAGCTTTTGATCCCAACAGCTTTCTTGGCTATTTATATCTAGATTATTCCAGTTTATATTTGTATTGAAGTCCCCAGTTAGTATAATTCTTTCCGATTTCTCTTCCATTTTATGTAGCAATGATCTTACACTCTGAATTGTACTCTCTGCCAGGTCCTCATATTCGTCTCTTTCCCATGTGTTTGATCTGGGTGGCATGTACAAATTGGCTACAATTACTTTACCTTCAGATGTGTCGATCTCTACTGCAATCAGTTCTACTTGTGATGGTATATCTAGTTTTATTTCCTTGACTTTTAGATTTTTCTTAGTTAATATTATAATTCCTCCTCCTTTTTTTTAAATATCTGTCTCTTCTCCATATATTGTATTCCTCTAAGTTTAGTATGTCATTTGATATCCTTGGTATTAATTTTGTTTCAGTTAGGCATATTATTTGTGGTTCATTTTCTCTGACATAATCATTCATCTCTAGTAATTTAGATACCATTCCATCCACATTTGAGTACATCAACTTTATCATCTTGTTTATATACTTGTCATGACATGGTTCTACTACCTTCCTCCTTTTTCTTCCATCCTGTTTGTGTACCACTTTCGTACCTGCAATCCTATTACTTTGTAAAAAAATTTCTTCTTCTCCTCTTGTGATCTTCCCTCATTTTTTGTTTTTGCTTCCTCCCTTTTCTCTTTCAGTAATTCCAGTTCCTCTTGTGTTAGGCATCTTTTTATCCACACATTTTTGAACTCCTCTTTTTCCTTAATATTCTTTGCATTTTTTAGTATCTCTTCCACAGTGTTTACACTCTGGAAAGTCACCTTTAGAGGTCTTGTCTTGCTTTTCTCGTATTTCCCTAACCTTTTGTGTTCCTCTATGTCTTTACTACAGATTTCCTCTGATACTTCTTTCAGTAAGCTCATTACATTTGCCATCTCCTTTTTGTCTCTTGTGATCTTGTTTTTAACTTCATCCTCTTCTATACCAGTGATTACTATTGATTTGTTTATCTCTACTGAATCTCTGACTAACTTTGGATTGTTTTGGATTATTCTTTTCACCTCCTTTTTAATGCTTTTTTCCTCCACCCTTGTTTCTGAGTCTTTCTTTACTTTCACCATTTCAGCATACATGGTTTCTACATCATTTTTGTAGCTTTGCACAGCTTCATTTACTTGTGTTATCTTCTCCTCAATATCACTGCTCTGGTCAATAAGACTGCTAACTTGCCTAATTGTCTCTGTGTCATTTTTGAACTCTTCCATAACACTCTGGTGATTGACTACTGTACTTGCCATTTCACTCATTTTCTTCCTAAGTGTACTCAATTCCACGGTTAGTTCACTGATGGTTGTGTCTTTCTTATTGGCCTCCCTTCCTAGTTTTTCTATTTCTTCCTTTTGCAAGTGCATCTGCTTCTTTATTTCATCAATTTCATTTTTGAAAACCATTTCTAGTTTGTTTACACGTTCAACCAGTCTGTTGTGGGTCTGTACTTCAACCAGTTCTTGGTAGAAATCATTTTGCTTTTTACCTTTATCCCTTTTCTTTTCCAAATTTGTTTTACTGAAGTATGTATCCATTTTGCAATACTTAAAGTGCAAAGCATATACTTACAATCTCCGTCTTGTTGTAGTCTAAACAAACCTCAGAGATGACTCAGCGTATTCTTTCGTCTTGGTTCTATTTCCTGTTTTTACAAGTCTTGTTGAAACTTATTATTTTTTTCCTTTTTATAATGAACAGTCATTTAGTCTAACCTGGTACTGAGCTTGACTCATACAAAGATACTATTTAGGTAATGCCACTGGCCGTGATGATTTGGTACGGAGCGCTGGTGTCACACGTCCGCCTAGATTGAATCCCTCTGTGTATTTACGTATTTGTATTAACCTATTTGTAGTATACAGGAATTGAGCAATGCTCGTGTTGTCCTGTCTCCATATCCACATTTATCAAGTCTACCTTTACACACGTGAATGTTTTTCTCATGCACCACCTCTTTCTCTAAATCGTTCCAAATATTTAAGTATTTACCTAATATACCTAATTGTGATATACACGGAATGTACTATGCTTGTGGGTTTCCGTCGCTGTTTCTCAATAAGTCAAATTTAACTTTAAACTCGTTTAAGTTTTTAGACTGGACGATCTCTTTGTCCAGGCTATTCCATAAGTCTATACTTCTGTAAGGAAAGCTATATTTCTTGATATCCTTCAAGCAGCTTGACTTTTTCAATTTCATTCCATGTCCTCTTGTTGCTCTCTTATCCCATACAAACAGATCTTCTTTGTCAATTTTATCTACTCCCACCATGGTCCTGAACACCGCAATCATGTCTCCCCTCTTTCTCCTTTCCTCTAACGAAGGCAAATCCAGTTTTTCCAGCCTCTCTCTGTATGACAGGTCTGTCAGACTGGGGACCATCTTGGTTGCTGTTCTTTGTATTCTCTCAATCTTGTTTATATCTTTCTTTTTGTGTGGGGACCACACTACCGCTGCATATTCTAACCTGGGGCAGATCATGGCCACTTTCAATTTTTTCATCATTTCCTCATCCATATAATGAAATGCTACTCTTATGTTAGTCAAGAGTTTATAAGTCTCTCCAACTATCTTGTTAATGTACTCTTCTGGTGACAAACTATCTTGGACCAGCACTCCCAGATCTTTCTCTTCTCTCATTTTTGTGATTAATTCATTACCCAAAAAATAATTCAGTGATGGTCTCCTGGTACTTTTACCCATTTCCAATATTTTACATTTCTTTACATTAAATTTCATTTCCCACGTCCGGCTCCAATTGTGTATCCTATCCAAATCCTCCTGCAGTATTTTACAATCCTCCTCAACCTCTATCTTCCTCAAGATCTTTACATCATCAGCAAACAGACTTGCATAACTGTTCACTCCATCTACCATATCATTTACGTAAATCAGGAACATTACTGGCGCCAACACTGAGCCTTGAGGGACTCCACTTGTTACTTCCCTCCATCCAGACATCTTTTCCTTTATTACTGTCCTGATTTGTCTGTCTCTCAAAAAGTCTCTCATCCATTCCAGAAGTTTCCCCTTTAGTCCTCCTATATATTCTAGTTTCCACATTAGTCTCTTATGAGGTACCTTGTCAAAGGCCTTCTCTAAGTCTAAGTACACACAATCCACCCAACCATCTCTCTCCTGTACCACATCAATCGCTCTTGAGTAAAAGCTCAACAAGTTAGAAACACATGACCTTCCACTTCTGAATCCAAACTGACATTCAGCCAAAATATTCATCTCTTCCAGATATTTTATCCATCTGTCTTTCAGGATTCTCTCACATAATTTTGCGACCATGCTGGTTAGAGACACTGGTCTATAATTTAGGGGTTCTTCCCTGTTTCCTCCCTTGTAAATTGGTACCACATTTGCCCTCTTCCATTCTTTTGGCACTTTCCCCTCTTCCAGTGAGCATACAATTAAGCTGTGAATTTTATCCGCCAGTTGTTCTGTGCATTCCTTCAGTACCTAATTAGAAATTCCATCAGGTCCTGGGGCTTTCCTTACATCTTGAGTTTCCAGTAATTTATACACTTCCTGTACCTCCACTTTTATATCTTTCATCACCGGAACATTTCTAATCACTCCCTCCCCTTCCACAAGCTCCTTTTCTTTAGTGAAAACTGACTGGAAAGGTTTGTTCATTATTTCTGCTTGCATTGCCGCATCCTTAAAGACCTCTCCATCTACTTTCAGCTTGGTGATTCCTTCCTTTTGTTTCAGTTTGCCATTAACAAATCTATAAAACAGTTTGGGTTCATCCTTGCATTTGTCAATTATACCTTTTTCAAAATTCCTTTCTTCTTCTCTACGTATTCTTGTGTATTCATTTCTTGTTCTTTTATATTCTTCCTTTGTTCTGTCGTTACCTCTCTTTCTCCAATTTTTCCACGCCTTATCTCTCTCTTTTTTTGCTATCATACACCTTCTATTAAACCACTCCTTTTTCCTGTTTTCTTTCCCTCTTACTCTTGGTACAAATTTTTCCACTCCCAAATTATAGAGGTCTAGAAAGATATCCCACTTTCTCTGTATCTCTCTTGTTTCTCTGAATTTTCTCCAATCCGTATTTTCAAAAAAGTTTCTCAGTCCAGTAAAATTTGCTTTCCCAAAGTTGTATCTTCCCTGTCTATGAAGCTCGTCTCTTGGCTCAACGTTTCCTATTAACATCTGGAACTCAATGACTACGTGATCACTTTTTCCCAAAGGGCAGAGATATTCCAATGATTCTATTACATCGGGTTCTTTGGTGAACGGTAAATCTAACCTTGCTGGTGTGTCCTCACCTCGAAACCGTGTCTCTTCTTTGACCCATTGCGTCATCACATTATTCATTATTATATTTAATAACATAGTGCCCCACAAATCCTCGCCGCCTCCCGAGTACCATTCCTCCCAGTTCACCTCTTTATAATTAAAGTCACCCACTAAAATTATATTATTGCTTTTCTCAATTATTTTTTGCAAGTAGAAGATGAGAGAGAGAAGAGAGAGGTATATGTGAGCAGGAGAAGGGAGGTTAAGAGACTGGTGAAGGAGAGTAAGAAGAAAGTGGATGAAGAGTTTGGGAGGAATCTGAGTGTGAAATGGAGGGAGAGTAAGAAATTGTTTTGGAAGGAGGTAAAGAAAGTAAGGCAGTGTGAAAGGGGAAATAGTAGGGGAGTTAAAGATAGGAATAATAGATTGTTGGTGGAGGAGAGAGAGAAATTGAGGAGATGGAAGGAGCACTTTGAGGATTTGTTGAATGTAGAGAGTGAGAGCAGTGTGAGTATAAGTGGTTGGGGAATGGCTGGGAGAAGAAGAGATGAGAGGAGGGAGGAAGAGATCAGTAGGCCGGAAGTAGTGGAAGCGATGAAGAAGATTAAGCTGGGAAAGGCCCCAGGAATTGATGGAGTGTGTGGTGAAATGCTTAGGTATGGGGGTGAGATTGTTGTGGAGTGGATATGGAAGTTGTGTAGATTGGCTTGGGAAGAGGGAAGGGTTCCAGAGGACTGGAAATCAGGTATAATTGTTCCTCTGTACAAAGGAAAAGGGGAGAGAGAAGTATGTGGTAACCATAGGGGTATTTGCCTTCTTAGTGTGACTGGTAAAATATATGGTAGAATACTCATTGATAGGGTTAGGCATATGACAGAGGAGCTAGTTGGAGAAGAACAAGGGGGATTTAGGAAGGGAAAAGGGTGTGTAGTCAGATATTTGTTCTAAGATGTTTAGTGGAGAAGTATCTAGAGAAGGGAAGGAAAGTGTATGCTGCCTTCATGGACCTGGAGAAAGCTTATGACAGAATAGATAGGCAAGGTATGTGGAAGGTATTAAGAATATATGGAGTGGAGGGGAAATTGTTGAGTGCTGTGAAGAGTATGTACGAGGGAGCTAGGGCTACGGTGCGAGTGGATGGTGAGCTGAGTGAGTTCTTTGATCTCAATGTGGGACTGAAACAGGGGTGTGTGATGTCTCCATGGCTGTTTAATATATATATGGATGGGGTTGTAAAGGAGGTGCAAGGTAGGTCAGTGGATGTGGGGGTGGCCCTAATGAATGAGGGTGAGATTTGGAAGCTTCCGGTGTTGCTGTTTGCTGATGATACAGTATTGTTGAGTGAAGATGAATGGGAGTTGCAAGGTTTGGTGAATGAATTTGGGACAGTGTGTAGGAGGAGGAAGCTGAAAGTTAATGTAAACAAAAGTAAAGTTATGGTGTTTATGAGGAAGGAAGTCACAGAGTGTGCAGTGAGGTTGGATGGTGAGGATATGGTGAATGTGAGTGCATTCAAGTACTTGGGTAGTGTGATGAGTAAGGATGGAGCTTTGGGGGATGAAGTATGTGAAAGGGTACAGCAGGGAAGAAAGGTTGTTGGTACACTGAAAGCAGTGATGAGAAATAGGGAGGTGAGTATGGATGTTAAGAAGTCACTGCATGATGGTATTGTGATCCCTACCCTGACGTATGGAAGCGAGGCTTGGACCTTGCAAGAGGGGAACAAGTCAAGAGTGAGAGCAGTGGAAATGAGTTACTTGAGAGGAGCATGTGGAGTGACGTGGAGGGACAGGTTGACAAATGAAGAAGTGAAGGAACGTTGTGGGGTAGATGTGGATGTGGTTGAAAAGATTAGGAGAAATACACTGAGGTGGTTTGGACATGTGGAGAGAATGGAGAATGAAAGACTGACTAAGAGGGTGTATGTAGGTGAGGTGGAGGGAGGGAGAGGGAGGAGTAGACCGAGGATGAGGTGGAGGGATGGAGTTGAGAGGTATATGAGGGAGGGGGGGGGTGAGTTGGGGGGAGGGGAGTCAAATGGTGGGTGACAGAGTGACTTGGAGGCGTTTTGTCTGCGGCCACCCTTTGCGGGATTAGGGCGTCGGGCTATAGATAGATAGATAGATAGATAGCCATATCTGACAACATCTCATGGTATTCGTCATCCTTCCATGCTCTCGTCTTTGGGGGAACATACACTACCGCCATATCTCTCTTAACATTCTCTCCAGTTTCTAATTTCATATATATCACTTCAGCCCTGCCTTCTCCCATTTCCACAGTATCTACATTTATGTTGTTCTTCACTGCTATCATCACTCCTCCTCCCTTTTTTTCTTTTCTATCTTTTCTCCACAGTTTGTATTTACCATCTCCCAAATGAACATCAATATCTTCTCTTAATTTGGTCTCTACAAAGCACATGACATCAGGTTCATGTTCTCTCAAGAAATCATTAATTTCGATCCTTGTCGATATGAAACCATCAACATTAGTATATATCACCTTCAAATTATTTTTGACATTATTAATACCCTCTTCTCTCCTACTCTCTGTCCGTACCACTTCCTCAACTTCTGATCTTTCACAGCCATCCCCCTTAGTTTCCTTCACTTCTGTTTCCTTAAATACCATTTCCTTACTTTCATATCCAATACTCTCCAAAAAAAAGTATTACATTCTTCCTCTGTCCTCTTATCATTTTTTTCCTTTACTTCTTCCTTTAATGATTTTAAAACTTCTCTTTCTTCTTCATTCAGATCTTTTCTTATTATAATATTTTCCATCCCCGCCTCTTTGCATAATTTCCAGGTCACTTTAAGTATCTCATTTATTACACTTTCTGATGTAAACTTGACTCTCATTGGTCTTGTTTCCCCTTTCTTGTAAGGCCCTATCCTCCTTACTTCCTCAATTTCTTTTACCCACTTGTCTCCTTTGGGGTCAATCTTGCCTAATATTCCTCTCACCATGTTCGTGTCTCTCTCGAGTCTTACGAACCTAACCTTTTCTTCCTCTTCCCTGTTTCCAAATACTACCACACATCTGTTCCTTTCTACAGTTTCTCTAGCTATTTTCTCTTTTTTCTTCAGTATTTTCACTACATTTTCTTCCATTTCTTTCTTGTTCATTTCCCTTTCTTCCTGGATGATCTCTCTTAAGCTGACCACTTCTTTCTGTTCTTCTTCTACGTGTGCCCACTTTGCCTTATGTTCTTCTAGTACATTACTCACCTTCTCCGTTTTATTAGTACTCTCTTCTAGTTTCCTCCTCAGTTCAACATTTTCCCGCTTCAAATTCCTAATCTCTTCATTAGCTGTTTCATTGGACTGGATCAGACTCTGTATGGTGGTTTCGGTATTTACTGACACATCCTTTATCACTAGATTCTCTACTTTCTTTTCGAGTTCACTAATCCTCATAATTAATGTTTTAACCAGGTCTATGACATTGGTATTAGCATCAAATCCTTGAAATTCCAGTCCCTCATTGTTCATATTTTCGGCCATGTTTGATGTTGGTTAAATACCAAAACAGCTGTTACCGGGGGGGGAAAAAAAAAAAAAAAAAAAAAAAAAAAACATGTACAATTTAGTCAATAAATCTTTACATTTTTGGTAGTCTATTAACTTTAATTATTTTGAATTTAAAACAAGACCTTAGGAGACAGGACAGACAAAATTCCTGAAACTACTTAAGGTTAGCGGCGATGGCTGGGACGTCTGCTCTCTCCGGCTGTGTGTGTGTGTGTATATGTGTGTTTGCGATGTGATTTACTGCTGTATGCTTTCATCAGTATGGTGGTCTCTGGAAAGGTGAAAAATGTCGTCTGAGTGATGGCAGTAGGAGTTGTAATAGCACCAGTCATGGCAGTGGTGAAAGGACCAGTGGTGGCAGTGGTGAAGGGAATTGTGGTAGTGATGGTGCTACTACCACTCTCTACAGTGCTTATTAAGGCGGCCTTGACCGCGGGTTTGCCCTTATCACTCGTAGGGTCATATTTCACCCTCGCTCTCCTGCTCCTCGCTCTCTGCTTCTGAACATGTTCATTTTCCATTTCACTTTTAACTGCTTTCTTCACTCTCACTTCAACTGAGTAAGTATTTCATGTAATCTTTCTCAGATAAACACTTGCGTGACAGTTTTCAGGTTTAATGTAATGTAACAATAGCAGGGGAATGGTAAAAATCAGTTAGGAATGTTCAAAACTGGCTTTTTCCGAAAATATATAAGAAACACTTATAAACATTCTTCACAAGCACACCGCACAATATAGAACTCAGTATCACTATACACATGTAAGATATGGACGGTGACGTAGTAACCAAATGTGGGTTTAAATGCCCAGCTGCGCGCTCACACACCCTTCCAGCCTGACTGACGGGACAGTACTGAGCTAAATATAGGCTGCTTACCCTTCTGATAAGCTCCCGGCTGTTGCCATATACTTCCCCTGGACCTGGCAACCTTGAGCTTTGACTCAACCAAATTTGACGCAAATCCATCCACAAGAAAAGTTTCTACGACCATTTATAGGGAAGTTGCATCATCGTTGGGTCTGGTTAGTACTTGGATGGGTGACCGCCTGGGAACACCAGATGCTGTTGGCATCCCTACGTGTCAAGTGGGGTTGGTAGAGGATTAGTGCCCCTCCATGTAAAACAATTAACTCTAAGCCCTTGGCCACCCCGTTTGGGATACATGGCGTCTGGCAATGAATGAATGAATGAATGCATCATCGGTTACTCTTCAGATTGCAAGGATTATGACTTACATTGCGTCATCGTGCGCGAAGGGGTTAACCCATGGGGATGAGGTAAGGACCAGATGGAAAGAATATTTTGAAAGCCTGATGAATGGGAATAGAGAGAGCATAGCTGCTGTAAACATGATTGGTTTTAGGGATGTTCAGAGAAGGAATGCAGTACCAGGAAACATGAAACTTCCACAGGTGAAGAACGCTGTGAAGCGTCTGAAAACTGGGAAAGCATCTGGAGTTGATGATTTGTATGCAGAGATGATTAAGTTTAGTGGAGAGAGCAGAATGAAGTGCTTGTTGGAGATATGTAAGATGGCATGGATAAGTGAAAGAGAGTGGAAAAAGGCTGTGATTATACCCTGTATAAAAATAAAGGTGAGTCAAATAAGTGCAAGAATTATCTTGGCATAAGTTTATTAACCCGTTAAGCGCGGGGCGTCACTTTCGTGACGCTTGGGAGCAAGGGATCATACCGCGGGGCATCACTTTTGTGATTCTGTGTTATTTTGAATTCGCCCTTCCTTTCAAGTGGTGCCTTGTATCATCTATCTACTGCCAGTGTCCGACATTAATCAGCACTCCTAATCTCATCTGTACTCCCATCCATTGTTGACAATTTAGCCATTTCTCCCCGTTCTTGACTCCCCTTCCTACCTCTCCTCCATTACCCTCTCCTCTCGCCTGCCTGGCCATGCTACGCTAAGTAAATCTTCCCTGGAATTTTCCACTGATTTCATCCATTGAAATAAGCCCTATGCCCTATTCTTATACCAAATAATATATACAAGAAAGAAATAAGGTAAGTGATAGTGCCATACACATGGAATTGGCTAATTATCACCTGACAACACCTCATGTGCACTCGTTCACTAATTTTCGCTGTTTATTTCCCCTTGAAATATGCCATATAATCTATTCTTGTAATAAAGATATATATATAAGAAAGGAAGGGAGAAGCCTAAGTGATATTTACATTCACCTGGAACTACCAATTTATTATGTATTGTTTAGATTTCCTGCCAATCATTTCATAGCATATATATTAGCAGCTTTCACCCTGCTGACATTGGCAGCATTGCATTTCCCCTAGGCAGGCCACCACATTGTATTGAGTTTACTGTCGTCTTTCAAGGTGAAAGCGAGCGCCTGCCCAATTCCGTCGCTTTTTAGCCCCATGCAAAGGGCCCTGTGACCTCTACCCCCTACTAAACCTCGTTTGGAAAGAGGTAAAGGGGCAAGTGACTGCTGTTGAACGTGAACTGGCTAATTTGTCAGTGAAAATGATAGACAGTGACTACGATCTATCTGGTGAGTAAAACAGTGTAAGTGGAAATGTAAATAATGTGTAAACAGCAAGTGAAAGCAATGAATGTAAATATAAGTGAACAGTGGAAAATAGTTTTATAAGTTACTGCAAGTGACTGCATAACACAGTGTGAATGAAATAGAAATATAAATAATGTAAATAAAATAATGTAAACAGAAATGGGAATGAGTAGTAATATAAGAATACGAGTATATATGCTAGGAGTAATGAAAGTGAAAGTTTCACTCTAGCATGTATGAATACTGTGAGTTATGAAAGTGAAAATGAAAGTGACAGATTCACTCTCAATGCTAGTATACAGGACCAGAAAGTGAATGCTATGTATTTTACTGAAAGAGAAATTGAATGCCTACAGTGACAATAAACTACTGTTACTGACGGAAACTTATGGATAAAGACTGTAGATATATATAAGTGTTATATAGTAATAGAAATATAAACTGTGAGTGTTTTTATGAATGATAAATGACAGAACACCAGCAGCGAACGATGTCAAGTGGGAAGGTCTTTCCGCGCTCGTAATTTTCATTGCTTTCACAGTGTTTTTTTTTTTTTTTTTGGAGTATGGATTTCAAACTATTTGAGAATCATAGAATAGTGTTTCTAGTGATAATATCAGGCTGTGGTAATCATATTACGGGTTGGTGGGAAGTGTAAAGTGGAGACTTTGTTACCCAACTTCAGAGGTCTCCACAAATCCTACGGTACTCGACGAAGGCTCAACAAACATCCCAGGAGAAAGCTGAAGGTATGTGCCATATGCATATTTAATTTTAATATTCTTGGACTAATAACTGATTTTTGGCAAATATTTTTAGAGAGTCTGGCAGAGCGCGAATATGACCGCGAGACACGCAGGTCAGGCAAAAACAACACCATGGTTTAGGGGTTACGTGTTGTTGGAAAGGTATATGCAAAAATTATTATAGAGAAAGTAAGAGAGATATCAAAAGTTCTAGTGAGTGATGAACAGGGTTGCTTTAGGCATGGCAAGGGATGTGTGGATCAAATACTTGCAGTGAGACAGATAGTGGAGAAGGCTTGTCAGAAGGTGTTTATGGCATTTGTGGGTCTGGAAAAAGCATACAACAAAGTAGACAGAGATTGAGACAGAGTGTTGAAGGTTTTGAGCATGGACAGTGTAGATGATAAACTGCTAGGTGCCATCAAGAGTTTTTTTGATGGTAGTGAGGCTTGTGTATGAGTGAATGGGGATCTAAGTGAGTGGTTCATGATCAGTGTGGGCGTACGACAACATTGTGTGATGTCTCCATGGTTGTTCAATATACAGTATATATATATATGGATGGGGTGAGGAGAGAAGTAAAAACACGAGTAATTGAGAGAGGGATGGCGTTGGAAATGAATGATGATGGATGGAATATATCATATTTGTTGCATGCTGATGATGCAGTGCTACTTGCAAATGCCTGACAGGAACTTGGTAGACTAGTGCAGAGTTTTGCTGATGTCTGTGAGTGTCTTGCCTTGACAGTAAATGTAGAAAAGATTAAAGTAATGGTAATCGGGAAAGAAGATAACTCCCAGTGTGATGTTACAGTGAATGGAGAGAGGTTGGAATTGGTGAGAGAGTTCAAATACCTAGGTACAGTGATAGAAAAAAGAGGAAAATGTGCCAAAGAAGTGGAAGTAGAGTGGCACAAGGATGTAGCTGGTGCAATGAAGGCCTTGATAAGAAACAGGCTTGAGTGTTGCAGCTGCGCAAGGCTTACATGAAGGAATGTTAGTGCCAGCTTTAACATATGGATGTGAGACTATGGTGTGGCATGAGAATGAAAAGTCAAGAGTGAGAGCAATGGATATGGGACTGCTGAGGAATATATGTGGAGTACAGAGAGTGGAATAGGATATGAAATAATGTGATTCGTGAAACATGCGGAGTGAGGAAGTCCGTGGACACCAGAATCAAAGAAAGTGTACTGAGATGGTATGGTCATGTGGAGAGAAAAGATAACAACATAGTGGTGAAAAAGGTATATCTGAGCAAATCTGAAGGAGGGAGGAGGCAAGGTAGTCCAAGGGGAAGATGGAAGGATATGGTGGATGTGTGAGTGAGGAAGAGAGGTATTGAAGTCGGTGAGGCTAGGGAACTGACAAGAGATCGAGCTGCTTGGATGAATGTTGTGAGAAGTGCATGGTCAGGAATTTGGCACCTCTTTGTGACATGACAGCATCCAGATTGACTCTGTCGGATATATACGTTTATGTGAAGTTACAGAAGGTTGTGAAAGTTTTTGATGTATCAGATAGAGCCAGGATTCCGGGGGTTGAATGATGAGTGAATGGAAGTGTGGCCCATTGGATTGGGCAAACTTAGGCTGTCTGTACATTGCTACTCCTCACCCTGCCCTCGAGTGGGAAAGGAGGTCTGGATGATAATGATGATAATGGTACTGTAAATTTGCTCGGCTACTTAAATGTGTTGCATTCTGCTGTAATGTATACCAGTATTTTTTTCTGTTAACAAGGATAGAAAGGATTTTTTAAAACCAAATTAGCTATTACTGAAAGGATTAATAAATTTGTCCATTTACATTCTCGTATGTACCATAAATTTTTTTGGTTAGAACATTTAATTAAATTTTTCAGTTCACCTCACTGTTTTTAATCCTGGTATTAGGAATACAATTGTACATAATTAAAAACCAAAAGTAAATGATGAACAACAAGAAAAAATATATATATAAACCAATAGGAAATGGAGTGGTTTAAAAAGTTTTTTTTTTAATGCTTGGTTTAAACCATTGGTTTGAAGCAGCCAGCCATGCTAAAGGTATATGTGCAACCAAGTACATTTTGTGTAAGTTATTGGCACCTTTTTTTTTTTTTTTTTTTTTTTTTTAAGGGAAAAAAAATGGGTGTGACTGCCTTTAATTCTAAAAAGAAAATAGCGTATTGTAGATGGTCAATGAGTTCATCATATTCTTTACTGGCTTAATGAAAGGTATTTTACTTCGGCAGAAAAGACAAAACATCACATTATTAAAAAGTACCAGCATTTGAAAGTATAAGTGATTCAGAATACAGTGGTTCCTTGGTTACTATGGTTTTCATTATCACTGCGAGATGAAAATCGGCACTCCTGCTATTATTGCGCATTTTTGGCCTTAAAAACAACATTATCATACACCTGAACTGGTTTCTGCTGACAACGATGGTGCAAAATCTGTGGTTTCTGGTGGCTTTGAGGGATTAAAAGATGAGGCCCTACTTGAGGAGTTAATCACAGGTGGTGGAGACTACTAACCCCCTACCCCCTGGCCTCAGAATCACATACAGTACCTCAAGCCCATCTCATGTCTCTAAATGGTTCATGTTTCCTCCACTTTTCATAATTCTCTTTTAATGTAATCATACCTATATTTGTTTTTGATACTATAACAGTTTTTTATGTAATCAGTGGGTCCATCTATCTGTCTATCACCAGACACCATAATCCTGTAAGGGATGGCCACAAACAAACTGCCTCCATGTCACCCTGTCCCCTGCTATTTCATTGCCCTGTTCCCAGCTTACACCCCCCCTGTATACTGTACCTCTCCACTCCATCCCTCCATCTCATCCTTGGCCTCCCCCTCCCTCTCCCTCCTTCCAACTCACTCACATACACTCCTCGTCAGTCTCTTGCACTTCATCCTCTCCACATGGTCACTCCTCGTCACTCTCTTGCACTCCATCCTCTCCACACGGTCAAACCACCTCAGTGTATTCCTTCTAATTCCTTCAGTCACCTCCACTTCCACACCACAATGCTCCTTCACTTTCTGATTTGTCGGTCTCACTCTTCTTGTAACTCTACATGCTCCTCTCAAATAACTCATTTCCACTGCACTCACACTTGATTTGTGTCCTTCCAGCAAGGCCCAAGCTTCACTTCCCTATGTTAGAGTTGGTATCACAGTACTATCATGCAGCGACTTTTTCTTACTTCCCTGCTCACTTCCCTATTCACTGCTTTCAAGGAAGCAGCAGCCTTTCTTCCATGTTGTACCCTTTCAAGCACTTTACCCTACAAACTTCCATCCATACTTATCTAAATTGTTGTAAAGGGGAAAATTTGGGTTTACAAGTTGGGTGCCCAGTACCAGTTAGGATAAATCCCAAAGGTTGTGTGCTTTCATTATTGCACAGTTTCGTTATCACGCACTAAGTGTGGTTCCAGTTATACGTAATGACCAAGGAATTACAGTATATTTCTGTTACTTAAAAGTTTCAGTCTCAGAGTTTGATACAACATGTTTCCTTGATCAGAGGAGAGAGAGCTTCTGGTTAGGGCAATGGTTCTTACATTTTGTCTGCCCCGATACGCCCTAGTTTAGCTCCTAGTTAACCTGAAACCCTCTCTGTAATATTATTACTCTTCTCACTTTCAGTTTCTGTTAAGAAAAGAGAAAAGTAAATGAAAATAAACAAATAGCTGAACCACTGGACTAACTGGCAGTTATTCACAGTTGCCAGTTAATTATACCTGCCAAATTTTTTTTTTTTTTTTTTGGGGGGGGGGTGAATATAAAGGAGCGTTGTGGTGTTGATGTGGATGTGATAGGAAGCGTTATGAGGAACATACTGAGGTGGTTTGGCCATGTGGAGAGGATGGAGGGTGAAAGACTGACGAAAAGAGTCTATGTGAGTGAGGTGGAGGGGGAAAGAGGGAGGGGGAGGCCGAGGATGAGATGGAGGGATGGGGTGGAGAGGTATATGAGAGAGGGGGCTGTGAGTTGGGAGCAGGGGAGTGAAATGGCGGGGGACAGGGCGACTTGGAGGCGATTTGTTTGTGGCCACCCCAAACGGGACTGAGGCGTCTGGCAATAGATAGATAGATAGAATATGTGTGTGTGGATGAAAGGATGCGAAGATGTGTAATGGATGCAAGAGTTTATAGAGGTTGGGGGAGTGGACTTTCTGACCACTACTTGGTGATGGCCAGAATTAAAGTTCAAGTAAGTTGGAGAAGAAGGGAAAGACGAGAGGAAGGAGTAGTTGCAAGGAGAGTGGAAAGGTTACAAGAGGATGAGAAAAAGGCAGAGTATAAGAGAGAAGTGGAGGAACGATTGGGCAAATATGAATTGGAGCAGATGGGAGACATGGAAGGTGTGTGTAGAATATTTACAGAAGAAATATGTGCAGCATGTGATGTGGTGTGTGGAAAGAAGAGAAGACGGAGGGGGGTGCAAGGAACAGCGTGGTGGACTGAAGAGGTGAAACAGGCTGTGGCACAAAAGAAGAAAGCATACAATGAATGGATGAGAAATAGTTGGCATGGAAGAGGTTGAGGCGGAAGAGAGAGTTATATGTAGAAAGAAAGAGAGAGGTGAAAAGATTGGTAAGAGAGAGTAAGAAGAGAGTGGATGAGGAATTTGGAAGAAATTTGAGTGTAAAGTGGAGGGACTGTAAGAAAATGTTCTGGAGAGAGGTGAAAAGAGTAAGACAGGGTGGAAGTGAAGTTAGCAGGGGAGTGAAAGATAAAAATGGTAGATTACGAGTGGAGAAGGGAGAAAAAGTGAGCAGATGGAGAGAACACTTTTAAGGAATTGTTGAACGTAGAGGATGGAAGTAATGTGATTATAAGTGGCTGGGGAATGGCTGGGAGAAGGAGGGAGGTGAGAAGACAGGAAGAAATCAGTAGGATAGAAGTTGTGGAAGCACTGAAGAAAGTTAAATCAGGGAAAGCCCCAGGAATTGATGGAGTGTGTGGTGAAATGCTGAAGCATGGGGGAGAGATAGTAGTAGAATGGATGAGGAAGATGTGCAGATTGGCCTGGGAGGAAGGTAGAGTCCCGGAGGATTGGAAGTCAGGTATAATTATTCCCTTGTACAAAGGAAAAGGGGAAAAAGAAGTGTGTGGTAATCATAGGGGTATGTGTCTTCTTAGTATAATAGGAAAAGTGTATGGTAGGATACTTATTGACAGAGTTGGAGAAAGAACAGAGAAATTAGTTGGAGAAGAACAGGGAGGCTTTAGGAAGGGAAGAGGTTGTGTAGATCAAATATTCATTCTCAGATCTTTAGTGGAAAAGTTTCTAGAGAAGGGAAAGAAGTTGTATGTGACTTTCATGGATTTGGAGAAAGCATATGACAGGGTGGATAGACAAGGATTGTGGAAAGTGTTAAGAATATATGGAATAGATGGGAAGTTGTTGAATGCTGTGAAGAGTATGTACGATGGTGCGAAGGCTGCAGTGCGTGTGGATGGTGAACTAAGTGAATTTTTCTCTTTGAAGGTTGGGTTGAAACAGGGATGTGTCATGTCTCCATGGTTGTTCAATTTGTACATGGATGGGGTAATAAAAGAGGTACAAGGTAGGGTAGTGGATATTGGAGTGGCCCTGGTGAGAGAGGATAGTGTTTGGAAACTCCCTGTACCGTTGTTTGCAGATGATACTGTGTTGTTGAGTGAAGACGAAGGGGAGCTGCAGGGCTTGGTGGATGAGTTTGAGAGTGTGTGTAAGAAACGGAATCTAAAGGTGAATGTAGGGAAGAGTAAAGTGATGGTCTTTGAGAGAGGTGAAGTCAGTGAATGTACAGTGAGGTTGGATGGTGAGGAATTGGAAAATGTGAGTACGTTTAAGTACTTGGGTAGTGTGATGAGTAAGGATGGAGGTTTGGAGGGTGAAGTGCTTGAAAGGGTACAGCAGGGAAGAAAGGTTGCTGGTTCCTTGAAAGCAGTGATAAGAAACAGGGAAGTGAGCATGGAAGTGAAAAAGTTACTACATGACAGTATTGTGATACCAACTCTAACGTACGGAAGTGAAGCTTGGACGTTGTTGGAAGGACACAAGTCAAGAGTGAGAGCAGTGGAAATGAGTTATTTAAGAGGAGCCTGTGGAGTCACATGGAGAGACAGGCTGACGAATGAGGATATAAAGGAGCGTTGTGGTGTTGATGTGGATGTGATAGGAAGCGTTATGAGGAACACACTGAGGTGGTTTGGCCATGTGGAGAGGATGGAGGGTGAAAGACTGACGAAGAGAGTGTATGTGAGTGAGGTGGAGGGGGAAAGAGGGAGGGGGAGGCCGAGGATGAGATGGAGGGATGGGGTGGAGAGGTATATGAGAGAGGGGGGGATGAGTTGGGAGCAGGGGAGTGAAATGGCGGGGGACAGGGCGACTTGGAGGCGATTTGTTTGTGGCTACCCCAAACGGGATTGAGGCGTCTGGCAATAGATAGATAGATAGATAGAATAAATAATAGGACACCTTTCTGGATACACAGAAGAATTCATTTTGATACCCCCTGGGGGTATCAAGGCACTACCTTTAGAACACTTGGGTTAGGGCAAGATACAGTACAACGTCTTTGGACCAGGCCACATTAGAAAGTTATTGTAAAAGGAAACTAGGCTGTAGTAATCCCAGGAATATGGATGACAGTGGTGTATTACAGCCTTCTTCCTCAAGATAGAGAAGTGAAGTGTCTGGTTTTAGAGAAATGATGTGCCTGGTTTTGAACCTGATGACCAACCAAAGGAGATGGATTCATTCCCTCCGCTTGTCAGTATGCCATAATGGGAATAATTCATGTTATATAGATCAGTATGGTAATTCAAGATGTGCACAGGTAACCTGAATTAAAACATTTTTTTTTTTTTTTTTTTTTTTTTTTTTTTTTTGGTACTATATTTATTTAATTTTAAAAATAAAATTAAAGGCCATGGTTTTTTTTTTTTTTTTTTTTTTTTTTTTTTTTTTTTTTTTTTTTGTAAATGCTTTCTTTGCTCTGCCAGACTTGAGATAAAGTATTGGTACCCTGTGAGGCTGGCTAATGCCCTGATAATTAAAGGTTTTGGTGACATGGAGTTTAGGCATCCAAGTACTTGCCTTCTGTCTGGAAACTTTTTAAATCTTCATTATATCTCTATTTGCTAATTTTGTCTCCATTGATATACATGCTTTAAGTTTCAGGAATTGTTATTATTTATGGAGTGTTAGCTGATGACATTGAAGAGTGTGTGTCTTGTTCTCACAGCATCCATTCATCTGCAAAGACCTGGATTCCAAGCCCATCAGGGACCTTCTCCTGGAATACAATGCAGAGGTGGTGGATGAGGAAGTAGAGGAGGATGCAGATGTAAGTAATGAGTATGGTGGAGTAGTTACTGTACATTCTGTTTGGGGATTAGCTTGCATTCTCCTTCATGAATACTAGTCACTAAATTAACCAGTTTGAAAGCTTAGATTAATCTTTCCTTGATATGAAACACAGTTAAAAATATTTACTCTCTTGACACAGTATGATGGTCTGATGGCTTGATATGTACAACGTACTGTACATGCAGTGTACTGGTATTAGTTTCATTGAATTCATCAGTAACTTAGAGAAACTTTGTATGGTTGTTATTTGCAGTTAATTTGCCAGGTTTTCAGAAAAGGATTTAATTTTCTCCAGTTTCAGTTAAATCCTTAAGATATAATTTTTTTTTGCTTGTTTGATGGACTACAAACTCATTTATCATAATCATTCGTTCATAGTATGGATAGCCTTTCTCACAAATTGTGTGGTTAATAAAAGACACTAAGTGATTCATCATACTGTATTTAATTTATGATTGCCATATACCGGTATATTGTTGAAGGTAAGTTCTGCTGCTGACAGTCTTCTGTGTTTCATGTTTTAGTGATTGTGGCTGCAAATGTGTCACAAGAGGAAGATAAGATGGCTTATTACATTCTTAGAATTTTTTCACAATTTGTGTTGAGATTAATTAAGTTAGGTTCTTTTAAAGAAAGATAATTATTGCACAACCAAAAAACCATATTTCCTCTGCCAGAAGGTTATGAAGGCATCTCAGAGAGAGTGATAGAGCCTTCAGTATGGATTGATGCATACAAGTTTGCTGGTAATGAGGAACTTGACCACACTCAGTTGAGGAGAAAGATTCTGTAACTCCACTGTGATAATCGATGCTGTAGAAATGTCTATAATATTTTGAAATTTCTTATTTAGTTGCCTTCTCTGGAGTCACTGAAGGTGAGATCATTGTCTGTGTAAATTGACCCAGCTTTATCCTTCACCATGTGTCAAAACAAAGTTTTTTTTTTATTTTTCCCCATCGTTAGTGAGATGTAAGGAAAAATGATCTCAGACGAATTGTCCCTGGTGAGAGATAATAAGGTTATAATTGATAGAGAGGCGTTCACTGATCTTAATTCCTCTGATGATGACCATTTGGAGGAGAGCTTTTTTGAGGATTTATGGCACTTCTGAAGTTAAACGGAAGTTTCCCATGTGAAGGAAGATGTCACTTGTTATATGAACCACACACTGAAGGAGGATTTGTCAGGCAGAACCTCCATTTTTGCAAGATGAAGGTTGTAATGTTCACATCCCTAGTGGTAGGTGGTGGCGACCATCATCCTCTGACGATGTAGTGTTGTCTGCTTCTTCATTCACCTTTTACATTCTCTTTCTATGTCTGCCCCCCTTCTTTTTTAAACTACTTCTCCCATTCCTTCCTGACACTTTTTATTACTTTTTTTCACCTCATGTGGTTTAGTACTGAGTGATGAGTCTGAAGGTTTCCTGCAACCCAGGAAACCAGTTACAACACTGTGGTTATCATATAACTAAATTGTGGGGTGAAGTGGAGCTTACTATGGTGCCCCTGTTAGCTGGGTGGAGAGGTGCAGATGCAACATCCACCCAGGAGCCAAATCTACACACACTTCTCTTTGCTTTGCTGTGGTGTGACATTGTCAACCACAGGCGAACATTGGTTCACTTGTACAGGACGGCCTTGCAGGGGCAGTTGTTTGATCAGACAGACTGGAGTTGACCAACAACAACAACATCTGAAATAAAACCATAAATATGTTTTGCCAGTCCACTCTTGTATGACTTAATAACAGAAGAAGCAGTCCCTTCATATGGGAGGAGTGTGCCAAGACGACCACAAATTCTAAGAGATCTGTGGTGGTGACGGCAGTGAGGTAGACTTGGAAGTGGGACCACATCAACTGGAACTAATGTGTATGAAGCAGGTAGCCCACCATGGCTAGTGCTGGTGCATCCTCAGTCGTTTTGAGCTTTGATAACCCACTCCAAATATATAATATACATCTGTGCAAACTTTTGGAGAAGGCACTGTACCTATGATCCCATGGATAGGAGGGATAGCTGGCTCCAGAGTTAAATTTGTCATGGTTGGATCACTACTGGGATGCTGTCAGAAAAGCATTCCCATGGTAGGAGCATTGTATGTGGGTTGCTTTAGGAAGAGCACAAGGGGACAGGGAGATACAAATTCAGCTTGATCTGTCTCAGCTGATTGCCATGACATCCCCCTTTGAGGAGTTTGGTCTGGCAAGGGATCAGAGACCCAGAAGTGAAACCTTGTACTTGAGGAGGGAGGGCAGAGAGATTCACTTTAGACTGGCTTAACTGGTTTGCAATGATCAGGATAGGAGATCTTTTTTGTGCCCACAAGATGTCTGCATGTGTTTCCTTGAGGTAGGAGAGTTCCATGTAATTATCTGCCCTCAGGATGGGGAAGACATAGAGACAGACAGGCCAGCAGAGTGGAGCATCCTGTAATTTTGTCAGTGCAGAATGGCTGATGAACACTGGCTGGTCTGCTGTACCATCATTGATATATTATCAGTTGCAAATTTGATTATGACATGAGGCCGATAATTTACCTGCAGGAAGTTGAAGAAATATAATTCTTTGTTGCTAATATAATGCTTCTTTACGCTGCTGTCCTATTGGCTAAGTTGAGCATGTCCATGCCAAGAATGGTATCTCCATATATGAGAGGGGTTTCTGATAGGTTATGCAGTGACTTGGTTTGTTCAGATGGGGTAGGATGCTCACTCCTCGCTAAGAGACATAGGTTCTCAAGACGGTTTCTTGAAGATATGGGGGGGCATTTAGACCAAAGTTCAGCCCCATCAATCCTGAATGTAATGTAGCTTTTATGCCTCTGGTGGATTTGGATGTTCTTGAATTTGTCTTGGAGACCCACTGGTGCAAGTCAGACTCATTTCTTCAGTAGAACCTGATTTGTTTGTAAATGATTATCTTGGAAATGAAGGCATTAAATAGGACATAAGGATGTTGTAAACAGTGATAGGCAGGCATATGAAACTTGCAATTTGGCATGAAATAAGGGCAGGTAGGGGGGAAAAAAAAAGTACTCTCCAACGTGCAATTATGGTGTTAGCTCACTGGAGACTGATGCTTGGTGATGTCTCCTCTCCCAGCCAATGTATGTTCTCATTGGCTGTGGCACCCTTCAACTTCCCAGAACACTGGGAACCTCCCCCACCTCATCCCACCCTCGGATTTCATGCATATCTGTAGAATCTATCTATCTATCTATTGCCAGACGCCTCAATCCCGTTTGGGGTGGCCACAAACAAATCGCCTCCAAGTCGCCCTGTCCCCCGCCATTTCACTGCCCTGCTCCCAACTCACACCCCCCTCTCTCATATACCTCTCCACCCCATCCCTCCATCTCATCCTCGGTCTCCCCCTCCCTCTTCCACCCTCCACCTTACTCATATACACTCTCTTCGTCAGTCTTTCACCCTCCATCCTCTCCACATGGCCAAACCACCTCAGTGTTTTCCTCACAACGCTTCCTATCACATCCACATCCACACCACAACGCTCCTTTATATCCTCATTCGTCAGCCTGTCTCTCCACGAGACTCCACAGGCTCCTCTTAAATAACTCATTTCCACTGCTCTCACTCTTGACTTGTGTCCTTCCAACAATGTCCAAGCTTCACTTCCGTATGTTAGAGTTGGTATCACGATACTGTCATGTAGTAACTTTTTTACTTCCATGCTCACTTCCCTGTTTCTTATCACTGCTTTCAAGGAACCAGCAACCTTTCTTCCCTGCTGTACCCTTTCAAGCACTTCACCCTCCAAACCTCCATCCTTACTCATCACACTACCCAAATACTTAAACGTACTCACATTTTCCAATTCCTCACCATCCAACCTCACTGTACATTCACTGACTTCACCTCTCTCAAAGACCATCACTTTACTCTTCCCTACATTCACCTTTAGGTTCCGTTTCTTACTCTCCCAAACTCATCCACCAAGCCTTGCAGCTCCCCTTCATCTTCACTCAACAACACAGTATCATCTGCAAACAACAGTACAGGGAGTTTCCAAACACTATCCTCTCTCACCAAGGCCACTCCAACATCCACTACCCTACCTTGTACCTCTTTTATTACCCCATCCATGTACAGATTGAACAACCATGGAGACATGACACATCCCTGTTTCAAACCAACTTTCAAAGAGAAAAATTCACTTAGTTCACCATCCACACGCACTGCAGCCTTCGCACCATCGTACATACTCTTCACAGCATTCAACAACTTCCCATCTACTCCATATATTCTTAACACTTTCCACAATCCTTGTCTATCCACCCTGTCATATGCTTTCTCCAAATCCATGAAAGCCGCATACAACTTCTTTCCCTTCTCTAGAAACTTTTCCACTAAAGATCTAAGAATGAATATCTGATCTACACAGCCTCTTCCCTTCCTAAAGCCTCCCTGTTCTTCTCCAACTAATTTCTCTGTTCTTTCTCTAACTCTGTCTATAAGTATCCTACCATACACTTTTCCTATTATACTAAGAAGACAAATGCCCCTATGATTACCACACACTTCTTTTTACCCTTTTCCTTTGTACAAGGGAATAATTATACCTGACTTCCAATCCTCCGGGACTCTACCTTCCTCCCAGGCCAATCTGCACATCTTCCACATCCATTCTACTACTATCTCTCCCCCATGCTTCAGCATTTCACCACACACTCCATCAATTCCTGGGGCTTTCCCCGATTTAACTTTCTTCATTGCTTCCACAACTTCTATCCTACTGATTTCTTCCTGTCTTCTCACCTCCCTAGTTCTCCCAGCCATTCCCCAGCCACTTATACTCACATTACTTCCATCCTCTACGTTCAACAATTCCTCAAAGTGTTCTCTCCATCTGCTCACTTTTTCTCCCTTCTCCACTAGTAATCTACCATTTTTATCTTTCACTCCCCTGCTAACTTCACTTCCACCCTGTCTTACTCTTTTCACTTCTCTCCAGAACATTTTCTTACAGTCCCTCCACTTTACACTCAAATTCCTTCCAGATTCCTCATCCACTCTCTTCTTACTCTCTCTTACTAATCTTTTCACCTCTCTCTTCCTTTCCACATATAACTCTCTCTTCCGCCTCTCAACTTCTTCCACGCCCCTATTTCTCATCCATTCATTGTATGCTTTCTTCTTTTGTGCCACTGCCTGTTTCACCTCTTCAGTCCACCACGCTGTTCCTTGCACCCCCCTCCGTCTTCTCTTCCATCCACACACCACATCACATGTTGCACATATTTCTTCTGTAAATATCTTACACACACCTTCCACGTCTCCCATCTGCTCCAATTCATATTTGCCCAATCGTTCCTCCACTTCTCTCTTATACTCTGCCTTTTTCTCATCCTCTTCTAACCTTTCCACTCTCCTTGCAACTACTCCTTCCTCTCGTCTTTCCCTTCTTCTATTCCTCCATCTTACTTGCATCCTAATTCTGGCCACGACCAAGTAGTGGTCAGAAAGTCCACTCCCCCAACCTCTATACACTCTTGCATCCTTTACACATCTTCGCATCCTTTCATCCACACACACATAATCAATCATTGCCTTCCTTTCATTCAGTTCACCACCCACCCTTCTCATCACTCGCCATGTATACCTGTGGATCATTTTATGCCTGAAGAGGGTATTGGCTATTACCAACCCCCTCCCAGCACAAATGTCCACTAACGCACTCCCATTCTCATCTACCTCAGCAGGCACACCCCACTCACCAACTATTCCATCCACCTTCACACTACCAACTTTACCATTCATATCACCAATCAAAAACACTCTCTCATTCCTTCCAAACTTTTCCATGCACATTTCCACATTTGTCCAGAACTCTTCTCTCACTCTTCTAGCACGATCTTGCGTTGGCGCATACACACACACAATCGCCCACATTTGTATTCCAACTTTCAGCTTTACACACAATCCTTGACCCAACTGATCCATACTGTCTTATGCTCTTCTTCCATCTTTTACTCACAACTATACACACTCCTTCCTTTGCCCTCTCATTCTCATCTACTCCTGCACATATACCCCATCCATACTCCCATTCTCTCACACTTTCTCCTCCCCATTTTGTTTCAGTTATTCCACATACATCCACTTTCGCATCCTCAAGCACCTGGACAATCTCTCTCTCTTTCACTTCATCATTCGCTTCTCTTACATTCCATGTACACATTACCAAGTCCTTTGTCCGGTCCTGGGTCGTCAACGTTTGGTCAGTCCTTGTCCGAGGCTTCTTGTTTGTTTTTTTAGTTAGTTGTTTTCCGGGGAGGGGCACTAACCCTCCGCCAACCCTTTTAGTCGCCTTTTACGACAAGCAGGGATACTGGGGGAGTATTCTTGAAAAAAAACCCCTACCCCCAGGGGGGGTAGGGGGGGTTTTCAAGAATACTCCCCCCAGTATCTGTAGAAGCTAACCATATTAATTTAAGTTTGCTATAATAAAACTCCCCTCTCAATGTTATGAATGTGTATTGTTCTAAAGGCACTTAGTACTAAAGAAACGCATCATGGACGTAAGGCCTCTGTAGTAATAGAAGAGTAAGCCCAGTCTGTCTGGCCTAGCAGACCCAACAACCATAGACAAGCAGTCACCCCTTCAGGGGGCATCCCATGCAGTGAACCAGTGTTCCCCAGTGATGCACATTGCCTTACCACAGTGAGGCACAGGAAAGTGTGTGGAGGTTAGGTTCCTGGAGTGATGCTATATTTGCATCCCACCCAGTTAACGGTCATCATGGCAGACTCCACTTCATCCCATGACAGTACAGTATATGGTTATTGGTTATATGGTCACCACCCATTATTGTAGAGTAAATTGTCTCCTAGATACGGAAGCCATTAGTCTTGTCGTCAATGTAGTCACCTTTGAAAAGCAGGCAGCACTATAGATGACAGTCACCACCACCTGCCACAGTACCATACTTGACAACATCTGATAAGTTGACCCTAAATAAATCCTGCATAGCATAAGAAACAAGCCCTCAGCAGTAAAGGAAATTGCAGAGAAATGTGGATATAAGGATGAAGAAGTTCAAGGAATGTGAGAGCATAAACCATGAGAAGGCACTTAGTTGTAGTGCACCTCATAACAAGATGGGTGCTGAATTCAGAATGACATCTTCATCTAGTGGGCAGATTTGATCAAAGGAGATCTTGATTTAAGTATCCATGGCACACCTAGTTAGTGCCAGATTTCATGGAACTTGGAGAAGGTTGGGGATCGTAACAACAATGTTTTACAAGCCCAGTGGAGTTACAGCACCTCTTTGCCAATGTTAATGGCTGTATCAAATCAGTGAGATGGATTCCTCACTACCACTGTGCTTATGTGTAGCATTGCTTGGCAGTAACTGAGCTGCATTTAGATGAGGGTCAAATAAAAGTGAAAAAGACTATAAGTAGTAAATTATTTTGCTTTGAGGGACATTCACATTGTCACTGACTTGGCAGTATTGCTACTGGTCAGTAGTGCTTGAAGAATACATGTATTATATTGAAATACTGTACTGTAGTAAAGAATCGGAAAAACCTCTGGTTCATTTGGTGTCATGATTTGTCAAACAGCACCAGAAGAATTTGCCCTCCATTTTCAAAGAAATATAGCTCTTGTATTATATGAACACTGATGAAGACTTTCATAGTGTGTCTGTATGCTTATGTAATACGTTTGGTACACCAGGGCATCTGTATCCATGAGGGTATGGTGAGCTGAAGACAGTCCAGAGATCATAATTGTAAATACAGGAGTCAATAAGTTATGAGAAAATTTGGGTTTGATGACCAGGTTCTAAGATTTTCTGTCTTGATTCATTTCCATTACGCTGACAGATTTTATATACTTTGCCAATACAGTATTGATGGACACGGAGTAACTACAATTAATGATAAATAGCTAGATGTAACTGAAACATTTTGAAGTCTTTGGAATATGTACATTTTAAGTTCTCACTCACTTTTGGTACTGGGAGTTGTTCCTCTAGCTTTGGAAACATTCAGTAACATTTGGTAAATAATTACATTCTTAGTATTATTTTGTTGTCTTACTCTGAAGAATATGGGAATGATAGAAAATATTCAAACATTGAACTGAAAGAAAGTTGTATGTCAGCTGTTATCATGCCAGCAGTGTTTACACTGCAGCCTCTTTTTTTTTTTTTTTTTTTTTTTTTTTTTTTTTTTTATACCAATCATCATCATCATCAGTCAATATCACCACCACCACCAAACATCAGTCATCATCATCATCATGACATCATGACCATTGTTTCCCCAGCTAAAGATGGGGATATGGTAGGATCAAGAAAATATTTAAAAAGAAGTCATGCCTAGTGAAATGAGTTAGAGTCATTCACACAGTTCATGTCCATGGAATCCTGGCTTCATCTCAAAGGCTGAACCAGCTGGCTGTATGCTATACAGTATTTCCAAAAGGATGCACTTCACATTCACTTACCAGATAGTGTCAGTCTTTAAACTATCAAGATAAGTAGAGATAACTGAACTATTTACATGTTGTTTATCTTTAATAAAGGCTTCAGCATTCTTGCATGCATCAGCATACTGTACATGCTTATAATCCAACTAATTTGATTCCCTGTCAGTTCCTGAGTTGTCACCTTTCATATCCTACCTTCTGACACACCTATTTTCTGTATCCACCTGACTTCTTTGCTTAACAGGCTTCCTTTCGCCATCAGATTCACTCACATATCCTTTTTACAGCTCTATTCACATCCTCGCTCTGTATGACTTGCTATCTAAACACTCTTCTACCCTATGACAACTACATTTTACAGCATCTAAGACACCACGTTGTGAAAGATGCACTTATGGTAATTCTGAAAGGGCAGTTTGAGAAAAAAAGGTTTTCTCTTGACCTTCACTGTAGGAAGTGTTGTTTGATATGCGTCATTTTGACCCAAATACACACTCGCCTTTCAAACTCCATTCATTATTGTTCATCAGTCATTGGTTACTGCATTGTTATTTGAAATTATATATATACTGTATATATATATATATATATATATATACACACACACACACACACACACACACAGTATATACAATAAACAAAAACAAGCCAGTTTCGTACAAAAATTTCCTTAGCGCCACACTGCCATCTTAACATTACTAGTGTTCGTAAACCTTCTGATTTCATTTGTACACTAACTAGGGAATTAATGTTCACCTCCAGTAAAGTATAATTAATATATTCAGTATTTAGAGATCAATATTATTTTTGTTGAAGTAAATTTAAAACTACAAAACTAAACTCAGTCTGTTCTTTCATTCATTTCAGATAATGTAAAGGCCATTACAAGTAGAAATAAACTTTATTTGTACATTGCTTGCATACACGTATGGTATATTAACCCCTAGGGTATGCAGTTCTCCAGCCTCGACTATCCCCCAGGACACAAAAACAGGCCAATTTTTCGACTTTCTCAAATGTTTAAAGTTTTATGCCCGATTTATAGAGCTTGAATTTACGCACCTGAAAATGCAAACCCCACCCTCCTAGGCCTAATAGTTACTGAGCTATGGCCTGTCAAAGTTGACAATAGTTACCCGCCACGGCCACGGCAAGAAAGAAAAAACACCTCTCACACCTATTTTCTTCACAAAAATACTTACAATAATCACCAAAATCAATTTTTTGGGGTGTGTGTATAGATGTTATAAACCATTGTAATGTGCTTAGAAAAAAATAAAATTGTGACCAAACCCCCCAATAAATATGATAAATAGTAAAAATTATCCCCTCCTCTCCTCTCCCCATACCTCCAATCCCCTTTCTCCCCTCCCCTCCCCTCCCCTCCCCCTTTCCCCTTCCCCCTTCCCCCTCCCCTCCCTACTGAGCTGTTAAATCTAGGTAGGGAAAATGGTCATGAACCACCCCAATAAAAATATGATAAATAGTAAAAATTATCCTCCTCTCCTCTCCCCTCCCCATACCTCCAGTCCCCTCCCCTCCCCTCCCCTCCCCTTCCCCTCCCCTCCCCTCCCCTCCCCTCCGCTCCCCACCCCTCCAAACTGTGAAATCTAGCTAGGGAAAATAAAATTTCTTTTTTGAGTAGGTTTTGAATAATAACAGCTAAAATAATTGTAGTGTGGATATCTGTATGCAAAGACATGAATAAATTACACATAATGATTCAAAAACACGCGCCATAAAGTGTAAAAAATACGCATTATTTGAGGTCGGGGAGGTAAAGATACTGCATGCTAGGGGGTAGGGGTTGGGGGGGGAGGTGGTAAGGCCAGGAGGGGGTGTATGGGAATGGAGGAATGGGAGGAGACCATCAGACACAAAGGAAAGGCCCCAGTGGAGAACAGGGACATGGAAGGAGGGTAGGGGGGAAATACCCTCCCCCCAGATGACTGGGGAGGGGGGACATGGGGGGGATGCATGAGGAGGGAGTGGGAGGGGTGGTGGTGATGGTAAGAACGGTGGGAGGTAGAGTAGTAACAAGGTAGTGGCCCTCCCCCCAGATGACTGGGAAGGGGGGACATGAGGAGGGAGTGGGAGGGGTGGTGGTGATGGTAAGAACGGTGGGAGATAGAGTAGTAACAAGATAGTGGGGTAAAGGGACATGGTGAGAGGGAGGTGGGGGGTGAACTCCCCACCGCCTGGGTACAGGCCTGGGTCCCCCCTCCAGTGGGTCCAACACTTAGTTCTGATTGGTTAGAAGCCATCTGCATCACAGCTGGGGTGGAGCTAGCTGCTGCCAGTTTTTTGTGGATGTTGCACGATTGACGTTACTCATCCTTTTAAGAAATTGCGCGAAAAGCTCGATCGACGAGCTTAGTACTTTAGGGGTTAAAATCACAGATGACTGCAGAAATGCTGAAGGTCTCAGAAGATATAGGAGTGGGTTTAGTTACCGTACTCATTTCATGTTTATGATTATAGATGAGTTCAGTAGAAGTCTGATTTTTCGGCATCTATGGGACCAGGCAAGTGCCGAAATATCAAAATTGCTGAATTATCAAAAACCCTACCCACTCAGTACCTTACATGTTTCGGTGAACACTATCATCATTATTCATATCATTACAAATGTGTTTGGAGAGAGTACTGTATACTGTTTGATACTGTACAATACTGTAATGAATACAGTACTATACATGAATATGAAAAATAAAGAAATTAGTGAACATACTGTATATAAATGTAATGGTACAGTAGGCCTACAAGTTCACATGCACTTACCTAAACTTATAGTAAGTTCCTTATTTACATATGTACAATAGAAGGGGTTGATTGGAGTCTGCTACTGCTGGAAGAAGTCCCCAGCAGTAGAGGGTCCTGCAACAGGCTCTAAGGACTCTTCTCCCTGTTGCTGCGGCAGTAGAGCTTGAGATTCAGAGACTGCTGTTGGTGATGGAGAGGAGGGAGCAGCAGAGGATGTGGCTTTCTTGGCAGCTTTTTTAAAGAGGTCAAATAAGGTTGCCTGCTTCACAGATGCTGCCTTTTTAGTCTGGAAGTCCCTGAACATGATGTGATACTGCATCACTTCACCACTGTTAAAATGAGATGAGCCCACAACAAACCATAACAATTTTCCATAGGCCTCTGCTGCTTCCTTCCAGGTGACCTTATCCTGCTCATCTTCCATTTCATCATCACTTTCAACATCCTGGGCCTCCATGGCCTCAGGATTTGTCACACTCATAATTAGTTGCTCATTGGTCAGCACTTGAACAACTGGTGTATCAGTGTCTTGTTCCACCCACTCAGCAATGCCATCATCAGTCAATGAGCTTAGGGTATGGGACTGTGGGGCACCTCGAACAATTTGCATAATATTTTTGTATTCACTTGACCTCTTGTCCCCAAAGCCAACAAACTCCTCTGTGTCACCCTGTTCCTCCTGAAACATTGCACTTGGCCACAGCTTTCTCCAGCATCTTTGCAAAGTTCCTTGCTCCACATCTTGCCAGGCTAGGGCAGCCATGAAAAGTCCATCTTTGATGGTGAACTGCTTTTGGAATTCATGCACTGGAAGCGTGGAATTCAACAGCTGTCCAGCAAAAGCAGCACGGTAAGAAATCTTAATTTTCTGGATGACTCCCGGGTCCATTGGCTGAATTAATGATGTCACATTTGGGGGCAGACACACAACAAAAATGTTCCCATTCACTAATTCACTGGCAGGAGGATGAGCCCTGCAGTTGTCCAGTAGGAGGATGACCTTTGATTCAGCAGGCAAACCCTCTTTCACCAAATTAGCTTTCGCTGATGGAACAAAGTAATGGTGGAACCAGTACGAAAAAGCTGCTGCAGTCATCCAGGCATTTCCTTGAGCATCATACCAAACTGGTAAATGCTGGACATTTTTCAATGCTCTCGGGTGCTTATATTTCCCCACAATAAAAAGTTTCAGCTTGTGTGTTCCCGAGGCATTTGAACACACTAACATTGTTAATCGTTCCTTGTTTCTTTTAAATCCTTTAGCTGCCTTTTCTCCTACCCCTGCTAGAGTCCTTTCAGGGATGCTCTTATAAAAAAGGCCTGTCTCATCTGCATTATAAATCTGGCAAGGCTGAAGCTCATGGTCTTTGATGAGTTTACAGAAAGTCTCACTGTACTTCTCGGCGGCATCAGCATCAGCAGACATCGATTCCCCACTCATATCCAACTGCCTGATGCCATGCCAAGCCTTGAAATTTCTCAGCCACCCATCAGAGAAAATACATGGTTCTGTTATTTTCATCTCAGCATAGAACATTTTGGCTTTTTCTATGATGAGAGGCCCCGAAATAGGCTTCCCTTCAGAACGCTGAGCCACAAACCGCCTATGCAGCACTTCATCCAGCTCACTCAACTTTGCTTTTTTCATTGCTTTCCTCTGGGTCGTACCGGAGGCCTGAGAAACAAATTTAAATAGATCATTTTTCTGTTTCTTTATATCATAGATGGTAGAGGAGCTTACGTTAAACTCATCCATAATCTGTTTCCTACTCATGCCAGCCTCTAATTTTTTCAACAGCTCAATTTTCCGAGCAATAGTCAACACCTTATGTGTACGCTTCTTGCTAACACCAGTTAACTTTCCACTCGTGGAGGCCATTTTCAAAGCACGCAGAAGATGTTTATACTGTTCACAACACACGGCTGGTCCACTCAGGTGTTACAAAGCTCCTGTCTGATGTTACGGTGCTTACAGCACACTCGTATAGTAATTTCAGAGGTATTTCGGTACGAAGTTCACAAAGCACACAGAAGAATCAAGAGAAGTCGGCAGCAGCACGGCAACAACTCGGAAGAATGGCGAAACAGATTCTCTTTCCCATGCTAGACTCACTACATGTTTGTCCTCTCTTTATGCTATAGGAGAAAGAGCTAGCCTCTGAGCTTCATGGCAGTGGTAGACTCGTTCCATCACTTTCACTATCTCACTCACTAAGGCGGGTAAAGGCGGGTAGCTAGCTGGCGAGCCTCATGGAGAATTTCAAGACTGACAAAAAAAATCGGAAAATCTGCTGAACGATCGGAGAATTTCGTAAATGGGACTATTTCTCAAAACTGCCGAAATGTCAGATTTGCCAGGGAATTGGATGCCGAAGAATTGGACTTTTACTGTATGTTGTTACAGTTGACTGGCCGAAGAGTGTGTTTGCAGTTGTGTACAAGAGGAAGGGTGATGCCCTGGAAAGAGGAAATTATAGAGGCATAAAACTTTCGGACCAGATGATAAAGGTAATGGAGAGAGTCCTGGAAGGAATGATAAGGGAAAGAGCGAGTATTGATGAAAATATTGATGAGATGCTGTTTGGGTTAATTCTAGGCAAACAGACCACGGATGCCATATTCATTGTCCAAAAGCTTCAGAAAAAGTATGTAGGAAAAAAAGAGAGCTGTACTTAGTTTTCATTGATATTGAGAAGGTCTTTGACAGTCCCTAGGGAGGTGGTGAAGTGTGTAATGAAAAAGCTTGGGATCGAGGAGTGGTTGGAGTAGTCATCAGCATGGTAGTGAGACCTGAGTGGTAAAGGAAGAGGAAATTCGTAGGTTCAGATGCACAGAAATGACACTGATAGATGGATATGTAGTGTGTCCTTGAATGTGAGGCTTGGGAAGGGCTAGGATTATATTGAAGAGTTGAGAGGAAGGATGGGATTGGAATGTATTGGTGTTGTGATGAGGAGGGGTAAATTGAGATGGTTTGAGCATGTTGAAGAGGGTGGAAGATGACAATGGGATGCAGAAGGTGAGAAGTGTGAATGTCAGGGGTAGGGTACGAGAGGTAGAATGAAAAAGTCCTAGGATGAGGTCATAGAGTGTAACCTCAGCAATAAGGGACCGAATTGGGAGGGTGTCTCAGATCGAGCAGCATGGATTCACCATTAGGTGACCAGGGCTGATGCATGCAATCATGTTGGTGCCTTTATAAATGGTATGATGCAATAACACAAATAGTATCAGAACCACAGAAAAGCAGTTACAGTATACTGAAACATTGCAGCATAGTATTCACCCAAAAAATACCCAGTATCCAGCTTGGATCTTGTCTGATTCATACTGTACGTCTTGGATGTTACAGAATTTACATATAATCAATCCCAACTTATATCCTCAATTTGCCTCATCATCTACAAACAACACATTCACTTTGGTGACTGAAAAAGTATCCATTAACAAATGAACAAAATTAACAACATGAGTCCTTTCTGCTCATCTGATTGGCACATACTCCTGTATAAGGTACACTACTTCATCACCATCAGGGGCGCACTCAGGAATTTTCAAAGGGGGGGGGGGGCCATAGTGAGGTGAGGTCAGGTAATCCGATACTTATTGGGAGGTCATATGCAGGTTAGTCAGAGAGCTGCTGGCTCATGTGTTACTCTTTGTTTGTACTTGCCATTTTTTCATGTTTTGCTGTTATCGAAATAAATATATATAAATTTTTAAAGGACCCAGAGAGCTAAGAGGCCCCCCTGATCACCATCACTAATTATAGACTCAAGTAACCTCTAAAAACCTCCACAATAACATGAAAATGTACTACATTGGGCTTGCACAGCACGCGAGTAGATGGGCAGTCCTGGTCCTTGTGCACTGTGAAATCGCACACTGTGAATACATAATCTTTTGGGAAAAATTACATATGGGCGGCACCCCCTCATACCTTGACATTTTTTGACCCTTGGAGACATAATGAAGTGAAAATTTTTCAGACATACACTACAGATACAGCTACAATAACAAAAATATGGTCAGTCACCTTAAATACAGTAGACAACAGGCCTGATGGACTTTAATAACAGGGGCTCCGTGGCGCAACAACACGCTGAGAATTCACCCGCCGCCCTGGCCGCACCACACTTGTTTAACGGTTGCCAGTGTTGTATTATTCCAGACTTTGACGAAGAAATTTATGGCCTGTCGAATGTTATATTTCTTCTAGAATGCAGCAACAGTCATTATGGTAGGGGTTGCAGGTATGTCAGGTGAAGCAGGTGAGTCAGGTGGGGCAGTGGAGGTGGAGGAGATGGTGGCGAGCATGTCAGGAGAGGTGGTGAGGGTAGGATCCTCTATCACCTCCTCGCTACTGCTCACATTTTTGGCAATTTCCTTCATCTCTTCTTGTTTGTCTGTTCCATTCCTCATCTTGTTATGGACGTATTGGGAGTATAACAACTTGGCATTCGCAAAATAACCGTCATTCAAGTGAATCCAAACATTATTATAGAAATTAGGTATCTATTCTAACATACTGTTATTGCCGAAAACATTGTTGTCGAAGTCGTTACTGGCGAGATCGTAGAATAGACTTCTCTTGAGCACCTTCCCCACGAGCCTCTAAGTTACTATTGGCGCGTTGTGCGGGGAGGGGGGTCGCATAGTCAGGGAAAATAGCAGTTTTGGGCCACTTCTTGCCACTGCCACACGTATTGTGGGCAAAACTCGCACATTCAAAATTTTATGGTTATGATTTTTGGTCACTTGTGTGCTATGCGACTTGCATTCTCTGAACTCGCGTACTGTGCAAGCCCACTGTACTTGTGTATGTACACACACACCAAAAAAAAGTGATCTACAATGTTTTACAACTGTATTTCAGTATAACAAAGCTGTTTGGAACAGGGTTGACATAGCTGCAAATTACATAACAGAAAGAAGCCAGCTTGGCAGGGAAAAAATTACTTAGTTTACTGATTATTCATATTCAATATCTACCAATCAAGGAAAATATTTTTGCATTAAATCATCGTTTAAAGTGAAAATGCATGAATATACAGTCCGTAACTTCTTCGCCGATGAGCAGTTAGCTATAATTTATAAGAGTTATGTGCGCTCTCAGCTTGAATATTGCTCACCCTTGTGGAATGGTTGTGGAGAGGTTGCATTAAGACAATTAGACAATACTCAGAATAAAGCTGTTAGAATCATTAACATCCCTGCCATTACATATAAACTACCTCCCCTGCAAGTAAGAAGGAATGTTGCCTCCCTTGCATTATTTTACAGATATTTTTTTGGCAAATGCTCAGACAAAGTTGCGTCCATGGTGCCACCTCTCTATGCCTTCCCTCGCGCTACACGGGTATCTGGTAGCGCTCATGACTGGAATGTCACTCAGTCATATTGCAGAACTTCTGCCTATCAGAATTCTTTCATTCCCCGAACTGCATCTCTCTGGAACTCGCTTCCCCAGAGTTGTTTTCCCAAATTTCAACCCACAACTGTTCAAGTCTAACTTACAGATATTTTATGAACAGAGGACACCAGTAATCTGGTGAATGGATTATTTTTTTTACTCATTTGTTTTTCCTTCCTCCGTTCTTTTTTAAAAAAAAAAAAAAAAAAAAAAAAAAAAAAAAAAAGATATTTCACCACCACTTTGTGGTCACTAGCAGGCAGTCAGCTTTGTGTGTGTGTGTTTGGTTCTGATTATGTTTGTGTTATTGTATTGTGTCATTTATGAAGGCTCCAGTATGCATGCATGTGTTGGCCTTGGTCACCTAATGGTGGCTCTCCATGCTGCTCAGAGTCTGGCAACCTCCCCATTCAGTCTCTTATCCCTGAGGGCACACTTTATAACCTTCTCCAAGGCTGTTTTCGGTCTGCCTCTTGCAGTCCTACCCCCGACATTAACACTTTTATTTTTCTGCACCCAGTTGTTGTTCTCCCTGGTCTTCACATGGCCAAACCATCTTAGTCTTTCACCTCTCATCACAGTGCCATTACACTCCTGTCCCATCCTTCCTCTCAGCTCTTACAGTCATAAACCTAGCCCCCTCAGGCCTTGCGTGCAAGGACACACTACCTATCCATCTAATCATTGTCGTTTCTGTATGTTTAAGTAAACAAATATCCTTTTCCTTTACTGCCCAGGTTCACTACCTTACAACATTACACTCCTAACATATCACATACAAAGATCCCCTGTCACAGAGGGAGAGCCCTCTCACTGTCAGGGGAAGCAACAGCTCGCTGAACTTCCTCCAACTACTCCTTACCGTAGCCACGGAGCTAGCTCCATCTCACCTCCAGCACATAACGTGTCCCCCAAATAGCAAAACTGTTCCACCCACTCTATCTATCTATCTATTGCCAGATGCCATAATCCCGTAAGGGGTGGCCGTTTGACTTTGAGTTATTTGTTTTACGGGGAGGGGCACTAACCCTCCACCAACCCACTTGTTGACACGTAGGGAGCATGACCCTAACCACTCTATGATAAACACTGAACTAAAGTGCTGGCAAGGTTCTAATGCTAAAAACATATTAAAATTAACCCTCTCAGGAATCTTAAGTTTTCAATGAGTTCCCGGGACATTATCAGAGAGAATGAAGCTACTGCAGCTCCTACTTGGACACAAAGAAAAACATTCCCATGAATTTTATTTTCACCTGGAAATGGTTATATTGGTAGAAATTATATACCTATCATCAGGTAGGTTACAAATTTTATTTTTATTATTATTGTGATGAGGTAATGTTGGAATCCTAATTCACTTCAACAGGTAATGTGGCAGTAACCCTATTTTGTATGGGAGAAATCTTGTGGTTTGGTGGAAATTTCCTCCTCCCTGGGCTGTTTCCTTTGTCAATCAGTCTAAACTCACCTTGTATGCTCTCAAATCATTCTCTGGGCTTGGAGTGCCTACAGGCATGCCATTTGTTGCAAACGATAGTAGAACGATTGATGTTTGTCTGATATTAATTTTATTCCTCAAGATTAAGGATAAGTGGGTTAAAACAGGAGTTGAAAACACAATTTTTTTCCTATTTCTCCACATTGGGCACATTCAATGGGTTGTCATCACAGCTGCCTCAACCAAAGAGTTAAGGCATCTACAGCAGCCAAGTTTCGGCTGATCAGCAGCATGGAGAGCTCTTCTGGTGTTTCTGGTGTTGTTGGCATTGGTGTAACATCCTCTTGGCTCACCTCATGTAATGCATCGTCGATAGATGCTGCAGTAGTCACATCTTCTGCTATGGTGGCATCACCACCATTGTTAATTTCAGACATTGTGGTTGTTAAGAGACAGCTCACACTATTTGGGAATCGTGCTATCTGATCACATGCTAATTGGGACCTAGGTGTATGTAGTAATCCTTCTCCTCCTCATCATCTGGACGTTCTTCCCCACCCTAGGGCACGGTGGGGAGTAGCAACATCCAGACAGCCCAAATTTGCCCAGTCCAATGGGCCACGCTTCCATTCACTCACCATTCAAAACCCCGGATTCCTGACTCTATCTGATTTGCCAAAAACATTCAACACATTCTGTAGCTTCACACAAACGTGTCCAATGGAGTCAGTCTGGATTCTGTCACATTAAAAGGGATGCCAAATCCCTGATCATGCACTTCTCACAATATTCATCCAGCCAGCTCAATCTTTTGTCTTTTCCCTGTCCTCACCGACTTCCAAACCTCTCTTCCCCACACACTCATCCACTATATCCCTCCACCTTTTACTTGGCCTACCTCGCCTCCTCCCTCCTTCAGTTTCGCTCAGATATACCCTTTTCACACTCATATCCATTCTCTCCACATGACCATACCATCTCAGTGCACTCTTTTCGATTCTGGTGTCTACAGACTTCCTCACTCCACATCTTTCACAAATCACATTATTTCATATCCTATCCACTCTCTGTACTCCACATATATTCCTCAGCAGTCCCATCTCCACTGCTCTCACTCCTGACTTTTCATTTCCATGCAGTAGCTCAGTCAGTAGAGAGGTGGCCTGCAGTCCTACTGGACCCAGGTTCAGATCCCCGCTGGGGGAGGAAATAGTTTTAGGATTTGAATTTAATAGAAAGCAGGCTTTACTGATCTACCAAAAGACTCACTGACATTTTGTAAAAATGCCCCTGCTAATACTAATACACCAGTCCTGTATGAGACAGCCCTAGCATGTATTCAGTATGGACGGTGGGCGTTAGCATCGAAGTGTGACATACAGAGGTGTATGGTATGTAGGAGGACTATTGGGCCTTGAGAGCAAGCTGTGAAACCTATGACCGGGGGGGGGGGGGACAGACATCACACAACCTTGTCGCATGCCCACACCGATCGTGAACCATTCACTTAGATGCCCATTTACCCCAACACATGCTTCACTACTATCGTAAAAACTCTTAACGGCACCTAGCAGCTTACCGTTTACATCGTACATGTGCAAAACCTTCCACAACACTTCTTTGTCTACTTTGTCGTATGCTATATCCAGATCCATGAATGCCATAAACACCTTATAGTCCTTCTCACAAGCCTTTTCCACTATCTGTCTTAAACCAAATATTTGATCCACTTATCCTCTGCCACTCTTAAAGGTAGTAATACTAAGAATATTTATAATGAATCAAGAGTTAGGCTGGAACAGAGAAACTTTGGAGAGTGCAGATCCAGTGTGTGACCCTTAGCTTTTGACTGATGTTGGTACTATGGACAGAGCAATTGACAATGCAGTTTGGGAAGGTGGCATGTGTGTGTATGTATGTGTATGTGTATGTGTCTGTTTGTGGATTGACCACTGAGATGTTAAAGGCCTCCTGAGAGATAGCAGTGTGTTTTGATACTATCTATCTATCTATCTATTGCCAGATGCCTCAATCCCGTTTGGGGTGGCCACAAACAAATCGCCTCCAAGTTGCCCTGTCCCCCGCCATTTCACTGCCCTGCTCCCAACTCACACCCCCCTCTCTCATATACCTCTCCACCCCATCCCTCCATCTCATCCTTGGCATCCCCCTCCCTCTTCCCCCCTCCACCTCACTCACATACACTCTCTTCATCAGTGTTTCACCCTCCATCCTCTCCACATGGCCTAACCACCTCAGTGTGTTCCTCATAACGCTTCCTATCACATCCACATCCACACCACAACGCTCCTTTATATCCTCATTCGTCAGCCTGTCTCTCCACGTGACTCCACAGGCTCCTTTTAAATAACTCATTTCCACTGCTCTCACTCTTGACTTGTGTCCTTCCAACAATGTCCAAGTTTCACTTCCGTACGTTAGAGTTGGTATCACAATACTGTCATGTAGTAACTTTTTCACGTCCATGCTCACTTCCCTGTTTCTTATCACTGCTTTCAAGGAACCAGCAACCTTTCTTCCCTGCTGTACCCTTTCAAGCACTTCACCCTCCAAACCTCCATCCTTACTCTTCACACTACCCAAGTACTTAAACGTACTCACATTCTCCAATTCCTCGCCATCCAACCTCGCTGTACATTCACTGACTTCACCCCTCTCAAAGACCATCACTTTACTCTTCCCTACATTCACCTTTAGATTCCGTTTCTTACACACTCTCTCAAACTCATCCACCAAGCCTTGCAGCTCCCCTTCATCTTCACTCAACAACACAGTATCATCTGCAAACAACAGTACAAGGAGTTTCCAAACACTATCCTCTCTCACCAGGGCCACTCCAACATCCACTACCCTACCTTGTACCTCTTTTATTACCCCATCCATGTACAGATTGAACAACCATGGAGACATGACACATCCCTGTTTCAACCCAACTTTCAAAGAGAAAAATTCACTTAGTTCACCATCCACACGCACTGCAGCCTTCGCACCATCGTACATCCTCTTCACAGCATTCAACAACTTCCCATCTACTCCATATATTCTTAACACTTTCCACAATCCTTGTCTATCCACCCTGTCATATGCTTTCTCCAAATCCATGATTTGGTAAATTATTATATATGAGTGTTTTGTTCTAGTTAGCTGGTTAATGAGTGTGATTGTAAATGTGGATAAGGGGAAAGTGATGCCCTGGAAAGTGGATGTTATAGAGGCATAAGGCCTTATGATCAGATAGTGATGAAATGCAGTTTGGACTTATGCCAGGCAAAAAGGGAACACTGATGCAATGTTCTTTATCTGAAAGCTTCAGGAAAAATGCTGCACAGTATTGGAGAAGGAAGAGAGAGTTGTACTTTGTTTTTGTTGGTATAGAGAATGATTTTGACAGAGTTCCCAGGGAGGTAGTGAGGTGAGCAGTGAGAAAGCTTGGACTTGAGGAATGGTTGGTTAACCCTCTCATTACCTGTCGACGGAGGCTGCGTTTAAGCCGAGCGAGTGCTTGGGACACAATCCTGAGCACCCAAGACCACACATTGAGAAATCCCCCCGTCACCATGTTTTTCTCGCACACTTGATAGTCCATAAACAATTTATCCATACACCCTTATTTATGCATCGACAATCCTTTTTTTTTTTTTTTTTTCTCCTCCCACCTTAGTCCTGAATAAATGTACTTGCTTATGGTGTTGTAAAAAAGATCAGTGGAATGTAAATTATGCCTTAATTTATTATAGTTTTTTACTTCTTTTTTTTTTTTTAGTTTCTTCCCATAGAAATATATATATATATATATATATATATATTTATGTGTCTGACTCTGGGCATAGGCTTCACAGTCTGCTGTCAAGGCCCAGCAGTCCTCCTACATACCATACACCTCTACATGTCACCACTTCGGCGTTAACACCCACCGTCCATATTGAATACATGCTAGGGCTGTCTCATACAGGACTGGTGTATTGGTATTAGCGGGGGTATTTTTACAACATGTTGGCGGGTGTTCTGGTAGATCAGTAATGCCTTATTGAAAGAAATTCAAATCCTTAAACTGTTCCCTGCTCCAGCGGGGTTTGAACCGGGGGCCGTTAGAATGGCAGGCCACCTCTCTACCGATTGAGCCACACCTCCCCCAATGGTAATGTTACTGAGAAAAAGCTATAGGGAATTTATTTGGCTACATTTTGGTGTTTAAAGAATTACTGTAGGTCAATTAGGGCCAATTTTATGGGGCGCAAAAGGAAATTATCTTACGCTCGAGCTAGGCACATAGCACAGTGCCTGGGGCAGTGGGTCAACGCTGGGTGTAGGGTGGGTTGAGCGTGGAGGAGGAATACACAGGGACATAAGTAGTGCATTTTTCTTGCCCAGAAATGGATGCAAAATCATTCCAAAACCAAAAAAAAACAGGGGCCATTTTGTTCAATTCAACCAGCGTTGAATGGTAACAAATGGTTGAAATGTGCGCAGATGCAGCCCACGTCAATGAGTAACAAGTGCATGAAATTGGCACCACACCAATAAACACGAAAGGGTAGATGGTTATTATGATGTACAGTGGTTCTCTCACTCAGGTGAAAGTAAGCGGAGGTTAGAGTGGTGCATTTTCCATGAATGCTGGTGTTCACCAGGGGACAGTTTTAAGCCCCTTATTGTTTGTTAAGGTGCTTGAAGCTCTCTCACTTGGCTTCAAAACTCAACTTCCATGGGATTTGTTGTATCCTGATGTCTTGGTGTTGATTATGGAGAAGAGAGGGTATCAGAAGAAAGACTTCAGAAGCAGAAAGATGGAATGGAGATCAAGAGTTTAGAATAAATCCAGATGAAACAAAAGATGATATCTAAGGCAGGAGGCAATGCCATCAAGCCAGGAGGAATGTGGCCATGTTCATTTTGCCATGTGGGTGTTGGAAGTAACTCCATTTTGTGCCATGTTTGTGATAAGTTTTTTTTTTTTTTTTTTTTTTTTTTTTTTTTTTTTTTAACAAGAAAGAAGGAACCAAAGACCAGGAGCCCACAAACCATTCCTTCCAAGAAAAAACAAAAACAATACGAAAGAGAGCCAAATTCAAGATCCGTTCATTTTGAGATGCCTGGACACACTGCGTTTGAAAGACTGGAGATCATAGGAAGTAGGAAATACAGAGGGAGACAGTTCCAGAGTTGACCTGTTGCATAAATGAAGGATTGGGAGTAACGGTTAACTCTTGCATTAGAGAGTTGGACAGAACAGGGATGAGAATTTGTTGCTATATGGGTGCTACGCACCCATCGTAGAGGTCGAGGGATGCAAGCAGATAGTTCAGAGGTGCAGTGACCATTGAAGTAGCGATAGAAAAGAGATAAAGATGCAGCAGTGCAGTGAAGAGACAGAGGTTGAAGGGAGCCAGTAAAAGGAGGAGAGATGATGAGACGAAAAGTCTTTGACTCCACCCTATTGAGAAGAGCTGTATGTGGGGAGCCTCCCCCGACGAGTTGTACTCTAAACAGGCGAATAAAACCTGTGTGCATGAAATGTAGTGGTGTTATTGGAAGATTGCATAATTATCTTGATTTTATGTGTAGAGTTTGTAGATGAAGGAATACAAATGCAGACAGACTGGTAAAGCTGAACCTTGCTGGAGAGTGTCTTCAGTGTGTAGAGGAGTTTTTTTTTATTTGGGGGACATGACATGTGCCGGAAGTAGGGCTGAAGCTAGCTCAGTAGCTAAGGTAAGGTGTGGTTGGAAGAAGTATAGGGAGTTGTTTCCCCTCCTGACATTGAGAGGGCTCTTCCTCTGTGCTAAGGGGTCCTTGTATTAGCATGTGTTAGAAGTTTAATGCTTTATAATAGCGAGTCTTGGGCAGTGGAGGAGGAGGATATTCATAGGCTCAAACGTATGGAGATGAGAGTGATTAGATGGATGTTTAGTGCATCTTTGACTGACAGGCCTGTGGGGACTAGAGTTGTGTATGAAGAATTGGGAGGAAGAGTGAGACATGAATGTGTTAGTTTTTTTATGAGAAGGGGTAGATTAAAATGGTTTCGGAATGTGGAGAGGATGGAGGATGGCAACTGGGTGTGGAGGGTGAGAGATGTGAACATTGAGGGTTGGGTTGCAAGGGGCAGACCGAAGAAGACTGGGACAAGGTCATAATGTATGACCTCATGGATAAGGGACTGAATAGAGAGGCTGTTTGTGATTGAAAAGCATGGAGAACAACCATATGGTGATCTGAGGCCCATGCATGCAAGCATGTTTGACCTTTTATAAATGAACCAACAGAATATATGCACAATGAATGTGGCATTGTATTAATCATAACCGCAAGAAAAACGATTGTTAAAGAGGAAGTAGGCATTGTAGTGATATAAGTGAAAAGACATTTACAGTGCACATAAACCAAAAGACATTTGAAAATAAATAATTAAAATATGCTAAGTTGTACAGTCTGTAACCCATGTCCTGATCCATAAATTCTTTCTTCATCGTCTTGCTCACTGCAGATATTTGATCATCTTGTCTCTTACCACCTCCGAAACCTTCCTTTTCATCACTCACCAGGCTTTGTGATGTAGCCCTTTTCCTTGTGTGTAATTTTCCCTTCATTTACAGTGTTTTTTTTTTTAAACACTCAGTAGATTTACACCATGATAATTGTTGCACTTAGTATATTTCAGTCCCTGTAATCTTTGTACAAAGGCACAGTCACCACCTTCTTTCACACCACTGGTACACCTCCACTCATCCTTGTGTTTTGGCATACCTATGGCATGCATTTCATTCCACTTTTTCCATTAAATTTAATCATCTCAAGATGTTTCTCATTAATACCTGATGCCTACCTATTCAGGCTCATTACATACAGTCGTCCCTCCTATAACACGGCTAATATAGACTGACAACGCCCTTTTATACTTTTCCACATTATATGTTCCATATGTTTCCAAGGGCTAACCTAGACTGGACATTTTCCAAAGTTGCGCTTTCCATGCCAGATCCCACCGAAACCCTCCAAAAAACACTGTACTGACATTCACTTTGGTTCTTATACACAGGAAATTATTTAAAATACATAAGAAAAGTTCCTAGATATTAATAAAAAAAAGTTTAGGTCACTAACCTGACTGACTTTGTTGGCCACACTTGCTGTTTCCGGTTCCCCGAGACCCCATTCTTTATAGTCACTCTCGGAATGTGGTTGCCTGGTTCTCTACATCGTCGGAGTCAAACCTTTCCAAGTTCATGGAGGAAACGATGGACATAACCTCTTCGTCTGGTTCAGCACTGCCTTCCGGGTTTGAATCATCGCCAGAGGATGGTTGTTGTGAAGCATCCTGGACAACTTGAAGAAAGTCTGTGATCCACTTCTGTTGCCGAGCATTCGCTGTCTCCCTAAACATCTCTGTGTCTTCCTCACATCATTGGCCACTATTCCAGCAGTTTGCTTGGCCTGGTCCTTCATTGTGTCTTGGTTGGTGATGTCAGAGGTGAACCTCCCTTACAGTTCCACAGTTTCTCTAAGCATGCTCGTTGCTGTCCCTCCCGGTGGCCTTTCCTCTGGCTCTTCCTGTTTTTCACTCTCTTCTTGCAACTGGTCCAACAGTTCCTTGGTGTCCAGGTTGGGGTCTGGGGCAAGAAGCTCCTGTATGTCAGCAGCATTGACTTGTTCCATGCCAGTGACTCTTCTTGCAGTGCACGTCATCATGCGCAACATTTGACTTTTGGCGGGCTGTCTTCCTTCTTCTTCTTCTTCTTTCTTTCTTCTTCTTCTTCTTCTTCTTCTTCTTCTTCTTCTTCTGCTTCTTCTTTCTTTCTTCTTCTTCTTCTTCTTTCTTCTTCTTCGTCTTCTTCTTTCTTCTTTCTTCTTCTTCTTCTTTTCTTCTTCTTCTTCTTTTCTTCTTCTTCTTCTTCTTCTTTTCTTCTTCTTCTTCTTCTTCTTTTCTTCTTCTTCTTCTTCTTCTTCTTCTTCTTCTTCTTCTTCTTCTTCTTCTTCTTCTTCTTCTTTTCTTCTTCTTCTTCTTCTTCTTCTTCTTCTTCTTCTTTTCTTCTTCTTCTTCTTTTCTTCTTCTTCTTCTTCTGTTCTTCATCTTCTTCTTCTGTTCTTCATCTTCTTCTTCTTTTCTTCTTCTTCTTCTTCTTCTTCTTATTATTATTATTATTATTATTATTATTATTATTCTTTCTTCTTCTTCTTCTTTTTTTTTTTATGAGAAGAAGAAGGAACCAAAGGCCATGAGCTCTGACGCCTGACAGCTCGCAGAGGTATATCTGTTTGTTACCATTGTATATATTTTCTGGCCACATTATAGGTGACCGCATAAATACAAATTCGTGTTAGGCGATACTGCGTTACTGTATTCTTCATGTTGTTAATGTTACATTATCAGGCACCAAATTCCATCTCTGTGCATCACCAGTCCTAGGAATTTTTATTTCAGCATTGCTGCCATCATTTCCTTTATACTGTAGCCTTCAAATTGTTTCTCTTTCTACTCCTTGTGTACCTCCATTTGTAGGTAGTCTTCCACTGTTATCCATTCCATTGTCACACTTTCTTCCACATGCATTTTATTCATTTTCATGCGTCTTTTCAAAACAGTTTTATTTTTAGGGTGTTTTGCATTCATAATTCTACTTCACTAACATATATAAGATGGTAAGAACGTGACACATATGTGTCAGTACAGCCTACATACAAAGGAACTTAGTATTGTATTATAATGGGCAGAAGCAGAGGATAGTTTCTAATCATTTTTATTGAAACTTTTTTTTCATTCATTCATTCATTGCCAGATGCCTTGTATCCCAGATGGGGTGGCCAATGGCTTAGAGTTAATTGTTTTACAGGGAGGGGCACTGATCTTTATTTTTTTATTTTTTTATTTTTTTTTTTTTCCCATGAGTGGATTTGTAATTTTCTGGTCTTGTCCTTGAGGGGACTCACCATAATGGGATTTTCATCACACTACATGAACTGTATCAGTGATTAAGAGTGTAAAAGCAGCAGGTTTCATTCTCAAGGCTGTGGATACAGGAGTCCTTGTGTACCTATCAAAATAACATTTCTGTGAAGGAATGTTCATGGTTAATCTGTGGTATAATATTCCTGCCATTCATTTATGATGTTGCTTGCAAGTTCAGTACTCTACTTACATTAATGTATATGGAGCTTTAATTTAAATGTTTGTGTGCTAGTGTCTTAAGATAATTTCAAGGAAGAGCAAAGGATATATATATATATTTTTTACACATCAATGTCACTTCAACCAAGAGCTATACCTTTTCTTGTGTGTTTGTTTCAAAATTGTTTCCCTTGCTGTTGTTTGATCATCTCACCCCCTCTACTTTGGAGCAGCACTTCTTACTCCATTGTGAGAATTTGTGTACATGCAAGTTGGTTTGAACACTGTTACTGTACATCTTCCCTCATAAACATTAAGGCTGTTTTGGATTAAGTGTCGTGTCTCTTGCTTTTAATGACTGGAGTACCTTATATTAACTATGCAATGCATCCAGTACGTTATGAAGCCAGGAGTGTCACTGACTGCTTGAAATAATATACCTGTATTTGCATAGATATGCAAGATATTGTTAGAAGATTGACTTAATTACAGTTTCCACAACCCATTGAGTTAATGTATACAAAAATCTAATGGTAAAACAATGGAAGCTTTTTGTGAATGTTATATGGTGTGATGGTTGAATTTTGGATATGGAAACTGTAGTTTACTTTTTGTCCTTCTATCCTGGTAAAAATCAGTGCCTTTTGTTTAATTGATTCTCAAACTTTTTATCTGGCAGCTTATGCACTGGTCATCTTTCCCTTAGCACACCCTCTCTCTGCTTACTTCCATGCTTTCAGAAGGGGAAAAGGAAAAAAAGGGAACAATATAAAAGAGTTGGTAAGAAGTGCAGTTATGTTTATTGTATGAAGTCATAGCAAGTGCTAGTCTTGAGTGTTGTGTTGTCCTACCTCTTTATGTTAAATTGACAGTTACATGCAACACAGTTTTTCAACACTCCATTTTGATATATATGTTTATGTCCCTGTGTGGGGATCACAAAAGTCCTAAATATGTTAAGCAGTGCTAAAGATTATTAGTGCACTGTACTGAGATTTTTTTTTAATGATGGAACTAGAATATTACTTGCATTCAAGGTTGATCACTGATGGTCACTCAAGGTTCATCTGTTTGTATATGAGGAAGGATGATGATTTGTTATCAAAATATACAGTTACCGGTAGTACTTTCATGTTGCATGCAGTAATAGAATTATTTCAGTTCAGTGAATCCCAGTATGGTAATCGTTAAATATTTGTACTGTGCAGAAGAAACATTTTTTATTTGATATATTGAGGTATTGGGGGAGATTATTTTTTTTATTAATTTATTATTGTTATTTAAGATTATGCTAACAAAACTCTTGGCAATTAGCCATATAATTGGAGAGATTATAAGGTTTCAATTTGTACTTTATGTAGATGATGATTCTCAGCCACTTTTTTTTTTTTTTTACCTAAATCTTTCATGAAAACCAAGTGTAGACAAATTTATCTGCTAAGTTTTTAGTGAAGAAACTAATGAGGTGTGTGTGTGTGTGTGTGTGTGTGTGTGTGTGTGTGTGTGTGTGTGTGTGTGTGTGTGTGTTAACCTAGTTGTAGTATACAGGATATAAATTAAGATAATGTTTGTCCAGTCTCCATATCTTAAATTATCTAGTCTACTTTTAACCTCTCCATGCCAGGCTATATTTACCTCAGTCATCACCTCAGTACGGGCAATTTCCCAGAAACCTCTGAAAATTCCTCGTTTCCAAACTTCAGTTTCTCGGAAAGTATATTTATCACTCTGTCAGTTGCTACATACCTTAATCCCGTAAGGCATGGCCACAATCAAATCACCTCCATGGCGCCCTATTCCCGCCACTTCACTGCCCTGCTCCCAGCTCACACTGCCCTCTCTCATATACCTCTCCACTCCATCCTCCATCTTATCCTTGGCCTCCCCCTCCCTCTTCCCCCCCACCACCTCACTCACATACACTATCCTTATCAGTTTCTCGCTCTCCATCCTCTGCACATGGCCAAAGCACCTCATTTCTCTTAATGTTTCCTGTCACATCCACACCACAATGCTCCTTCACGTCCTTATTTGTCGGTCTGTCTCTCCATGTTACTCCACATGCTCCTCCCAAATAACTCATTTCCACTCCTCTCACTCTTGACTTCAGTCCCTCCAACAAGGTCCAAGCTCCACTTCCGTACGTTAGAGTTGGTATCACAATACTGTCATGTAGTAGCTTTTTCACTTCCACACTCACTTCCCTGTTTCATATCACTGCTTTCAAGGAACCAGCAACCTTTCTTCCATGTTGTACCCTTTCAAGCACTTCACTCTCCTGACTTCCATCCTTACTCATCACACTACCCTGCATAAGGGTTGCTTTTGCATCAACCTCATTGCCATGGACCATTATTTAGTCCAGCCTTTTCCTCTTGGTTAGGACCTGTCTGTAATAGCCCGTAAGGGTTTTATTTGAATCCCTATTAAAATGCATATTATGAATGTCAGGGTAAGTGAGTGTATCTTTAGTTACATCTGATCTCACTGGCCTGACTTTGTTTATCATGTTAGAAAGGATTACCCAGACTCCTTCCCCTTCCTCAGTGATGCTTGTAATACTGAGGCACAGTGGTTACAGTATATTTGTTGCTTTCACTTTGTTCTCTGTCGCTAGTTTGTTATACAGTCCAACTCGTATTCCTTCTCTCTCCATTCCTTTTGTTTCTTGTCTCCCATTATCTTCTTTCTCATTTCTCTCTTATTTTTCTCTGCATTCCTTTCTCTGCCCCTCTCTTTTCTCTCCTTTCCACTTGCTCTTCTTGCATTCTCCCCGTCTGTCTCTCTCTCTCTCTCTCTCTCTCTCAAATTAATCTGTTGGTTACCATTGAGTCAGCTGGGCATCAGGAAAAAAATTAATCTTAGGAATGGCTGTATAACTTGTACTGTATTTTTTTTTCTCTCTTTTTGGTTAATTTATATATAGCCAAAAATACATTATTCTCAGAGGAGGTGGTTATGAAAAAATTGCTTCAGTGTTGCCCTGCCATCTGCCTTCAGACTGCCCTCCTTCCCAACTAACACCAACCTCTTTCATGTGCCTCCATCTCATCCTTGGTTTCCCTCTCCCCCATCCCTGGCCTTCCTCTTCCCCTTCCCCACTCCATCCCACTCATATACTGTCTTAGCCAATCTCGATCTCAGTTCTCTCAACATGGCCAAGTAATCTCAAGGTACTTTTAACACTACAACACTTCCACATCAACACTGCAGTGCTTCTGAACTCCCTCCTTTGTCTACCCTGTTTCTTTATGGAATTCCACAGGCTTCTCTTTGATAACTCATTTCCATTTCTCTCACTCTTGACTTGTGTCATTCCAACAAAGTCAAAGCTTCATTTCAAAACATTGGAGTGGAATGATACTGTAAAACTGTTGTGCATTTGCGTGAACAGTCGTGGAGACATGATACATCCCTGTTTTAGAGTAAAATTTCATTTTTTACACACACACACACACACACACACACACACACACGAGTAAGTGGGAAAGAAAACAGGAAAAAGGAGTGGTTTAACAGAAGGTGCATGATGGTAAAAAAGAAAGGGACATGGCATGGAACAAATGGAGAGAGGTAATAATAAATGAAAGGAAGAATATAAAAGAACTAGAAATGAATATACAGTACAAGAATATGCAGAGGAGGAGGAGAGAAATTTTGAAAAGGTATAATTGACAAATGTAAGGAAGAACCCAAATTGTTTTATAGATGTGTTAATGGCAAATTGAAACAAAAGGAAGGAATCACCCAACTGAAAGTAGAAGGAGAGGTCTATAAAGACACGGCAATGCAAGCTGAAATAATGAACAAATGTTTCCAATCGGTTTTCAGTAAAGAAAGGAACTTTGTGGAGGGGGAGGGTGTGACTAGAAATGTAGTGATAAAAGACGTAAAAGTGGAAGTGCAGGAAGTGTATAAATTACTGGAAACTCAAGATGTAAGGAAAGCCCCAGGACTGGATGGAATCTTTACCTGGGTACTGAAAGAATGCAGAGAACAACTGGCAGATAAGATTCACGTTTTAATTGTGTGTTCTCTGGAAGAAGGGAAAGTGCCTCGGGAATGGAAGAGGGCCAATGTGGTACCAATTTATAAGGGAGGAAACAAGGAAGAACCCCTGAATTATAGACCAGTGTCCCTGACCAGCGTAGTTGCTAAATTGTGCGAGAGAATCCTGAAGGACAGATGGATAAAATATCTTGAGGAGACGAACATGGCTGAGAGCCAGTTTGGATTCAGAAGTGGAAGTTCATGTGTTTCCAGCTTGTTGAGCTTTTGCTCAAGAGTTCTGAATGGAGGGAAGTAACAAGTGGAGTCCCACAGGGCTCGGTGTTAGTAATGTTCCTGATTTATGTAAATGATATGGTAGATGGAGTGAACAGTTACACAAGTCTGTTTTTTGATGATGCAAAGATCTTGAGGAGAGAAGAAGTCGAGGAAGAATGTAAAATGGTGCAGGAAGACCTGAATAGGATCCAAGATTGGAGCCAGATTTGGGAAATGAAATTTAATGCAAAAAAATATATTGGAAATGAGTAAGAGTATCAAGAGGCCATCACTGATTTATATGATGGGTAATGAACCAAACAAAAAAGTGAGAGAAGAAAAAGATTTGGGAGTGCCGGTCCAAGATAGTTTGTCACCGGGAAAACACATTAACAAGATAGTTAGAGAGACGTACAATCTTTTGACTAACGTACGAGTGGCATTCCATTATGTGGATGAGGAAATGATGAAAAAATTGATAGTGGCCATGATCCGCCCCAGGTTGGAATATACGGCAGTAGTGTGGTCTCCACACAAGAAGAAAGACATAAATATGATCGAGAGAATATAAAGAACAGCAACCAAGATGATCCCCAGCCTAGCAGATCTGTCTTACGGACAAAGGCTGGAAAAGCTGGACCTGCCTATACTAAAAGAAAGGAGAGAAAGGGGGCAATATGATTGCAGTGTTCAGGGCCATGATGGGAATAGATAGAATTGATAAAAATGATTTGTTTGTATGGGATGGGAGAGTAACAAGAGGACATGGAATGAAACTGAAAAAGCCAAGTTGTTAGAAGGATATCAGGAAATATAGCTTTCCATATAGATGCATAGACCCGTGGAACACCCTGGACAAAGAGATAGTCCAGTCTGAAAACTTAAACGTGTTCAAAGAAAAATTTGACTTAACGAGAAAAAGAGACGGGACCCCACGAGCATGGCTCATTTCCTGTATATCACAACTAGGTAAATACACACTGCTACTTTGTGACTCCAGATGTACTCATTTTTAACAGTTTTCAGTCTGTTCCACACCTACTCAGCACCTCCCGCATTTCTGGTTTGAGTGCTCTCTCAGATGCTTTCTCCAGATCCATGAAAGCAACATGGAACTTTTTTTTTTTTTTTTTCCCCCTTCTCAAAGCACTGTTGTGTTGTACATCTTGGAGAGAATATCTAAGCTATACTGTACACCCCTCCCCCATCCAAAACCCCCTTGTTTATTTCCACTGAAGTCCTCAGATCTCTCCCTAACTGTCATCAAGTATTCCATTATACTGTATGTCTTTCCCACTATAGTACTGTATAAAAATTAATACACTGGAACCTCGATATAATGGACTTCATTAGACTGGAATTCGCTTTCATCGGAATCGGACTAAGTTCTTATATATATCGGAAAAAGTCTGATATAGCCAGAAGCGGTCTGGACTGTCTGACTACTTAGCTGTGTTCACCACAATAAGGTAAATAAAAGACATATTTATCAGTATGCAGTACAGTATTATTATATTATGCCATATGATTTTGTAGTGAATGTATAATACATTACAGTACTGCAGTGGTAGTGAAAACAGTTTAACCTGTGGATTGCGGGCCACAGCTCAGGCTGGGAAACATCGCATTGCAATTGCAAGCCACAGCACAGGCTGTGCTAACCATCCAGTGGCCGTGTATCACCGCTAACTACTCCACCCCAACACAAACTTATGCATGGTGCTACACAAAGATGGAGAGAGAGAGAGAGAGAGAGAGAGAGAGAGATTTTTTTTTTCTTCACCAGATGATGCCTTGGATGTTTATCTTCAAGTTTATGATAAACGAAAACTGATTTCCCCCCCCCCCCCACTACATCCCTACTCAATCTTACACATGGCACTGCGCAGAGACGGAGAGAAGATGATTTTTTTTTTCATCAGATGATGCCCTGGATGTTTATTTTCAAGTTTGTAAAAAAAAAAAAAAAAAAAAAAAAAAAAAAGGCATACCACAGGGTGGGATAAAAAAAAGGTAATTGCGCCATCCACGGGTTAATAACCATTGGTGCGATCCTGACTAATGTCTGATATATTGGAAAAAGTCCGGGTTAGTAGGGGGAAGTCCAGATATCGCTTTTATCAGAATTTCGCTTTTTATGGAATGGCTTGAGCCCCAATTAGATTGTTATAGTGAGGTTTTACTGTACCTCAAGGACTGACACACGCTTCTTATTTCTTTTTCACTTTATATGTGATACGATACAGGAAGTATTATACCTGACTTCCAGTCCCCTAGCAATCTGCCATCCTCCCAGGCCATTCTGAAAATTTTCAAGACCAGTTCAGTTGCAGTCTCTCTCCCACATTTAAACATACTCTGTTAGGCAACACACTCCATAATTTCCTGGCTCATTCTCCACTTTAACTGTCATCTGTGCCTCATGCATTTCATGTCACTGAACTTTTCCTTCTTTCTTGTGTTGCATCTTCTTCCAGCTTTTCCCCAACGGTTTACTGTATATTAACACTGTGTTCATTCTCATCATTGAACAGTTCATTAAAATGCTTCTACCATCAGATCATGTTCTCTCTTTCTTTCCACCAATGTTTTACATTTTTCTTTTTTTCTTCTTTCCCACCTCCCCCACTCCTCTGCTGCCTCCCTTATCACCATCTTTTATTTCTTTGATGTTCTTATAAAATAGTTTCTTACATTCCCATCATCTTTTCAGGTTTCTTCCAAACCATTGTCCATCCATTCTTTTCTTATTCTTTGTCATCTTATCACCTCTTTTCATCTCAACATACAACTCTCTCTTTTGTTTCTCCACATCCTCAGTTCCTATAGTGCCCCTTCTGTCATTATATGCTGTCTTAACTTACTTCCACAATTATTTCACCTTCTCAATCCACCACGTTCTATTCATCTCCATACTACCTCTTAACGCCACACTCCACCTCACAGATGTATTCCCTGAGTGCCTTACTCAAATCCTCCACCTCTTCTATCTGCTCCAAGCCATTTCCACCCACTTGTTAGTTCACATGTCTCTTGTATATATTCCACTTTTGTATTCTTTTTTCTTGCTCTTTTTGGAACAACTCTTTCCTTCTGTCACCCATTATTTCAGTTCCCCCATCACATTCTGTCGTTATATGCTGTCTTAACTTACTTCCACAGTTATTTCACCTCACTCCACCACATTCTTGTATTCATCTCCTTACCACCTCATAATGCCACACTTCACCTCACAGGTTTATTCACTGAATGTCTTACTCAAATCCTCCACCTTCTTTATCTGCTCCAAGCCATTTCCACCCACTTGTTAGTTCACATGTCTCTTGTATATATTCCACTTTTGTATTCTTTTTTCTTGCTCTTTTTGGAACAACTCTTTCCTTCTGTCATCCACTATTTCAGTTCCCCCATCACATTCTGTCGTTATATGCTGTCTTAACTTACTTCCACAGTTATTTCACCTCACTCCACCACATTCTTGTATTCATCTCTTTATCACCTCATAATGCCACACTTCACCTCACAGGTTTATTCACTCAATGTCTTATTCAAACCCTCCACCTTCTTTATCTGCTCCAAGCCATTTCTGCCCACTTACTTGTTCACATTTTTCTTGTATGTACTCCACTTTATTTTTTATTTTTTCTTGCTCTTTTTGGAGCAACTGTTTCCTTTTGTCGTCCTCTACTTCTGTTCCCCCCTTCACTTTAACACCTTAACCCTTGACATTGCTATATAATGATCAGACACATCATTCCCCGGTACCCTGTACCCTGGCATGCCAACAACCCTGACACAGACAGAGGGCTGGTACTACAATCCCAGTCAGATCACCTTTTCATACTAAACAGTCTAAACTAACATACCCATATTCCACACCAAGCCCTCATCCTCCCATCATCTCCAGACATCACCTTCTGCTTCCCAAACCTCGCCCCAACTACATCATGGAGAATGGTCAAAACCCTAGGTTCTGATCACCTGCCAATCATCATCACTACCAAAACGAGAATCACCCCAGCTGGCCACAAACACACATACACTAATTATAAGAGAGCCAACTGGGAGGCCTTTGTAACTGAAACAGAACAACATCTCGATACACTAAACAGTACACCCATCACAAACATCAACACTGCTGTGCACACTTCAATACAATTATACAAAACGCAGACAAAAGACACATCCCTAGAGGCAACAGAAAGAGTCACAACCCCAACTTCACACCAGAAATTCAAGGCCTCATCAGACAACGGGACACACTGCGACACTCCCCAACACCCCATACACAAGACACTGTACAACAAATACAAGAACTCAACACTCAAATAAACAATAAAATATCAGAACAGGAAACACTAAACTGGAAAAATTACCTCCAAACACTTGACCACAAAACAAACATCAGCAAACTCTACAAAACACTAAACAGCATCACACTTTCCAACAGCAACACCACACAATCACACACTGCCATCACAACAACAGACACCATGCCCTCAAACAAACAACAAGCAAACACTCTCATCAATCACTTTTCACAAGTCAGCCATCTAAACCCCCATCCCGAAGGCTGACATATCAGCCGATGTGAGAGACAGTTCCCCACAGACCCAGACTACGCACCTTTCACTTACAACCAGACGAAGCACATCATTAACAACCTCAAGCACTCATCTGCCTGTGGACAGACAACATAAGCAACATTCACCTTAAACACCTAGGACCACAAGGCATACAAGCACTCACCAACATATCAAACTACAGCTACTCACACAATATAATACCCAACATCTGGAAGCATGGCAATATCATCACTATCCCTAAACCCAACAAAGACCCCACGTTACCCTCCTCACACCGCCCCATCACACTCCTCTGCACCCCCTCTAAAGTCACTGAACGACTGGTACTACAACTAGTCACACCTCACATTTCCCTAGCCCACTCACAACATGGCTTTAGGCCACTGCACTCCACAAACACCCTTCTTACAGACCTTACACAGAGAGTTTTCGATGGCATGAATTCAGCTAGGCCACCACACAGAACAATCCTAATCACATTAGACATTAGCAAAGCTTTTGATGCCATCCCCTGCCACAACCTCACAAACAAAATACTCAACACAAACATGCACAATAACACAAAAAGATGGCTGGCAAACTACTTAGCAGGCAGATGTGCATATGTAACATTTGCCGGTCAGTCGTCTAACATCAGAAACTTCACAAACGGCGTCCCCCAAGGATCTGTTTTGTCCCCTGCACTCTTTAACCTATACATGCACGACGTACCCACACCCCACTCACCACAGATACACATAGCTTCTTATGCAGATGATATAACACTTACATGTACGCACCAAAACGCAAACACAGCTGCACACATCATTCAACCTTACCTCAACACACTACACGAATGGTTCACCACAAACAGGCTCAAAATAGCCCCAGCCAAATCTACAGTGACTCTTCTCACAAACTGGACAGCAGAACACAGCCACATCCCACACCTCACCATAAGCAACACTCCCCTACCACACACACACACACACACACACACAAAATCCTTGGTGTAACATACAATACATCAATGTCATTTAAACAACACATCACAAACATTAAAGATAAAATAACACCAAGACTCAATGCCTTGAGGTCACTTGCCCATACGTTCAGTGATGAATTATGCAAGCCCTGCCTGGGCATCTACCCTCACCAAAACACACTACAACACTCTACAGACCATACAGAACAAGGCCCTAAAAATAATCACAGGCTGCACAGCTACTACACCCACAGACCACCTACATCAAGAAACCAAAGTCCTCAAAGTCAAGGATCACCTAGACATGAGAGGCACCCAGTTTCTTGCTGCAGCCTCCACAAACCCACAACATCCACTACAGTACATGGCAGCACATCCACCCACACCAAGGAACATCAAAACAACACCCAGCACACAATACCATACACAAATACTGTCATCTCTCCCCCCTCGCCCACCTCAGACCAGCTTCCAGAAGCATATCCACACTCAGATCACTCGCCGCTCCATTCAGACACTTAAAGACAACACACAGCTGCATGTACGGCCTCCTGACATCCACCTTTCTGAATCCTATCTTCCTCGTGAGGACAGGGTCCACCTGGCCAGGCTGAGATGTGGGCACCATCCAGCCCTCTTAAGCTACCAGAAGAGGCTGGATGACTCCGTCGCTGATGCCTGTCCAGGATGCAACACAGCACCCCATACTATTAAGCACATTATGGAAGACTGCATTGTACACAATCACCTACTCCAACAACACAACATACACTCTTTGAGAGCTCTGTGGGAAAGCCCAGTCTCGGCCATGGCCTTCCTAAGGGGCTCGGGGCTGTTCAGCCAGACTGCCTAGGGAACAACTACTACCACCACTACTACTACTACTACTACTACCCTGTATATTCTAGTACCATGCACATATCTTCTTACATTCACACACATTATCAGTCATCATCGAATGTTCAGCCAACTCACCTCCAGTCCTCCTTATCACCTTGCCATGCATAGCTGTGGATTAGTCTTATTCCTGATTCCTATGTCATATTTTCTTACTAGCCTATAATTCTGGGCCGGTATTATATATAATTGTAATGCATTCTTTTTCTTCCATTAACCCATTAACTGCTATATACAGCCTGGGCTGTTCCGAGTGCAACTGCTCAATACAGCCCTGGCTGCGCAGGTGAATTTAGAATATAGTGCCATTGTGACCAAGGCCGACCCATGTTTGAGCCTTCGAAACCAAAAACAAAAACAAAAACCATACATTCCAATAGGGAATCAGACAATTCGATGTTCATCCATGGCTTTGCCAAGGTAAATATTGAGCTAATATTTCGTTACTATATACTTTGGCATGTGTTCTCACAATTCCTAAGACAAATTTGGCCTTTGGGAAATTTCATTTTTACCCCTATGTCTGCGCACCACAGACACCTCCAAAAAACTGCCATGTGCAGTTAACAGGTTAATTTTGTTACTCTTTCCTGTATTTTTTTTTTCCCCATGTCTTTCCGGATATCAAGCTATGGTGTTTTCCAACTTATTGCTTGGCAGATTAATAGATTGGGAGAGGCCATCTACATATCTTTGCCTTCTCTAATGTTCATATTGCTTTGATACTGTTCTGTACAGGTACTGGAGAGAGAGAGAGAGAAGTAAGATTTATTACGAGTGAGAGCTTTTTATAAGATGCAGTAGCCTGGATGTGGCAGGTGGGAGCGCTTACCATCCTGCCACTCGATGTAGTGCAGCTTTGGGTGTCTGCCCTTTCCTCTCTTCCATCCTTCCTTTTGTGTCTTTCTTTCTTTCATTCTTTCCTCTTTTGTCTGCCTACAGTTGACTTTACACTCCCTCTTCAGTCTTTCTTTCCTTTACTTTTTCCTCTTCCATCTGCCTATGGGTGACTACACTGAGTGACAAGCCAAATGGTTTCCAGTACACTAGGAAACCATATACGATGCTGGGTGGTAACCATGCAACCAAATTATGGCGCCTGGTGGTTTAATGGATAATTAAGGTGCATCAATTGGATTTAGCCTATGTAGGTTTATATCCAAGGAGTGATTGGGGTTTATTGCTCACATAATGCCACTCAGGGATGAGTGAAGCTGGTCACTCTAATATTAAATGTCAGGTCCAACTTGCCTAGCCCTGGGATCCTACTCTCCTTTATGGGGCGACAGGATTGGATGATGTATGGAAGTAGCCTGGCAGCATTTCAGTCACAGCCATCCCCTGATGGGGGTGTTTGCATGAGGGAGCAAAGTCTGGCAGTGAAGATTACTTCTGCATTATTATTATTATTATTTATTATTATTATTATTACTATTATTATTATTATTATTTTCATGGGTGTATGAAGCTAGTGAAAATGTAGAGTTAATGTATTGTACCCATCATAAGTACTGTTTTGATTTATAGACTTTTAACTGTTCATAAAATCATATTCATCAGTTGGGAAAATTTATGTTTTTATTATATCTGCATAAGAGAAGTTTTATTCAGATTTGAACCCCAAGCCATATATATATATCTGTACATAATTGTTGGGTATTATTGTGTTGTTTGTAGTCAAACAAACAGTGTAATGTAGCTTGTAGACTCAGATTATAAAGAAAATTCAACTCTAGTCATTGACATTATGCTAAGCTGAGTTTGGCTGTTAAATTCTGAATAAGGCCTTGTGCTGTGATGGCAGCATTACACTTGGTCAAGCATAGAAACACGGAGTCAAGTTTTCGACATAATCTCTGGCCATAGCTGTGTACTGTAATAAGAGTTTTTGAGGCTGGTGCTATTCATACTTGCTCCCCCCCCCCACCTCTTGACCCCACTGAGTGCCCCCCTACGGACCTGGCCAAGCTGCCAGAGGTATGTCACACCTTCTGTCATCTCAGCTGGAACCTTCCCCGCACAGAAGTTGCCTAGAGAAAAAAGGAAAATGAATCCCTGAATCACACACAAAAAAAAAAGTTAAAAAGCCTCCCTCCTGACACACACACATACACACACACACACACCACAACTGGCGGACGTGTCTCCCAACAGCTCCCAGGCCCAGGCTGCATACATTAAGTAGTTTCCAGGAATTATGTTTATCCTGTTTCCTCTGGTTTTGTTTTAAGTTTAAAATATTGTAAGTTAATATAGACTACCAACAATGTAAAGATTTATTAGGAAGAATATACATGAATGTTTTGTAGTATTTTTGGTAACAGCTGTTTTTGCTACAGTAACCAACATCCAACTTGGCCGAAAATGTAAACACTGAGGGACTCGAATTTCCAGGATTTGACAGAAACACTAATATCATGGATCTGGTTAAAACGTTGATAATGAGGATTAGTGAACTTGAAAAGAAAGAAGAGAGAACCTGTATTTTTTACACAGGAAAAATCATCTGAGAAATTACCAATATGCCGGGAATCGAACCTGGGACTCTCAGGTGAGAGCCAGGCAGCATACCACTACACCACGACCAGGTAAAAGTTAACTCACGTTGTCACAATCTTGTAACCAACGTCCCTCCGCCCCCACTGTGGGCATGAAGAGGATGAGTTAACCCCCTGGCACTCGGGCAAGTAGATGTTTTTAATCTATCCCAAACACTTACGGCAAGTCAGAATGAAGAGAGAACCTGTATTTTTTACACAGGAAAAATCATCAGAGAAATTACCAATATATCGGGAATCAAACCCGGGACTCTCAGGTGAGAGCCAGGCAGCATACCACTACACCACGACCAGGTAAAAGTGCCAGGGGGTTAACTCATCCTCTTCATGCCCACAGTGGGGGCGGAGGGACGTTGGTTACAAGATTGTGACAACGTGAGTTAACTTTTACCTGGTCGTGGTGTAGTGGTATGCTGCCTGGCTCTCACCTGAGAGTCCCGGGTTCGATTCCCGGCATATTGGTAATTTCTCATGATTTTTCCTGTGTAAAAAATACAGGTTCTCTCTTCATTCTGACTTGCCGTAAGTGTTTGGGATAGATTAAAAGCATCTACTTGCCCGAGTGCCAGGGGGTTAACTCATCCTCTTCATGCCCACAGTGGGGGCGGAGGGACGTTGGTTACAAGATTGTGACAACGTGAGTTAACTTTTACCTGGTCGTGGTGTAGTGGTATGCTGCCTGGCTCTCACCTGAGAGTCCCGGGTTCGATTCCCGGCATATTGGTAATTTCTCTGTTGAAAAGAAAGTGGAGAATTTAGTGTTAACGGACGTGTCTGAGAATACGGAATTTACTATACAGAGTCTGATCCAGTCCAATGAGACAACGAATGAAGAAATCAGAAATTTGAAGCGTGAAAATGTTGAATTGAGGAGGAAACTAGAAGAGAGTACTAATAAAACAGAGAAGGTGAGCAGTGTATTAGAAGAACATAAGGCAAAGTGGTGACACGTAGAAGAAGAACAGAAAGAAGTGGTCAGCTTAAGAGAAATCATCCAGGAAGAAAGGGAAATGAACAAGAAAAAGTTGGAAGCAAATGTAGTGAAAATGCTGAAGAAAAAAGAGAAAATAGTGAGAGAAACTGTAGAAAGGAACAGATGCGTGGTAATATTTGGAAACAGGTAGGAGGAAGAAAAGGTTAGATTCGTGAGACTTAAGAAAGACACGAACCTGGTGAGAGGTATATTAGGCAAAATTGACCCCGAAGGAGACAAGTGGGTAAAAGAAATTGAGGAAGTAAGGAGGATAGGGCCTTACAGGAAAGGGGAAACAAGACCAATGAGAGTCAAGTTGACATCAGAAAGTTTAGTAAATGATATACCGTATTTCGCGGCATGTAAGACGCAGCATTGTGAAAGACGCACCCTAATTCTGGCAGGGCAGTTCTGTGAAAAAAAAGTTTGCCCCAACCAAGACTGCAGTAAGGTTTCTTGATAAGAGCCATTACCACACAGATACACACTCACCTTTCGGAATCTATTCATTACTGATCATCAGCCTTTGGTTTCTTTTTTGATATACAAAGAATGGTACAGGAAAAGAAAACAATGCCCCTTCCTGACAAAACGTGACTGATATGAGCCACTATCACTTAGATACAACACTCACCTTTCAGAATCTATTCAATACTGCTCATCATCCTTTAGTTTCTTCTTTTATGTACAAAGAATGATACAGGAAAAGAGAAAACAAAACCCCATCTTAAAACGTGACTTCAAACCACGAGGCCATCTCAACTTTGTTGATAAATATGTATCAGTAAACTGATCTAAACACTGTTTTTAATATTTTATGAATTTAAAACCACAAATGAAGTCAATAAACTCTATTCTTTCATTCACTGACGAAAACATAAAATACAATGAATGTTCACATCAGTTCATTTATCCTAAAAGAACCCCGTCATAGTCCACACCTGTTACGGAATTTCCTCACATTGCCTTGACTCAAGCACAATATCAGACGACTACCATCATTAATCATGCACTCTAACTAACCTGTAATTACCTCCACAAATAATATAAAAAGGCAGCACTTGTAAATACACAAATTACAATGTTTTACAACCAAAGTTCAATATAGCAAGGCTGCTTGGGAACAGGATAGACAGCTGTTTTTACTCTCTTCTCTCAGTATCACTCCTTCACTGTCAGCTATGTTTGCCTTGCAGCATCAACAATTAAAAATGTATGCTTCACTGATCATAATTTACTATAAACATTCATTTCAAAACATACTATGGTGAAAACATCCATTGTTACACCTTAGTAACACTGCTGCCTCCCAGTCGCTAGACAGCAGTCTCTACCCCTTCCTCTCAGTATCATTTCCTCACTGTCAGCGATGTTTCCCTTGCAGCATCAACAGTTAAAAATAAGTTCTTCACTGATCACAATTTACTAAAAACAGACATTCATCTCAAAACATGTCAAGAATGGTGAAACTATCTCTTAGCAACACTGCTGCATCCCAAGCGCTAGACAACTGGCTCAACCCTCTTCTCCCAGTATCACTCCCTTACTGTCAGCTGTTTTCCTTGCAGCATCAACAATTAAAAATGCATATTTCTCTTACCAGAATTTGCTAAAAACTGACATCCATCTCAAAATATTCGAGTACTGTGAAAACATCCATTTTTGGTCTTAACACTGCTGCCTCCTAGTCGCTATGGTACACACACACACATGTACACACCACATGCAACATTCGCTCACCTCTGAAACATTTACATCAGTCCGTTTTGGAGTACCCAGTGGCTTTATTATATGCCAAAAACATCAAAATGTATTTGGTTGTTCAATATAAATATCATCACTTAAGGACATGAAACATCTCAAACAATTTATTCATCCAAACATCGTCAGTGCAAGACTAAAGGTATACAGCACCATTGATCCTAAATTTTCCATGGTTGCATCTGTCATGATCACCTAAAACCTATATTCACTTCATATTACTGACATGGTGAAAATTTCACTCGTCTTCAAATCCTGAGAATTCATCACTACTTCCCCCGAGTCCTGAAGCATCACTGGAAGTCATCACCTCAGTCATCATCACTGTTTCACTGTCACTTTCATACAGTAAATGGTCCTCAGTACCATCCATTGAATTGCTTATACCACACTTCATACGATTTTAACTTGGCAATCGTTTTAACTGAGCACAGGCGATATTCAGACTTGGGGCATTTGATACAGCCCACATTAACCTCCTCAGTACATGTTTCCTGAACTGAATAAAATCATATGGCGAGCATGAATAAACTACCCTATAAAATACATTGCTGGGCTGAAGGGATTATAATAAGCGGATTATCAGTTCCCTTGCCTGACTCTTCCCACTTCTACTTCCTTAACTACACCCACACCAAACTCTCACCTACACCTTAGGATTCTGGTCGTTTCGGCCGTAACGTCCAAAATGGCAAACGATTTTACAACCTAACCTAACCTAACAAATTTGGACGTTACGGCCTAAATGATCCCCATTGCCGATCATGAGAGCTTTGCTTAGGCAGCAGAGATGCAGAGAGTGAACGTTGTCAATCATTCTGATCGCTTCGTCTGCTAAGAATACAGCAGAAATGGCGGACGCTGATTTGAATGCCCGTCAGGCACTGCTATTTCAGATATTGCATCAGTTATGCTACTCAGTGAATTTTATCCTATTTTCATAACAAAATACTGCAATTGGGTGTGCCCTGAGTTGCATAGACATTGCTAAAGTACTTCACTTAGCTGAAAAAGTGAAGCTGTAACTTCGTTAGCTTGCTAGAGTAGGGTGTACGCTAGACACTAAACTGCTAAGTTGCTAAACCGCTAAACCCCTTGACGGTATTGGCCAGTTGAACTGAAAACAATCCCGTGAATGCTTTGTGTTCTTGAACTTGCATGTTTTAATATCTGCTGCATATATACACTCACAAAATATCACAAAAGTAACTGACCTAATTAGGGTTACTGAATTTCCATACGTGACGAAAGTGTTTTGATGACTTGGCAGTTTCACTAGCCAGCATCTCTCCAGCATGATTGCTTTGCTAGTTAGTGAATGGACGGCAAGCTAAGTGGTCATGATTGCCTTTCAGAAGGTTAGCAGACAGTTCACCAGTGAGCATGTTAGCTTGCTAGAGTAGGGTGTACGCTAGACACTAAACTGCTAAGTTGCTAAACCGCTAAACCCCTTGACGGTGTTGGCCAGTTGAGCTGAAAACAAACCGTGAATGCTTTGTGTTTTTGAACTTGCGTGTTTTAATATCTGCCGCATATATACATTCACAAAATGTCACAAAAGTAACTGACCTAATTAGGGTTACTGTATTTCCATACGTGACGAAAGTCTGTTTTGATGACTTGGCAGTTTCACTAGCCAGCATCTCTCCAGTATGATTGCTTTGCTAGTTAGTGAATGGATGGCAAGCAAAGTGGTCATGATTGCCTTTCAGAAGGTTAGCAGACAGTTCACCAGTGATCATGTACGTTAGCTTGCTGGAATAGTGCGGATGCTAAACTGTTAAATTGCTAAACCGCTAAATATCTTCACGATGTTAGCCAGTTAAGCTGTAAACAAACCCGCGAAAGTTTTATGTGTTTCTGATCTCGGGTGTTTCTTAAATCTGCTGCATATACACACTAGTGTATATTATTTTTAAAAATAAAATCAAGTCTGCATACTGTAGAAAACACCTGTGGTTGCTAAGCATTGAGATGATCATCTTTATAAGAGTTTCTTCTCAGTGAAGCCTAACTAACCTGCCTTAGTCTAACGTGCAGGACGCATGGGGATATTTTAAGGTAACTTTGAGACAAAAAAGTGCGTCTTATATGCCGCGAAATACGGTACTCAAAATGACCTAGAAATTAAACAAAGAGGCTGGAATGGAAAATATTATAATAAGAAAAGATTTAAATGAAGAAGAAAGAGAAGTTTTAAAATCATTAAAGGATCAAGCAAAGGAAAAAAATGATAAGAGGACAGAGGAAGAATGTAATACTTTTTTTTGGAGACTTGGATATGAAGGTATGGAAGTGGTATATAAGGAAATAGAAGCGAAGGAAACTAAGGGGGATAGCTGTGAAAGATTAGAAATTGAGGAAGTGGTACTGACGGAGAGAAGGAGAGAAGAAGTTATAAAAAACATGAAAAATAATTTAAAGGTGATATACACTAATATTGATGGTTTGGGTGACCGTCTGGGAACACCAGATGCTGTTGGCATCCCTACGTGTCAAGTGGGGTTGGTGGAGGATTAGTGCGCCTCCCTGTAAAACAATTAACTCTAAGCCCTTGGCCACCCCGTTTGGGATACATGGCGTCTGGCAATGAATGAATGAATGAATTAATATCGGCCAGGCTTGAGATTAATGATTTCTTGAGAGAATATGAACCTGATGTCATGTGCTTTGTAGAGACTTAATTAAGAGAGGATATTGATGTTCATTTGGGAGATGGTAAATACAATCTGTGGAGAAGAGACCGAAAAGAAAAAACGGGAGGAGGAGTGATGATAGCAGTGAAGAACAACATAAATGTAGATACCGTGGAAATGGGAGAAGGCAGGGCTGAAGTGATATATATGAAATTAGAAACTGGAGAGAAAGTCAAGCGAGATATGGCGGTAGTGTATGTTCCCCCTAAGACGAGAGCATGGAATGATGACGAATACCATGAGATGTTGACAGATATAGCTAGCTATTTACAAAAAATAATTGAGAAAAGCAATAATATAATTTTGGTGGGTGACTTTAACTGTAAAGAGGTGAACTGGGAGGAATGGGACTCAGGAGGCAGCGAGGACTCGTGGGGCACTATATTATTAAATATCCATCCATCCATTGCCAGATGCCATCTATCCCAAATGGGGTGGCCAAGGGCTTAGAGGTAATTGTTTTACAGGGAGGGGCACTAATCCTCCACCAACCCCACTTGACACGTAGGGAGAACGTTATGCCAACAGCATCTGGTGTTCCCAGGCGGTCACCCATCCAAGTACTAACCAGACCCAACGTTGCTTAATTATAATAATGAAAGCAACGTTGGGTCTGGTTAGTACTTGGATGGGTGACCGCCTGGGAACACTGGATGCTGTTGGCATCCCTACGTGTCAAGTGGGGTTGGTGGAGGATTAGTGCCCCTCCCTGTAAAACAATTAACTCTAAGCCCTTGGCCACCCCGTTTGGGATACATGGCATCTGGCAATGAATGAATGATGAATAATGTGATGACACAATGGATCAGGGAAGAGACACGGTTCCGAGGTGAGGACACACCAGCAAGGTTATATTTACTGTTTACCAAAGAACCAGTTGTAATAGAATCATTGAAATATTTCTGTCCTATAGGAAAAAGTGATCATGTGGTCATTGAGTTCCAGATGATAATAGGGAACGTCGATCCAAGAGACGAGCTTCATAGACAAGGAAGATACAACTTTGGGAAAGCTAATTTCACAGGACTGAGAAACTTTTTTGAAAATGCGGATTGGAGAAAATTCAGAGAAACGAGAGATACAGAGGAAGTGGGATATCTTTCTAGACCTCTACAATTTGGGAGTGGAAAAATTTGTACCAAGAGAAAGAGGGAAAGAAAACAGGAAAAAGGAGTGGTTTAATAGTAGGTGTATGATAGCAAAAAAAGAAAGAGATAAGGCGTGGAACAACTGGAGAAAGAGGGGCAACACCAGAACAAAGGAAGAATATAAAAGAACTAGAAATGATTACACAAGAATACGTAGAGAAGAAGAAAGGAATTTTGAAAAAGATATAATAGACAAGTGCAAGGATGAACCCAAACTGTTCTATAGATTTGTTAATGACAAATTGAAACAAAGGAAAGGAATCACTAAATTGAAAGTAGAAGGAAAGATCCATAAAGATGCAGCAATGCAAGCTGAAATAATGAACAAATGTTTCCAATCAGTTTTCACTAATGAAAAAGAGTTTGTGGAAGGGGAGGGAGTGACTAGAAATGTACCGGCGATAAAAGTGGAGGTACAGGAAGTGTACAAATCATTGGAAACTCAAGATGTAAGGAAAGCCCCGGGACCTGATGGAATTTCTAATTGAGTACTGAAAGAATGCAGAGAACAACTGGCAGATAAAATTCACAGTTTAATCATGTGTTCTCTGGAAGAGGGGAAAGTGCCACAAGAATGGAAGAGGGCAAATGTGGTACCAATTTATAAGGGAGGAAACAGGGAAGAACCCCTGAATTATAGACCAGTGTCTCTAACCAGCATGGTTGCAAAATTGTGCGAGAGAATTCTGAAAGACAGATGGATAAAATATCTAGAAGAGATTAATATTTTTGCTGGATGTCATTTTGGATTCAGAAGTGGAAGCTCATGTGTTTCTAACTTGTTGAGCTTTTACTCAAGAGCGATTGATGTGGTACAGGAGAGAGATGGTTGGGTGAATTGTGTGTACTTAGAGAAGGCCTTTGACAAGGTACCTCATAAGAGACTAATGTGGAAAGTAGAAGGGGAAACTCCTGGAATGGATGAGAGACTTTTTGAGAGGCAGACAAATGAGGACAGTAATAAAGGATAGGATGTCTGGATGGAGGGAAGTAACAAGTGGATTCCCCCTAGGCTCAGTGTTGGCGCCAGTAATGTTCCTGATTTACGTAAATGATATGGTAGATAGAGTGAACAGTTATGCAAGTCTGTTTGCTGATGATGTAAAGATCTTGAGGAAGATAGAGGTTGAGGAGGATTGTAAAATGCTTCAGGAGGATCTGGATAGAATACGTGATTGGAGCCGGAAGTTGGAAATGAAATTTAATGTAAAGAAATGTAAAATATTGGAAATGGGTAAAAGTACCAGGAGGCCATCAATGAATTATTTGTTGGGTAATTAATTAATCACTAAAATGAGAGAAGAGAAAGACTTAGGAGTGCTGGTCCAAGATAGTTTGTCACCTGAAAAGCACATTAATAAGATAGTTAGAGAGACTTATAAACTCCTGACTAACATAAAAGTAGCATTTTATTATATGGATGAGGAGATGATGAAAAAATTGATAGTGGCCATGATCCGCCCCAGGTTAGAATATGCAGCGGTAGTGTGGTCCCCACACAAAAAGAAAGATATAAACAAGATTGAGAGAATACAAAGAACAGCAACCAAAATGGTCCCCAGTCTGGCAGATCTGTCATACAGAGAGAGGCTGGAAAAGCTGGATTTGCCTTCCTTAGAGGAAAGGAGAAAGAGGGGAGACATGATTGCAGTGTTCAGGACCATGGTGGGAGTAGATAAAATTGACCAAGAAGATCTGTTTTTATGGGATAAGAGAGCAACAAGAGGACACGGAATGAAATTGAAAAAGTCAAGCTGCATGAAGGATATCAAGAAATATAGCTTTCCTTACAGAAGTATAGATTTATGGAATAGCCTGACAAAGAGATCATCCAGTCTAAAAACTTGAATAAGTTTAAAGCTAAATTTGACTTACTGAGAAACAGCGATGGGAACCCACGAGCATAGCATATTTCGTGTGTATCTCAGTTAGGTATATTGGGTAAATACATAAGTATTTGGAACGACTTAGACAAAAAGGTGGTGCAGGAGAAAACATTCATGTGTGTAAAAGTAAACTAGATAAATGTGGATATGGAGACAGGACAACACGAGCATCGCTCAATTCCTGAATACTACAAATAGGTAAATACACACACACACACACACACACACACACTTATGCACATGCACATACACATACAGATACATGCATATTTTACTTCCCTTGCGTGTTGTATCTGGAGGAAATGTATTTAATGTCTATATATATTCATAAAGCGACATCTTGGAGCCTGAGTTATGTAGTAGTTGTATGGTACAGTATTATGGTTGTGTTTAACTGCCTCGGTCAACTCGTGCAGTGAAGGTCCAGCCCAGTCAGGTTATGTAAATAGTCTGGCTAGTCATGTGGCTCTGGAAGAACACCTTCACTTTTTTGGTGCTGAAATGCCGAAAGAGCTTTGAATAGCATGGTTGTATCAATGACTGGCATCTTAAGTTATGTTTTAGCCTTCTTCCACTTCGCATGTGTTGCATAAATCATGCACACCCAGTATATTTATTGCATTTTTATGAGAGCATCTTTATGTGCTTGTATTATGATAATGTTTATGACTTGTCTTCTGGGAATGTAAACCATTCTAATTTTTCTGGTAATGCAGTGTGGCTCACACTTTTTTGTTTTAAAGATTACGTACCTGTAATGACATTCTGTACTGCAGGCAGTATTTTTGCTAATGTGCTCTGCCTTATGTGTGGTAGTGTTGAAAAAACAATACTTGCATGAAAGGATCCTTTTATAAATCTTCATTGCAGTCACAGCATTCTCTTTATCCTAGAACCTAATTCTGTAGAAATGACCAGATATAGTACTATACTTTTACATTTCCCATTCACAGCTGGAGTTAATACAATATAGTTGACCTTACCAGTGAATATAACTGTTATAGATCGATTGTATTACATCTTAATTTTATATTTGCTTATATCTGAAACCTCCTTATTACTAAGCAGTAGGTCTCCTCTACTCTGACTACTGGAGCTGGAAGGATGGTGGAATGTTGGGAGAAAGAGAGAGAAGTTTTTTTCTGCATCTTCCATTTACCATATGTAGACACCCTGATTTATTTTGTGGTGCTAGAGCTTTATTCCACATTATATTACATGTTTTGATAAAATATTGTGCATGCCATTTCCAAAGCACAACTTCAAATCTATTTAAAAGTGCCAAGGCTGGAATATTGGAACTTGAATGTGTCAGGGTCAGATATGTTTACTTTCTGTGTATCAAGTACAGTGTGTGTGTGTGTGTGTGTGTGTGTGTGTGTGTCTGTGTCTGTGTGTGTGTGTGTGTGTGTGTACACACACACACACACATGGGAGAGACAACACACAAGTCGGATGTATATCACTGAGCTCCACCCTGAGGATACCTAAGTTTATCTATTTATGGGTCATGCTTGTTAAGGCTAATTTAAGTGGTGATCCAAGGTAAAACAAATAATAACAAAAATGTATTGCCTAAGGTAAGTAAGAAGCTTGTTAAGGCTAAGTTACGTGATGATCCAACATAGTAAAACAAGTAATAACAAAAAAGTATAGCCTAAAGTAAACTTCTGTAAATCAGTGTCTAGGAATTCTGTTTCCCAAATAGGGCAGGTGATCAGTGACATATACTACTGAATGAAAGAGTGTGTGCCAAAACAATTCATAAATTTAAGGATATGTATGATTAAAGTGATTTAATACACGAGACAGCACACACACACACACACACACACACACACACACACACACACACACACACACACACACACACACACACACACCACACACACACACACACACACACACACACACACACACACACACACACACACACACACACACACACACACACTTTCCCGGCTTTACATGGTCCAGCACCTCGTTTTAATCTTGACTAATCTACATGAGAACACTTGAAATTTCCGTACCTGCCAGACTAGTTTACCGTGTGGCCACAAATAGCATTGAGTGTAGTGCATGCCCACTTTGATTGCTTACATGTAACCCTAGCCATGGCTTTTTAAAAGCTTGTGAGTATCCGTGCTGGTGTCAAGTGCAGACACCAGCTTATTTCATTGTAGTCAAGTCTTCGTGATCGTGGCTAATTTGTCAGCCAAATTATCACAATGACGACACCCCTCACTAACCAGATAAAGTAATAAAGGGGAATATATGTTAATTGGTTCAGCACCTGCAAGTTTACATTCTTGCCAAAGACCGGAATGATAACTCCTAATGAGGCTGGAGGGACTGGAGCAGCAGTGTTTACACTGATTCTCCTATTCTTAGTTATGTACCAGACATCCCTTTTCTCCTATATTATTCATAATTAACTTTGTGAGCTGCTGTTGTTAACAGTTTATTTTGTCTGTGCATACAAAATTCTCATAATTAAGTATTCCTAACCATAAATTGCTTCTCTTGTGAATACGACGCTTCTCAACAGTTTTCATTCTTTTAGTTTACCCTTAAGTACTGTATCACCACTTCGCTTGTATTCTAAATTACTAGCACAGTCAAATCGGAAGCTTATATCCATCATTGGTATCTACTTGGACACTTTATAAGTGACTATTGAGTGTATGAAGCATCATTGTTTCAGATTTTTTTGTGGAATTCAGTTGCCATGAGGCATGCCATTACCGTAGCAAACAATGTATAGCTTCCCAGTGTCCTACTGCACTGGCCTCCTGTATCGTCACGTATATTTTCACTCACTTGCCTGGTCAGAATAATGTATTAACAGCAGTTTGGGAGGCTGTAATGCTGTAGGACATTTTTATTATGCAAAAAGCAAAATCAGTAAAGCATAATAGGGAGGATGTAATGCAGTAGGACATTTTATTATGCAAAAGACAAAATCAGCAAATTAAAGTACTGTAGGGTAGAAATGTAAAAAAAACTGGACCATGATGTTCCCATGCAGAAGTTGTGTCCCACATGTAACATTAGTTCATGAATTGTTGATATAAAGAAGCAAAGGGAAAATTTATTGAAATACCTTTCAGACTTATTCAACAAAACAAATTAGTTCTGAGCATGGTTGAGTGATGGTGGAATGGTTTTAACTGCATCAGGATGACAAAGTGGACATGCTAGGTATGATGATAATGAACCAGGCTTAGTTGTTCAATAAAGAACTTTAATTTTGATCACACTGCAGGGTAGTGGGTCAGAAGTGTATTGTTGAAATATTATATGTTGACCTCTCTTGGTCTCTGTTGAATTATTATGTGACATTATGTGACCACTAGTAGTCCAGCAGAACAGTTCATCCAGCATGGCTCGAACCAAGGGTGCCAGATAACTGGTAGCATACCTGTGTGTGCGTGTGTGTGTGTGTGTGTGTGTGTATATATATATATATATATATATATATATATATATATATATACAGTATATATATATATATATATATATACACACACACACAATAATCCCTCCACTATCCAACGTAATAGAGCCAAAGGCATGTCCGTAAGGTGGTCCTGTGCGGATAATGGGCACCAGCCTCCTGGACTTGTACTTATGGACCCTAACTCAGAAAAACACCTGTACAACTCCCTCTGGACATTAATAGCACCTATTTAAGACCCAAATCACACCTATAAAGGACATAAAAGACTGAAATAAATGCAAAAGAACCATAAAATTAGGTTTTAGAGGTGAGTTTATACAATATTAAACATTCTGGGTACTTACAACAAGTCCCTGGCTCCTGGACTGGTACTTATGGACCCTAACTCAGAGAAATACCTCCCTACTGCACATGCATAGCACCTAATACCCTATTCACACTTATTAGTGAAATGAGGTGTTAGAGGTAAGTACAGTATGGAAAATACAGTACAGTACAATATGAAACATTCTGGGTACTTACAGCAAGTCCCTGGCCATCTCGATGAATAACCGCCTCCTCTCAGACTCTGACAGTAAGAAGCACTTGCAGTACACTGTTCATGAAGTCTTTTACTGAACTTAGTCATTTGCACTCAGAAATCCACTCTCTTAACACTGCGCACTCTTGTCTTACTTATGCTCCATTGTAACTTTATGAAATAAGTGTTGCATTCTGCACTTAAAGTCTTTGCACTCATAAATCCATTATCTAAACATAACACACTCTAGTTAATTTTAGCTACATTGAAAGTCTATTAAATCAGTCTCTTTTCACTCTGAATTTTAATTTCTTAACAATATCACTGTTTTTCTTTCACTGCACAACACTAAATTCCCGTGTGGTCTAGTGGAGAAGTTCTTGCCATTTAATCACTGTCAGAGTCTGAGAGTAGCACATGGAGGTGACCTAGGGGTGCATCGCTGGGTCATGGTGATGGCCTACCCACTGCAGACGACAGTGAAGATAGGCACAAACTCACGTCGAGCGGTGACTCCACCGTGGCTGATGTGCTGGGCTGTGGCTCAGAGCATGAGTGCCTGTCTTGGGGAGGCAATGGAGTGGAGCCAGGGCTGGGCACAGTGGGGGTCACGGGCCTGAAAAAGCTATTCATCGTTGATTGACGTAAGGAACAATGATTCTGACGATTTATGATGCACTGCCTGAAAGCACACACTTCCTCCAGAAGTCCCAAGGGCCCCATCTCCCAATTGCAGTCCGGGTGTTCCAGGTAGTCCAGAACGAACTCTAGGTGTTCCCGGAGTGCGCTCAGCTTGGGGATGGCTGGAGTAGTGTCATGCTGAGAGGAGTCCGCATCATCGTCACCGTCCTCGTCGGAATCTTCAAGCTGAATACTGACGCCTGCAACCGAAGATGCGATCTTGATATCAGACAGGATCTGGTACTCAAGATCGCCCTCGTTGTCATCCAACCACTCACGCACTTCGTCCACATCAACATCATTGCCGTGCGCACATAGACGTGTATGGAAGTCATCCACATCGAAACCTAGGAAATCGTGCTCCACATCCGTTCCCAGAAGCAAACGAGACCAACCATTTTCTAGAGTCTTGACAGGGACTTCCTTCCATGCACTGGCCCAGTTGTAAATGGCAGACTTGATGTTGTAGCGGCGAAGGTTTTCCAAAGTCCACTGGCCTCGCGTGTCCCGTCCCTCCCTGCACACGTCCTCGTCCTCGAGAACAACCATCACCTCGTCCAGGAACTTCCGTCAGTATAGCCGCTTAATTGCCACGATCACTCCTTGGTCCATTGGTTTGATGAGAGCAGTAGTATTAGGTGGCAGAAACATGCACCTAATGCGGCCATTCTCAGCCACCAAGTCCTTGTCACACGGGTGGGCAGGTGCATGGTCGAGTAGAAGGAGGGCCTTTACCTGGTCACGTGGGATTCCCAGTTTCTCTGTCTGGTAATGTATGACCTCCTTGACGAAATGGCAATGGAACCAGTCTTTGAAGATGTGGGCTGTGAACCATGCCTTCAAGTAATGGTACCAAACGACGGGAAGGACATCCATCACCCCACGAAGACACCGAGACTGCTTTGCACGGCCAACAATAACGGGCTTAAGCCAGTGTGTGCCGTTAGCATTAACACAACACAAAGCAGATATCCTTTGCTTGGAGAGCTTGTGGCCAGGTACACGCTTCTCCGTCTCCTCGGCTAGAGTGTTCGTTGGCAAAGAGCGATAGAATAAACCAGTTTCGTTAGCGTTGTAGACTTGACCGAGAGTGAGGCCCTCCCTGTCGATCAAGCCCTTCACCTTGTGCTGAAACTCCTCTACTCCATCCTTGTTAGCGTCCAAAGCTTCGCTATGAGACTTATGATTGGTAAGGCCATGTCGTAACTTGAACGCGAAGAGCCAACCCTCAGATGCCTTGAAGTCTAGCGCGTCGTGAAGCCTTGTGAACCTCTCAGCAGCAGCCTTCAGCTCTGTGCCACACACCATCACACCAGCAGCACGTTGCTGTCGATACCAAATCAACGTGGAGCAGTTGACTTCAGCATACTTGGAAGTAAACATCATCTTCCTCTCCACGTTGCATTTGCTTTTCGACGAGAAGTCGGCCGTGTACTGCATGAGTTTGTCTCGGGATCTCATGATATCAAACAAAGTAGATCGGGCCAGGTTGAACTCACGAAGGATGCGTGACGAAGACCATCCCGCATCCACTTTCTCCAATATCTCCCTCTTCTTCTTCAGAGTCAGAACCACTCTCTTCCTCTTCTCAGGCGCCGGGGCCATCATCACACACATGAAAAAGAGGCACAAGAGGAGCAGGAAAGCCTGCAGCAGGTAAGGCACCATCACAAAAGCGAGCACGTGGGCAGCCATAACGATGAGCATGCACTCACGACAAGAGACGGGCTGTAAGTGGGGAGGATGCAGGGGCGCTCTAGCGGACGTTGGAGGAATGACGCACCAAAACAAAGCTGTCCCACGCCCCGCGCAGCAAGTTCAAATTACGGGCGGGAGAAAGTCGGATTTTTTTTTTCAAATTTTTTGCGGTTTTCGGACCATTTTGGGATTATTGGATCCCGGGACGATAATGTCCGATAAATGGGGTTGTCCGGATAGTACGGGGATTACTGTATACAGTATATATATATATATATATATGTATATATATATATATATATATATATATATATATATATATATATGTATATATATATATATATATATATATATATATGTATATATATATTTATATATGTTTAATACGTGTAGTGGGTGGTATGCGGGATGATGAGATGATGATTTTGGGGGGGGACTTATATGGTCATGTAGGTGAAGCAGCACAAGGTTATGAAGGAGTGCATGGGGGATGTGCGTATGGTCTAAAGAATGCAGAAGGGGAAAGGATACTCGAGTTTGGGGAGGCAACGGACATGATTGTGTGCAACACATATTTTATGAAAAGAGACAGTAGGTTAATTACGTATGAGTCTGGGGGAAATAGCAGTCAGATAGATTATTTTCTGGTTAGGAGGGCCGATAGGAGGTTAGTGAAGGATGTTAAAGTTATAGGAAGTGAGGAGTGTGTGCAGCAGCACAAACTATTGATTTGTGACATGGTGCTTAAAGAACAAGTGATGAAAAAGAGGACTTATGTACCTAGGAGGAAAGTATGGAAGCTGAAAAACCAAGTAGTAAGGGATGCCTTCTATAGCGAGTTGAGGAGAGTGGTGGCTGAACAGGGAGCTGTAGACAGAGGCGTTAATGAACAGTACAGAGCCCTCAAGAACAATTTCTTGAGAGTTACTGATGTAACATGCGGCTGGACAAGGGGACCACCAAGACATAAAGTAACTTGGTGGTGGGATGAGGGTGTAGAAGCTGTAATTAAGGAGAAAAGAAGGCTTTTCCGGGAATGGAAGAAGGGTGGTAGCAAAGAGGAATATTTGGCTGCCAAGCGTAGGGCTAAAAGAGAGGTATACAGGGCAAAGTCTGAGTCACAGAGACAATTATTTGATAACCTAAATCATGGGGAAAGGAAAAATATATTTAGGGTGGCTGGTCAGGTGAAGAGGGATAATCGGGATATCATAGGTGAGCAGTGTGTGAAGAATGATGAAGGAAGGGTAGTGGTGAACAGTGAGGATATTAAAGATGCATGGAGAGAGCATTATAACCGGTTGTTGAATGAGGAGTTTGACTGGGACAGGGAAGGTTTGGAGCCAGCAGATTCAGTGTCTGGCCCTTGGCCTTTGATACTGCTACTGTGAGTGAGGCAATAGGCAGGATGAGGGTGGGGAAGGCAGCAGATGTGCCTGGGTTGACTGCCGAAATGTTGAAGGCCTCAGGCGATATAGGGGTGAGTTTAGTCACTGACCTGATAAATAGCATTATTTATGAGTGTGTTGTCCCAGATGATTGGCTGAAGAGTGTAATTGTAAATGGGTATAATGGGAAGGGTGATGCCCTGGAAAGAGGAAATTATAGAGGTATAAAGCTTTTAGATCAGATAATGAAGGTAATGGAGAGAGTTTTAGAAGGTATGAAGAGAAAGAGTGAACATTGATGAGATGCAGTTTGGGTTTATGCCAGGTAAGGGGACCACTGATGCCATATTCATTGTTCGACAGCTTCAGGAAAAATATATTGATAGGAGAAGGGATCTTTATTTTGTTTTTGTTGATTTGGAAAAGGCCTTTGACAGAGTCCCTAGAGAGGTGGTGAAGTGGGCAATGAGAAAGCTTGGCTTGGAGGAGTGACTGGTTAGGGTGGTTATGGCCATATATGTGGGTGCTCACACCCAGGTGAGAGCGAATGGAGATTTGAGTGATGAGTTTTCCGTGAATGTTGGTGTGCATCAGGTGTCAGTCTTGAGTCCCATGTTGTTTATCATGGTACTTGAAGCCCTTTCACGTGACTTTAGAAACGGACTCCCGTGGGAGTTGTTGTATACTGATGATTTGGTGTTGATTGCAGAGAATGAAAGGGAGGCGGAGGAAAGGTTTAGGAAGTGGAGAGATGGTATGGGGCACAAGGGTTTAAGGGTAAATGCAGATAAAACAAAAGTGATGATATCTAGGGTTGGTGGCGGTACTGTCAAAGACGAGGGAGAGTGGCCATGTGCAGTTTGCCACAAGGGCGTGGGAAGTAATTCCATCTTGTGCGGTGTGTGTGATAAATGGATGCATAAGAAATGTAGTGGTATCAGAAGTAGACTGCGAGATAATGTTGATTTTATGTGTACGGCGTGTCAGGGAGAGCAGGTGGAGATTGTCAGGCATGAAAGGATTGACCTTGCTGGTGAATCTCTTGAGTGTGTGGAAGAGTTTTGTTATTTGGGAGACATGTTGTGTGCTGGAGGTGGGACTGGAGCTAGCTCTGTGGCTAGAGTGAGAAGTGGTTGGAAGAAGTTCAGGGAGCTGTTGCCTCTCCTGACATTGAGAGGGCTCTCCCTAAGTGCTAAGGGGTCTTTGTATGCAGCATGTGTTAGGAGTGTAATGCTGTATGGCAGTGAGACCTGGGTCAGTGAAGGAGGAAGATATTCGCCGGCTCAGACGTACAGAAATGACAATGATTAGGTGGATGTGCAGTGCGTCCCTGCGTCCAAGGCCTGGAGGGGCTGGGTTTACAATGGAAGAGTTGAGAGGTAGGATGGGACTGGAGTGTATAGGTGTTGTGATGAGGAGAGGTAGATTGAGGTGGTTTGGACATGTGGAGAGGATGGGGGATGATAATTGGGTGAGGAAGGTGAGAAGTGTTAATATTGGGGGTGGGGTTATGAGGGGTAGACCAAGAAAGACATGGGACGAGGTCATTAAGTGTGACCTTAGGGTTAAGGGACTGAACAGGGAGGCTGCAATGGATCGTGCAGCGTGGAGAGCCGCCATTAGGTGACCAAGGCCGACACATGCAAGCATGTTGGAGCCTTTAAAAACGAAAACGATATATAGAGAGAGAGAGAGAGAGAGAGAGAGAGAGATAGATATATATCTATATATATATAGATATATATATGTACAGTAATCTCTCCAAGATCTGATATAATAGAGCCCAAGCAACATCCGAGACTTGGTCTCGTCTGGGACTTGGGAAATATGCCCCTGGACAGGAACTTATAGACCCCAACCCAACCTACTTTTGAAAACCACCTAAATAACTCCCAACTGGTCATGCACAGCACAAAGATGGGACAGAAATCATAAAATAAATGAACACGAACCAGAGAATGAGAAATCAGAAGTGAGCAAGGAAAATATTTAGCAGTGTACAGGGTAAATGCTTAGGTATGGGGGTGAGATTGTTGTGGAGTGGATATGGAAGTTGTGTAGATTGGCTTGGGAAGAGGGAAGGGTTCCAGAGGACTGGAAATCAGGTATAATTGTTCCTCTGTACAAAGGAAAAGGGGAGAGAGAAGTATGTGGTAACCATAGGGGTATTTGCTTTCTTAGTGTGACTGGTAAAATATATGGTAGAATACTCATTTATAGGGTAAGGCATATGACAGAGGAGCTATGGTCAGACTCAAATATGAAGTCCGTTTGGGTGGGGCCCGAGAGGGGATTTCCCTCTCTACAGCTCTGCCGCATCAACCCCAGTACCTATATCTCTCTCTCTCATATGTCAGCTATTTACTATTTGAAATTGTATATTAAATATTCTGTACTTATTAAATATATTAAATAAGGCTATATAGTGCTATGAATGTGTCGCTTTTTAGGATAATAGCAATGATTTATATAAATTCCACACCGCGTGACAACATCGCTTTCCGACGTTGCCAGAGGTCAAGGACACCCACCTCAGACTACAGGTGACCGGTCACTTCCTCCCTGATCCCCACCCACGATGGCAGCTACTCCGACTCGCTCTCGTGTGCTTCACAATCGGGAGATTGGGAGAAAGAACTTATTTACAATGTGAACAAGTATTTTTTAGTAGATCAGAGAGAGGACTTATGCCTACTGGGGAAACCTCTATAAAAAAAAAAAAAAACGCGCCAAGACTTTTACCTCAGTGGTGGTGTGGAAAAAAGGTCGAAACAATATAGAATAAAACAAAACTTATAAATATATAAAAACTTTCTCAATCAACTGAGAGAGAGAGAGAAAGAGAGGTGGTTTGGCAGAGCTGTAGAGAGGGAAATCCCCGCGCGGGCCCCACCCAAACGGACTTCATATTTGAGTCTGACCATAGTTGGAGAAGAACAAGGGGGATTTAGGAAGGGAGAAGGGTGTGTAGATCAGATATTTGTTCTAAGATGTTTAGTGGAGAAGTATCTAGAGAAGGGAAGGAAAGTGTATGCTGCCTTCATGGACTTGGAGAAAGCTTATGACAGAATAGATAGGCAAGGTATGTGGAAGGTATTAAGAATATATGGAGTGGAGGGGAAATTGTTGAGTGCTGTGAAGAGTATGTACGAGGGAGCTAGGGCTACGGTGCGAGTGGATGGTGAGCTGAGTGAGTTCTTTGATCTCAATGTGGGACTGAAACAGGGGTGTGTGATGTCTCCATGGCTGTTTAATATATATATGGATGGGGTTGTAAAGGAGGTGCAAGGTAGGTCAGTGGATGTGGGGGTGGCCCTAATGAATGAGGGTGAGATTTGGAAGCTTCCGGTGTTGCAGTTTGCTGATGATACAGTATTGTTGAGTGAAGATGAATGTGAGTTGCAAGGTTTGGTGAATGAATTTGGGACAGTGTGTGGGAGGAGGAAGCTGAAAGTTAATGTAAACAAAAGTAAAGTTATGGTGTTTGAGAGGAATGAAGTCACAGAGTGTGCAGTGAGGTTGGATGGTGAGGATATGGAGAATGTGAGTGCATTCAAGTACTTGGGTAGCGTGATGAGTAAGGATGGAACTTTGGGGGATGAAGTACGTGAAAGGGTACAGCAGGGAAGAAAGGTTGTTGGTACACTGAAAGCAGTGATGAGAAATAGGGAAGTGAGTATGGAAGTTAAGAAGTCACTACATGATGGTATTGTGATCCCTACCCTGACGTATGGAAGCGAGGCGTGGACCTTGCAAGAGGGGAACAAGTCAAGAGTGAGAGCAGTGGAAATGAGTTACTTGAGAGGAGCATGTGGAGTGACGTGGAGGGACAGGTTGACGAATGAAGAAGTGAAGGAACGTTGTGGGGTAGATGTGGATGTGGTTGAAAAGATTAGGAGAAATACACTGAGGTGGTTTGGACATGTGGAGAGAATGGAGAATGAAAGACTGACTAAGAGGGTGTATGTAGGTGAGGTGGAGGGAGGGAGAGGGAGGGGTAGACCGAGGATGAGGTGGAGGGATGGAGTTGAGAGGTATATGAGGGAGGGGGGGGGTGAGTTGGGGGGAGGGGAGTCAAATGGTGGGTGACAGAGTGACTTGGAGGCGTTTTGTCTGCGGCCACCCTTTGCTGGATTAGGGCGTCGGGCTATAGATAGATAGATAGATAGTACAGGGTACTTACGACACGTCCGTGGCTGTCGCGAAGATTAACCTGCCTTGTCTATGGCTTTGACAGTGGTGAAGGTTCACTTGAAGCATGTATAGTAATCCAGTGTTGTGCTGCACTTAATCCTTTGCACTGTGAATTAACACTGCACATTCTGTTCTTATTTGCGCCATGCCAGTTGCAGCATGCCAGTGTTGCACTCTGCACTTAATCCTTAGCACTCTGAATTCTAATTTCTTGACACTGCACAACACTGTAAATTCCCATGTGGTCTAGTGGCAAGGTATTGCAGTTTATTCACTGTTTATTCACAAAAGCGAGCACGTGGGCAGCCTTGGCGATGACCGTGCAGTCACAACGGTAGATAGACAGGAAATGGAGAGGATGCAGGGGCACTGTAGCTGATGTTGCCAGAAATTCGCGGCAAAACACAGCTGTTTGTCACTGCGCAGCAAATTTAGAGTAAGGATGAACACATATCAACTTTTTTTTTGCATTTTGACATTTTTTGGACTCAGGCCCAAAATGTTCGGGACTTAGGATGTCTGGGTCTTTAAAGGGATTACTGTATATTCATACACTGGCGGACCCTGAGATATGATACTCCTATATGCGGTACACCAGATTAGCGATGAAGGTAGAAATACCAACCTACCCCACCTAACGATGGCCAAACCCCGGTTAACGATGGATTTTTATTATTTTTTTTTTTTTAACTGATTTTGATATTTTTGACTTAAATTTTGTCTTTAGGTTGATTTATAAACTGTTCCTAGACTTTGATTAATAAGTTTTAATCATAGGTGGGGTGAACATTAACATTTTGGGGTACCATTTACTATCCTTCCATCCATCATGTGTTGCCTCATGAGTGTAGAAGCCTGGAGCTAGGCAAGTTGATCCTGACATTTAAGATAAGGTTGATTTTTTCCAGACTTATATTTGATGATTTTTAGGTTTTATTTTTGGGTTTCGATGAGTTATAAACTGCTTTTACGCTTAGTTTTCCGTGTTTTAACCCATAGGATATGCAATTCGATCAACCATACAGGCGTTGTATATGGAGCCGATTTTTTTACTCTTAAAGAAGTAAAAAGTGTTATGCTCAAGGTTTAGAGCTTGAATTTTCACACCTTATGCCACAAACCAGAGCATTTTAGACCAACTGGTTAATGAGCTATATCCCATCAAAGTTGAAAGAAGTCAGCCTTCCAGGAGGGTGCGATGCCAGTTTTCTATACACTTCCACCCCATTCCCCCCTTATTCCTCCCCTCCCATGACCTTCCTCACCCACCCTTATCACTCCCCCCTTTCTTCCTCCCCTCCCCGCTACCCCCTACCTCCCCTCCCTCTATCACCCCTTCAGAATTTTCCAGCTCATTTTTTTTTTTTTTCCCCAAACAGTTGCATACAAAATAATTATGTCTGTTCCTCACTCACTCCCAACACCCTTCCCCCCCAACACTTCTCCCCTCCCCATCTTCCCTCCCCCGTCCCCTTCCCTCATAGTTGTGTAGCTGTCTGAATGAAAAAAAAAATAATTGAGTAGAAGCATGCAAAATCTTCTTCTTGGTGTTACACACGCTAACAACCACTCCCCCTTACCCCTCTCCCATCACCCCTTCCCTCCCATCCCCTCCCCTCAGAGTTGTCAAATCAAGTAGCTGTAAGAATTAAAAGGGGAAAAAAGACCTAAAGCATGCAGAATAATAATAATGGTGTAAGAGAAACACACAAATACAGAATTTACTATTATAAAGAACAAACATTACTAACATTTGCAGGAAACATTATGGTATACACACGGAGATTCATAAAAAAACATGAGAAACATACATTCTGTGTTTCGTTCGTTAGTGCAGTATTCAGTTCTGTATATCACTCCTAATTTGGCAGTTTTCCGGTCATTCTGCCACAATGAGACATCAAAACACACAGGATTATCCATATTAATGTTCAGCATCAAGAAAGCTTAAATAAACAACAAAAATCCACGAAAAAACTGATGACGGTTTGAAAATACAAAGCAACCAAGATGGTCCTTAGCCTGGCAGATCTGTCATACAGCGAGAGGCTGGAAAAAGTGGATCTGCCTTCCTTAGAAGAAAGGAGAGAGAGGGGCGACATGATTGCAGTGTTCAGGGCCATGATGGGACCAGATAAAATTGACAGAGAAGATCTTTTTGAATGGGATAGGAGAGTAACAAGAGGACACGGTATGAAACTGAAAAAGCCAAGCTGCCCAGTGGATATAAAAAAAAATAGTTTTCCTTATAGATGCATAGACCTGTCGAATAGCCTGGATAAAGAGATCGTCCAGTCTAAAAACTGAAACGAGTTCAAAGCAAAATTTGACTTATTGAGAAAAAGAGAGGGGATCCCACGACCGTAGCTCATTTCTTGTATATCATATCTAGATAAATACAACTAGGTAATTACACACACAGTAAAACCTGTATATAACGGACTTCAGTAGACTGGAATTTGCTTTTGTTGAAATCAAGGAGCTGACCGGACTAAATTCTTGTACTGTATATCGGAAAAAGTCTGATAGAACCGGAAGCGGTCCAAACTGCCGGACTGCTTCAGCTATGTTCATCACAATAAGGTAAATAAAAAACATGTATTCATTGTATAGTACAGTATGGAATTATTATACATGTTACACCATTTCATTATTGTAGTGAATGTATAATACAGTACAGTACTGCAGTGGTACTGAAGACTGTTTAAAAACCATAAGTACGACCCAGACTAAAGTCTCCTGTATCAGAAAAATTGCGGGTTAACAGGGGTAAGTCCAGATGTCGTGTTTATTGGAATTTAGCTTTTTTATGGAATGGCTTATAATTAGTCTGTTATAGTGAGGTTTTACTATATATATATATATATATATATATATATATATATATATAATATATTTACTATATATATATATATATATATATATATAATGTACAAAAATGCACACTTTACCACTGTACCACAGAGGCTCATATATAAAGGTACAGAATGTGGCAAAAAAAATTTTGGCCAGTCTGATGGAGCCAGGATTCCGTGGGTTTGAATGATGAGTGAATGGAAATGTGGCCCATTGAACTGGGCAAACTTGGGCTGTCTGTACGTTGCTACTCCTCATCCCACCCTAGGGTGGGAAAGGAGGTCTGGATGATGATGATGATCACACACACACACACACACACACACACACACACACACACACACACACACACACACACACACACACACACTGGTACACCACTAATTTTCTGGCACCGTTGGTTCCATAGCCTTGCCGGACAAACTGTTTTACCAGGCTAACCACGGCCACATGTGTCATAAATAATAATGCAACACCAGGTTTCTGGCTACCTTGGTTCCAAAGTTTTGCCAGATGAAACATTTTTCTGGACTAACCGAGGTCACATATATCACATGTAATAATTCAGCTGGGATCAATGGAGGTCATGTGTAATAATTCAGCAGTACACCTCAGACCCACTATCCATCAGTGTAATTGCACTCATATTCTGAGGTAAGTTCTTTATGGAACAACTGAGTCTAGGTCATTATTTAGCTATCTGACAGCTCCATTTCATCCGACGCTTTTGAAACCATTCCGTCATCACTTGATCATGCTGAGTACTCTCACTGTCTTTCTCGTAGTTTTTCTCATGTTCATTTGCTTCTTTGAATCACTGTCATCATAGAATTTCAGTATTTTTTCCCTTTTGCTTCTTTATATCATACACAGTTGATGAACTAGTACCATATGTGTCATAAAACCTCCGCATGGGAACACTACTGTTCAGTTTTCAACAGTTCTTCCTTAATCTGTTTTATTGTTTTTGTTTTTAACGTAACAAAATGTCTTACTGCATTAAATCCCCCCAGATAGCTGTTAATACACCATTATGACCAGACAGGTGAGTGAAAATATACCTGAGGATATGGGCTGCCAGTGCAGTAGTTCACTGGGTTGCTACATAGTTACTGTCTTAATGGCCAGCCTCATGGTAACTGGTTTTACATAAAACGTGATAACACTTTATGCACTCCACACTTACTTATAAAGCCTCAGTAGACACCAGTAATGAAAATAACCTTTTGATTTGATGGTGGTAGTAATTAAGAATAAACTGATGGTGATATTTTATTGAAGAGTAAAGTTAACTAAAAGAATGAGAAGCGTCATATTCACAAGAACAGAAATTGTTGGGTAGGAATGATTAATTGTAAGAATTTCGTATTCACAGACAAAATATGTTGATGAGAGTGTTGGCTCATAGAGTTAGTTTAGAGAAATATGAGAGAAAAGGGTCATCTGGTTTATGATTAAGAGAAGTAGAATCAGTGTTAATATTGCCGATCTAGTCCCTCCAGTCTTTTTAGGGGTTATTTTTCAAGTACAGTATTAAGGAAAAAAGTGAGTGTAAGCTTGTGGACCCTGAACCAGTTAACATTTATTTTCATTTGTTGCTCTATTTGTTTATTGAAAAGCTTTGTCATTGCAGTAATTTTGCAGACAAATTAACTATTATCAAGGAGGTTTAACTGTTGGAATAGACTGGTGTTTGCATATGACACCACCGCTGGCAGTTGCATCTTTTCTAGGAGCCAGGGTTAGGGTCAAATGTAAGTAAAATGAGATAAGATTTAGTCAAAATACAGAGATCACCACCAAAACATGCAGTGTGGGCAATTCAAGTGAGCAAACACTACATTCAGTTCTATCTATGGCCACTCGGTAAGCAAGTCTGGCAGGCACAGGAATTGCAAGTGCCCTCATAATTTTGCCAGACCATCTGATAACGGAAATTTGGCATTGTACCTGTGTGTATGCACACAAACATACACACTTGAATAGTGTACTGTACATGTTTTATTTCTGATATTAGAAGTTTTTGCTTGGCCTGGGACTATTAGGCATAATTTTATTAAGATAATTTTTATGTGTATAGTAGATGTTGAGAAGACCGTAATTAATCCAGTGATAGGTTTGCTTTTGTTTTAATGCATAGTAATTTTGGCAAAATGTTCATGCAGTCATTGGAATTACATGAAAGTATTTGTGTATGATAATAAAAGCTTTAATTTTTTGCAAAGGTGAGGATTTACGAAAATTTTCATTATGGCTGCATGATGTTGCAGGATCAGCGCATTTCCCGGATTAGTGAAGATGAACCTAGTCAAGATATTCCCTTCTCCGACACCTCCTCCACCACAAGTAAGCATTTCTTTCACTCTACACATTGTATTTGATTGTCACATGTTCAGTGGACACACCCATAAAAAGTGATATTCAACCTATCTTGTGACCACCCCTTGCATTATGTAGGATGGGGTGAAGGAGACATCTCAGACCCGAAGGAGATGGAAGCTAGGATGCTCAGGGTTCTGTTAACTGCCATGAAGGCAGAGACCTCTCTACCAAAGTTTTTGGTGAAATGTGTGGTAGGTGGTGGCAACCATCATCCACTCACTTGATGTACTGCTGTCTACTTCCTCCATAGCCTTTATCATTCTTTTTCTGTGCCTGCCCTCCTCTCTTCCTATTTCTCCTATTTTTCCTGTCTCTTCTTATTGCTTTTCTTTACAGGTGGCTTTACATTGAGTGACAAGCCAAATGGTTTCCTGTAAGCCAGGACACTGTTTACAACGCCAGGTGGTAACCATATAACCAAACCATACGTGCTCTCTACGTGCCAAGAAGTGGGTTGGTGGAGGGTTAGTGCCCCTCCCCTAAAAAAAAAAATAACTCAAAGTCAAATACCCACTCCTTACGGGATTGTGGTGCCTGGCAATAGATAGATAGATAGTCTGTCCCTTGAATTGCCTGATAAGTGGTAGAGTAATGTCTCAGAGTAAGTAATGTCATTCAGTTTCCTCACATGTGGGTGCTGCAAGTTTTTATTTTTGATAGTTTTTGCTCTCTCTCTCTCTCTCTCTCTCTCTCTCTCTCTCTCTCTCTCTCTCTCTCCCTTCTTTCTCTGTTTTCCCTCTGTCATTGATCAGCTTATAGCATGAAACAGGCATTGGAAATGGTGGTAAGAGAAATCATCCCATGCTCGCAGAACTTAGAAGTGAGTACATTACCTCATGTCTCCATTTACAGTTGGCTCATGTCATTCTGTTTATGAATACAGCTTCATATTTCATTTTATCCACAACAGCAGCAAAGTCTCCAAACTTCCCCTTATGTGTGCATTCTCATGTCAAGTGCATGCTTGGGCCATGCAGACTTCAAGGTTACTGCATGAGAATCATGATGAACTGAGTGCACCTGCGTGGCTCTAATTAGATTGGCCATCCTTGTTTTGGCTAGAAAATTGTTGTTGTTGCCCAGCCCTGGTTAGTATGATTGAACAGACCCATCAACCACAGGTAAGCAACTGCCCCAATGGGTTGTGCCACAGGCTTCATTGATGTTGTGTCTGCATCTTAGAGTGGCATCTGCTGTATGGTGCTCCTTTATGTGTGTTATGTAGCTGAAGTGGAGGGAGGGGGAGACTGAGGATGAGGTGCAGGGATGGAGTTTAGAGGTATATGAGGGAGTGGGGAGTGAGTTGGGGGGAGGGCAATCAAATGGTGGGTGACAGAGTGACTTGGAGGCGTTTTGTCTGCGGCCACCCTTTGCGGGATTAGGGCGTCGGGCTGTAGATAGCTAGATGATTCCCATGCATGTGGTTCATGAGATACTTAGCTATTGGCGAGCAAAATTACCATATCCATTGATATTATTCCCCTTCATATTTGTAAAGGATCAGATTCATCAATAGTAATGCCAACTGCCAAACCATCAGCAAGTCTGCTCCTTCATTACCTGAGTTCACACTCACCATAAACTCACTCATTCCATCGTCATGCTTTCCATTCTTGCTAATACGGGTATTGTTGTTTCTGAATCCATCCAACATCCAATCCTACATTGCCCTATGAGAAATGTAGGAGCCCAGGGCTCAGCAGTTGGTCCTGACATTTAAGATGAGAATGACCAGCCTCACTCATCCCTGAGTGGCATTACATGAGCAGTCAACCCCAACCATCCCTTGGATATCATGTTATATAATTATGCTATGTGACGAAGATAGATAGATAGATAGATGTGAAGAATCCTTAAGGAGACATGCTTAACATTGGCAATGATTGTGATGTATACCTTTCCTGATATTTAGTACAGTGCTCACAGTGAGGTATTCTTCACAACAGAAATTAAAATACAAATGGTCATCATCCCTGCTTATTGAGACAAGGAATAGCCCATGATAGATTTTACATAATTTTGTTTATGTAAACTATATATCATGGATTTATAGCAAGAGTTAGTGATGAGAAAGAGTGAGTCAGGGTTTAAAGAAGTCATAGTGGTGGGAGGTGATAAGAAGGGTAAGCATGACAGAGGTTACCAGTGTGGAACATGGGAGAGAAGGGTGCTGAAATGCGAGTGGTGTGAGTGACTAATAATATGATAAGATGCTATGAAATTGCAGTCTCTATGGTGTTCTTCCATTGTGCAAAAAGCAAATGATAATGAAAGTATTTGCTCCTTGATGTTTGTTAGCTTACTGATCCCTGCACAAACAGCAGACATGCACACCAGTAAGAAAATATTTATGGTCATGTAGATACAACAAAAAGGTGTGACGCCTCATACACAGAGGACAGGACAGTCATAGAAGCAGGCAGAGGGAGGGAGGAAATAATTTGCTCATATAATGGCAAACTGATAAAAGGGGAAATGTGAGGTGTTAATCCAGATGTGTGGCAGTTAGGCAGTTGGTGTTATTGATGATGAATCTGATGCTTTACAAATATGAATGAGAGGGATGTAAATGAATATGGTAATTTTGTTCACCAGTAGCTAAAGATCTCATGAACCACATGTATAGGAATCATTTCTTGAATTTATTTTGGAGTGACAAATTTTAATCCATCACATCTGGGGGTTGTTTTCACCACCCAAACCACCAGCAGGTGTTTTTCTTAAAAATCACCATTATTTAAACCATAATTTCTCAGCTAAAACAATAATATAATATTATAGTGTAATATTGTAATATAATGCTACAGTCATAATAATAATACAATAACAATAATACTACAAAACACTAGATCATGTATACATGCCACCCGGATGTCCTCAAGTCGTCATGTATACATGCCACCCAGGCGGGATTGGTTAAAGGGAAGGGTAGTAGTAGTTGTTCCCTAGGCAATCTGGCCGAACAGCCCTAAGTCCCTAAGGAAGGCCATGGCCGAGGCTGGGCTATCCCACAGGGCTCTCAAGGAGTTTATGTTGTGTTGTTGACGTGGGTGATTGTATGCAATGCAGTCTTCTATGATGCGCTTAATAGTATGGGGCACTGTGTTGCATTCTGGACATGCATCAAGTCATCCAGCCTCTTCTGGTAACTTAACCCCCCCCCCCCATCCCGACGTTTTCTGGGCAGTGATACGCCCCAGTCCCGACATTTTTGGACTTTTTTTTTTTTTTTTTTTTTTTTTTTTTTTTTGGCTCAAACATCCGCTTTTGGTGAGAAACATCGAAAATTCATAGAGAAATCGATCACCTGAGGTTTAAAATACTCGATCCAGGTAGGAGTACCTCCTTACCTTACTGGGTTTTCTATCAGGCTGGCTGCAAAGAAAACGAGCTCTATGGGAGGATAACTATTCCACACCACTCATAAACGGTATTTATTTATTTATTTATTTATTTGGTACAAATTTATATGTAGTACGAGAGTATATTGGTTTTCAAACGGTAATATAGGCATTATAACCATTGTTTCACTCACTAACTCATCACCATTCCTGACCCTTTTTTGCCACATTACCTGATCATCATTTCTGACTGATTCTTCCTCTAATGTTTGTCCTCCACATTGTCATCAATTGGGGAATCACTCTGGCCCTGAATTTCGTACCGTGGCATGACATGGCTTTACTGGCCAGGTCACCAATAACAGGTGAATTGCTGAGAAAAGGGCATGCAGGGAGGGGGGAGGAAGTCATGCTGGGTAAGGCATTGTCCCTGCCTGGCATCTCGTAGAGGAAGGTGTCCCGTGTATACGTGCCGAAAATCACTCGCGAAAATTGAAAATTGTTCAAATTAGGGACCTTGCAATGTTGCCGCGTTAATTTACGTCTCCGGGATATAAGTGCACATCATGTGAGGATGTGAATTCACGTCTCCGGGACGGGGCGGGTTAAGAGGGCTGGATGGTGCCCACATCTCAGCCTGGCCAAGTGGACCCTGTCCTCACGAGGGAGATAGGATTCGGAGGGATGGATATCAGGAGGCCATGCATGCAGCTGTGTGTTGTCTTTGAGTGACTGAATGGAGCAGCGAGTGATTTGAGTATGGATATTCTTCTGGAAGTTGGTCTGATGGGGGAGAGGTGACAATATTTGTGTATGATCTCGTGTGCTGGGTGTTGTTTTGATGTTCCTTGGTGTGGGTGGATGTGCTGCCATGTACTGTAGTGGATGTTGTGGGTTTGTGGAGGCTGCACCGAGAATTTGGGTGCCTCTCATGCCTAGGTGATCCTTGGCTTTGAGGACTTTGGTTTCTTGATGTAGGTGGTCTGTGGGTGTTGAAGCTGTGCAGCCTGTGATTATTTTTAGGGTCATGTTCTGTATGGTCTGTACTGTAGAGTGTTGTAGTGTGTTTTAGTGAGGTAAGAAGCCCAAGCAGGGCTTGCATATTTCATCACTGAACATATACCGTATATATTGTTTGTATGCTGTGGTGGTGGTTTCTTTGTTGTGTCCAAATGTTGTGTGGGCAAGTGACCTCAGGTCATTAAGTCTTGGTGTTATTTTATTTTTAATGTTTGTGATGTGTTGTTTAATAGACATTGCTGTATTTTATGTTACACCAGGGATTTTGGTGGTGTGTGTGTGGTAGGGGAGTGTTGTTTATGGTGAGGTGTGGAATGTGACTGTGTTCTGCTGTCCAGTTTGGGAGAAGGGTCACTGTAGATTTGGCTGGGGCATTTTTAGCCTGTTTGTGGTGAACCATTCGTGTAGTGTGTTGAGGAAAGGTTGGAGGATGTGTGGAGCTGTGTTTGCATTTTGGTGTGTACATGTGAGTGTTATATCATCTGCATAGGAAGCTATGTATATCTGTGGTGTGTGGGGTGTGGGTATGTCATGCATGTATAGGTTAAAGAGTGTAGGGGACAAAACAGATCCTTGGGGGACGCCATTTGTGAAGTTTCTGATGTTTGATAACTGACTGGCAAATGTTACATATGCACAACAGCCTGCTAAGTAGTTTGCCAGCCATCTTTTTGTGTTATTGTGCATGTTTGTGTTGAGTATTTTGTTTGTAAGGTTGTGGCTGGGGATGGCATAAAAAGCTTTGCTAAGGTCTAGTGTGATTAGGAGTGTTCTGTGTGGTGGCCCAGCTGAATTCATGCCATGAAAAACCCTTTGTGTAAGGTCTGTAAGAAGGGTGTTTGTGGAGTGCAGTGGCCTAAAGCCATGTTGTGATGAGGCTAGGGGTGTGTGAGGTGTAACTAGTTGTAGTACCAGTCATTCAATGACTTTAGAGGGGGTGCAGAGAAGTGTGATGGGGCGGTGTGAAGAAGGTAACATGGGTTCTTTGTTGGGTTTAGGGATAGTGATGATATTGCCATGCTTCCAGATGTTGGGTATTGTGTTGTGTGAGTAGCTGTAGTTTGATATGTTGATGAGTGCTTGTATGCCTTGTGGTCCAAGGTGTTTAAGGTGAATGTTGCTTATGTTGTCTGGTCCATAGGCAAATGAGTGCTTAAGGTTGCTGATGATGTGCTTCGTCTAGTTGTAAGTGAAAGGTGCATAGTCTGGGTCTGTGGGGAACTGTCTCTTATGTCGGATGATACGTCGGTCGTTGTGATGGGGGTTTAGATGGCTGACATGTGAAAAGTGATTGATGAGAGAGTTAGTTTGTTGTTTGGTTGAAGGTATGGTGTCTGTTGTTGTGATGGCAGTGTGTGATTGTGTAGTGTTGCTTTTAGAAAGTGTGATACTGTTTAGTGTTTTATAGAGTTTGCTGATGTTTGTGGTCAAGTGTCTGGAGAAAATTTTTCCAGTTTAGTGTTTCCTGTTCTGATATTTTATTGTTTATTCGAGTGTTGAGTTCTTGTATTTGTTGTACGGTGTCTTGTGTATGGGGTGCTGGGGAGTGTTGTAGTGTGTCCCATTGTCTGATGAGGCCTTTAATTTCTGGTGTGAAGTTGGAGTTGTGTCTCTTTCTATTGCCTCTAGGGATGTGTCTTTTGTCTGCATTTTGTATAATTGTATTGAAAGTGTGCACAGCGGTGTTGATGTTTGTGATGGGTGTACTGTTTAATGTTTCAAAATGTTGTTCTGTTGTTAAAACTGTCGATGGCCCCTTTTACGTCACTTGCAGGTAAAGGCAAAGTCTTGTAGTAGTTTCCTGACAATATATTAAACACCGTCTTGAATCAATATACAGTACAGCGATGGTGGACAATTGCACGTCCTACCCCAGAGTCGTTTAAACAGCTACTGATTGCCGGTTTCCCACCGGCCAGAGAGAGAAAAGCGGTGCGACTCGGAAGTCGTGACTCATATCACGTAGACATAACACTGAGCAAGCGTTGATGCCCTACTTGGATCCTGCTTACAACTACTTACGTACTACTTACATACTATATTTACATATTATATAATATCTACAAAAAGGTTACAAACAATTTTCCCCCTCATCAAAAAGTGTGTGTCCTGACACAGTGGTTGGGCATCAAGTCATAATATGACAAGAATACAAGTGGTCTGAGTATACAGTGAACCGGGATTACACGGGAGTACAATAATAAATGAGATATTGCTACATAATTCACAAAGCTGGATGTAAGAAAGGATTAATATATTTACAGTACATGGCTATGTTGGAAAAATACCATAAACCTATAGGTTTGGTCAATTTACAAATATATATATAAAATCACAAAATGGGTTTTACTCAGAACTACCATTTTCCAGGTCTTTTGGTTGTCGCACTAACCTTGTTGCTACACGGATCTCATGCATCCTTTTGTCCATTCGCATGAGACAACAATACAGGATACAAACAATTGCAATAAAACCTAGAAAACATAAGACAACTGGAGGAAATACGAAGACTGGATGTGACCAGGAGCGGTTAAAAGCTGAGGAGAACTGGTTCATAATGAAATTAGAATTGTTTAGATAGTTTAACATACGTAGGTTTTCTGATGTGATAGAAAGATTGTCTGTTGGTAGATGAAAGGTAGTATTAATAGTTTTGAAGATGTTATACTTGTGGGAGCAGAGTGCGAAGTGATAATGTGTGGCATGGGCTATTATAGACTCAGACTTTACTGTACAGTAATCAGGAGCCTTATATAAACCAATTGCGGATAGTGAACGGACAGGGGTCCCTGGACAAATAAGACTGACTGGAGTTGAGACACTAAAGAAGAAGTAGAGGATGTGATTTAGACGAGCATGGTGTACCTGACTTTTGGGAGCCGAAACGAAGGTACAGACAGGTTGTACTGAAAAGTTACGGACTAAGGCAGATTCGCAAGGAGCAACGCTGCCAGGAAAAATTGTTATGCGGTACGCAGCACAAGCACGAGAGTTGGGTGTGAGAAGGGCACATCTACCGAGGTCACTTGAGGAGAGGAAGGCAATATAGAGATGATCATGGGAGAGAAGAAAGTACTCTGAAGAGACAGAGGCTTGTACTAGGGAGTTATTGTACCAGAAGGGAAAAGGAATGATGTGAAAGAGATCGAGTATGATGGAAGAACGAAGAGGAATATGAACAATTATATCTTTAGTAAGGAATGTGGCTTCTAGTATTGAGTAGTAGTGTTCTAAAGAGGAAAATGGAATCATAGGAGACAAGCCGAATGTTGAGTGAGCCCATTCCAAGGTAGAACGAAGGTCAGAGAGAGATACTAAATCTAGGGTCACACGACTATCAACAGCATTGACTAAAATGTGAATTACACTAGTAACTTGGGAGACAAGAGAGTCCAGAGAAACCAGCAAATTATCAACATGTAATTTAACATACATCATCTCTGAAATAATATTAGCCTGTGATACTTCACGTTTAAGAACAATCGTAAAATTATTTAATGCATTAGTAACATCATGTAGATGGTGACTCATCTGTTGCATCATAAAATGTTCAATACGTAACACTTTGTTTTGGGACTCGATGGCATTGGATAATTGGATTAAGTACTTTTTATAACCAGAAAGTTCACGGTGAGTCGCTACACCAAATAATCCACTGAGGATTTCTCCTCCAAGGTCAAAAAGTCCACGTTTCACTCGTGAACGACCCACAGGCATTTGGTGAGGGAAGGAATCTTGAAGATGGTTGAACTGATAACGAATATAGTCTAATTTCCAGCAGATGGGTAGGTAGGTGGGTACAAAAATGTGTCATTGGGATGTCAGTTTCTTATAATGAGGTGATCTTAGAGGTGATGTTGATACAGATGTTAACGACAGTGTGATATGATAACGTTATGCAAGAGACTTAGTGGCAGAATGCAACTTGGCGCGATAGTCATTAACAGTAGGGGAGGGCTGAATAGTAATGTCAGAAGGAAGGTTTAGAGAAGAGGAAGAAGGCTGAGTAGAAATTTGTTGTGGGGGTGTGGACTCTCTTTGTGGTTCCTCCAAGACTATGCGTTTTGATGCACATTTGAGATGATCTGCATGCACCCATGTTGTCTCTGCCTTGTGTGGATCTCTTAATTCGAATTTATTACCTTTACAAGATATGACACGGAAGGGACCCAAGAATTTACTGTTTAGTTTTGATTCTCTGTCATGATCTAGGGCAAAAACTAAGTCACCTACTTGGATGGCAAAATCTGTGGCAGCGGCATGTTGGTTACATACCATCTCCTCATTTGTAAGGGCCAGATTATCCAGAACATATTTATGAATTTTCTGGAAGTTGGATAGGTTTACTCGCACATAGTTATGGTAGTCGTAGATCGGATCAGGCTTGGATTGCGACAGTGAATAGGGTAGTCTTTTGTCAAAGCCTTATATGATGAAGAATGTGTTTCTCCAATTGACTTATTGATGGATGAATTAATTGAAGCAGCTACCTGTGGAATCCATTCATCCCAGGTGGAAGCCTGATCTCCTACTGTGTGACGCAGACTCTCCAGTATCTTTCTATTCTGGCGCTCTACTAGGCCATTGGAGGCTGGATGATGGGCCACTATGTTGCATTTCTTAATTCCATATCGAAGACAAACTTCTTCCAGAACTGAATTATTGAACTCTGACCCGTTATCAGTTAAAATTACTTCTGGTGTTGTGAAAGGGCAAATAACTGAATTAATAAAGGCATGTGCTACTGCGTTAGCAGACTTTTCACGCAATGGAACTAAGATAACAAATCTAGCGAAATGATAGACTGCCACTAACAGATAAATGAAGCCAGATTCTGTACGAGGCAGCTTCAGAAGATCGAGAGAGACAGTTTGCCAAGGTTTTGATGGTACTGGGTACTGCAATATAGGAGCAAGTTGACTGGTTGTTCCCTTGTGACGGGCACATGATAAACATGCATCGCAGTGCACTTCTATATCCTTTCGCATAGTGAGCCAATAATATGACAGATGTGCTTGCCATAAGCTTCTGTCTTTGCCAGGGTGTGATGCATGAGGGGTGTCATGGATTAAATGGAGGGCAGCAGGATTTAAGTCTGTTGGAATGACTGGTTGCTTAACTTCGCGATGAGGTACGTTTTTACCTGTCAGTACTGAGTTTTTATAGAGCAATTCATTGTTGAGGAAGAAATCAGATGCAGGGACTGGTAACTTTGGCAGAGAAGAATCATCGCCTGACTCTAGGAAATATATGACCTGTGACCATACGGGGTCCTCACACTGGAACCTACGTAGTGTGTCATAATTGAACGCTAAGTTTACGTCGCAACTGGTTGAGACTGTGGCAACATGCCGCGAGAGAGCATCGGCTATGACATTGGATTTTCCAGGAACGTATTCAAATGTTGGATTATAGTCAGTCAAAGTGACTGTCCAACGTGCAAGTCGACCAGTAAGGTTACGTCCCCGAAACAAGTCACATAAGGGAAGATGGTCGGTTTGGATGTGAACAGGATATCCGTATATGATGTCGCGGAAATGTTTTAGGGACCAGACCACGGCAAGGGCTTCCCAGTGAGTTACACTGTAATTCATTTCCGCGGAGTTTAGCACACAGCTAGCATAGGCAATGACACGTTTCTTTCCTTCGGAATCATGTTGCATGAGAACGGCACCTAGGCCTACTCCGGAAGCATCAGTACAGAGAAGAAATGGTTTAGAATAATCAGGGAATGCCAAAACTGGTGATTGTGCTAGATCAGTTTTTAGTGTTGTGAATGCGGTTGCCTGGTTCATCAGCCCACACAAAAGGCGCATCCTTCTTTAACAATTTTGTTAATGGCTTAGCTATCTTGGCATACGATTTTATGAACTGTCAATACAGTAATACCCACTGAGACCGAGGAAACTGCGTACAGTGTCGGTGTTGGTTGGAGCTGGGAAATTCGTCACGGCTCTAACCTTGTCATCTGATGTGTGAATTCCGTGAGCGTCAACAACATGTCCTAGGAATTGGAGTTTCTTACGTAAAAAGTCACACTTTGATAGCTTGATCTTAAGTCCATCTTGCTTGAGTCTAGTGAACACATCGGCTAACTTTTCTAAGTGTTCCTCCACTGAGTGACTAGCGATTATGACATCATCTAGATAAGCAAAAACTGAGTGACCTATCATGCCGGTGAAAACTGTATGAATTAATCGCATGAACGCTGAAGGTGCATTTCTCAAACCACCGAATGGAAGTCTACGGAATTGGTAATGACCAGATGGAGTACTGAAGGCAGTGATAGGACGAGATGATTCTTCCATCTCGACTTGCCAGTAACCACTTAAAAGATCTAGGGAGGAAAAAACACAATAGTTTTCGCCTAAGGATTCCAGCAAATTAGTGAGTACAGGAATTGGAAATCTGTCCGGGACAGTCAGTGCATTCACGCGTCTGTAATCTATGACTGGTTGTAACTCACCACCTTTCTTTGAAACCAGAAATAGTGGGCTGTTCCACAGGCTATCAGAGTGTTCAATGACCTCATTATCCAACATGTCCTGAATAAGACGATCGGCATGTTGACATTGGCTATGTGGTAAACGGTAGGCAGGAATATATACTGGCTGAGCACCTGGCTGTAATGTAATATTGTACTTTACCAAATTTGTTTTGCCCATATTCTCACCGGGTAGGGCTACTACTTTGCGATAGTCTCGCAAGAGATTAATTAATTGATGTCGGTGTTCCGGGAAATCACTTTGTTTCACATGAGAATCAAGATTAGATGGAATATTGGTGGACTGAGCAACAGAGCACACATCGGCAACAGGGTATGGGAAGTCCTGGCACACACGTACGGCCGCTGGGTATACCAAGAAATCGCCAATCTGAGTTCTCGTTCATAAGGTGTAAGCGGCGTTTGTTGTGTTTGCAATATACAAGTAGCATAAACCATCCTCCAGCACCGTACACAACGCTGACTCATAAGCTAAGCCATTCATACAATACGTCTCAGGTAAGGTTAGTACATCCTCTCCTGCTTTCGCACCCACAACACGAACAGAGACTTTGGTAAACTTGCGCGGCAACAAAATTGTGCACTGATTTGTTACTGCACGTCTTATCTCCGCATGTTGTAAAACATCAGTCACACTATCTGAGGTAGTTATGAGACGTGTCTGAGTCGGCGAGTGTGCCACTGTCAGAGGGGTTGATACGATCTGTAATTGAATGCTCAGAGGATGTAGTACTAGATGGTAGTGTACCTGGCTGTTCAGGTAACAGCGTGTGTATTTGGTTACTCTTGACTTCTGTTGGAATCATGTGAGACTTAATAACTGAGTCGGTTTGGGAAAGTACCGGACGTGGATATTCCATACTAGATATTGAGAAACCATTGACATGTACACAACGAGAAGCGGGGAGGAGAGTAATGGCTTCTTGGGCCATTGTCGAAAAGCCAATGAGACTGTCCACTGGATACCTAAGATCATTAGTGACATGAAACTCTACGTCAAAAGGTCTTAAGGCTTTATCACGTTGTACTTCTAGTGTGATCTTTTCTTTGACCTGAAATTCTGAGCCATCCCACAGCTGCCACCAAATGTTAAAACTGTCGATGGCCCCTTTTACGTCACTTGCAGGTAAAGGCAAAGTCTTGTAGTAGTTTTCTGACAATATATTAAACACCGTCTTGAATCAATATACAGCGATGGTGGACAATTGCACGTCCTACCCCAGACCCGTTTGAACAGCTACTGATCGCCGGTTTCCTACCAGCTAGAGAGAGAAATGCGGTGCGACTCGGAAGTTGTGACTCATAGACATAACACTGAGCAAGCATTGATGCCCTACTTGGATCCTATTTACAACTGCTTACAACTACTTACATCTACTTACATACTACTATCATTTTTCATTTCATTCATTGCCAGTTGCAATGTATCCCAAACAGGGTGGCCAAGGGCTTAGAGTTAATTGTTTTACAGGGAGGGGCACTAATCCTCCACCAACCCCGCTTGACACGTAGGGAGTTATGCCAACAGCATCTGGTGTTCCCAGGCGGTCACCCATCCAAGTACTAACCAGACCCAACGTTACATACTACTTACATACTATATTTACATATTATATAATATCTACAAAAAGGTTACAAACTCAGTTTCAGTTGTGAAGGCCTCCCGGTTGGGTCTCTTATAATTAGTGCAAGTGTGTCTGTGGCCAGCTGGGGTGATTCTGGTTTTGGTAGTTATGATTGGAAGGTGATCAGATCCAAGGGTTTTGACCACTCTCCATGATGTAGTGGGGGCTAGGTTTGGAGAACAGAAGGTGATGTCTTAGGATGATGGGAGGACGAGGGCTTTGTGTGGGATATGATTATGTTGATGTAGATTATTCAGTGTGAAAAGATGATCCGTCTGGGATTGTATTACCAGCCCTCTCTCTGTGTCAGGATTGTTTACATGCCAGGCCGACGCCTTGGCGTTGAAATCACCACCCAGGATGATGTTGGGTATGTTAGTGATGTGGTGTATTTGTGGAGAATACTTGTGGGAGATGATTGAGGGGGAATGTATGTGTTGGCAATTGGTATACATGATTTGTTACCAGTGCGTATTTTAATTGATTGTATTTCTGTTGTGGTGTCATGTGGAGGGAGAAGTGACTTTGTGTGTGCACTGGTATCTTAGGAGTTAATGGATTTGTGTACCAGGGTGATGAGTCCACTACCACCGCCGTCTTGTCGAATGGTGATGAAATTGTAAAATGTAGGTGTTGTTTGTGTTCTGTCTAATTTTTTTTCTTGTAAGATGGCAATGTGTATGTTATGTTGTTTGATGAATTGTGTGAGTTTTTGTTTTTTGGTGTTTATGCCATCTATGTTTAATTGAAGAATGTTTATGTTGTGTGTGCGATGTGTGTTGGCTGCTGCAGCACCAGGGAGAAGTGGTGGTGTGGGTGGAGGGAAAGGGGTAGAAGGTTGTGGTGGAGGTAAAGGTTGGGGTAGATTAGGATGGGGTGGAATGGGAGGGGTTGGGGGAGTGGATGGTGTATGAAGGATCGGTGGGTTTGGCTGAGGAGGTGTGGAAGAAGTAGGAGTAGGATTGTTGGGAGGGTTAGTGGGTGGGGGAAAGGAGCATAGGGAGCAGGTCCAGGTGTTTGTGTAACGTTTTCTAGATGCAAGTGTTGTGCAGGTGTAATGGGTCCAGTTCTTGCAGGAATTGCATTGAGCTGAACCCTTTGTCTGTCGGCTCGACATGATTGGTTTTGAGCATGTTGGTCATATATATTTGTTGGTGGGTCCTGGATTGCTCTCAACGTCCCCGGCTAGAAGAAGTTGTCGAGAAATGACTGCCAGGGAGTCATTTCTCGGTGCAGAAAAAACAGTGTTGTTGTACGTGTTGTGCTGAGGACTGTGGTACTTGCCCGGGTGACCGAAGCCACTCCCAGGTTCTTGGGCCCCATGAGGGGCTGAGGGGGGATATGCGGTGGTTTGGCCCCCGTGCTGTCTTCCTCTTCCCTTCAACAGCCTCTGGGGGTTAGACCCATGACGAAGATGCCACCGCTCCAGGTCCAGTGAAGGATTGTGGGTTGATGAAACAATCACTTTAGTTTTGTCTTTACATTTTCATCTGACACATGTTAGTAAAAGTTATGACATGGTATTTATCTTTTATCGTTTGGAGAATCATTGATACTACTTTCCACCAAATACTCCCTGTTGCATATCATGCAGGCTGTAATTGTAATATTGAATGGAGATCCACTCACTCGATGTAGTGTGGCTCTCGGGTGTTTGCCCTTTCCTCTTCTCCATCCTTCTTTCCGTCCATACCCTTCTGTCTTTCTTTCCATCATTCTTTCCTCTTCCTTTTACCAGTGGGTGACTCTACACAGAGTGACAAGCCAAATGGTTTCCTATACAATAGGAAACCATTTACTACGCTGGGTGGTAACCATATAGCCAAATTTTGGCACCTGGTTGTTGAGTGGGTAATTATGGAGCTCCAATCAGATTGAGTCGGTGAAGGTTTACATCCAAGGGATGGTTGGGGTTTATTCCTCACAAAATGCCACTCAGGGGTGAGTAGTAGAAATAGTAGTAGTTGTTCCCTAGGCAGTCTGGCCGAGCAGCCCCAAGTCCCTTAGGAAGGCCATGGCCGGACTTTCCCACAGAGCTCTCAAAGAGTGTATATTGTGTTGTTGGCATAGGTGATTGTGTGCAAAGCAGTCTTCTATAATGTGCTTAATAGTATGGGGTGCTATGTTGCATCCTGGACAGGCATCAGCGACGGAGCCATCCAGCCTCTTCTGGTAGCTTAAGAGGGCTGGATGGTGCCCACATCTCAGCCTGGCCAGGTGGACCCTGTCCTCACGAGGAAGATAGGATTCAGAAAGGTGGATGTCAGGAGGCCGTACATGCAGCTGTGTGTTGTCTTTAAGTGTCTGAATGGAGCGGTGAGTGATCTGAGTGTGGATATGCTTCTGGAAGCTGGTCTGAGGTGGGCGAGGGGGGAGAGATGACAGTATTTGTGTATGGTATCGTGTGCTGGGTGTTGTTTTGATGTTCCTTGGTGTGGGTGGATGTGCTGCCATGTACTGTAGTGGATGTTGTGGGTTTGTGGAGGCTGCAGCAAGAAACTGGGTGCCTCTCATGTCTAGATGATCTTTGACTTACAGGACTTTGGTTTCTTGATGTAGGTGGTCTATGGGTGTAGTAGCTGTGCAGCCTGTGATTATTTTTAGGGCCTTGTTCTGTATGGTCTGTAGAGTGTTGTAGTGTGTTTTGGTGAGGTTAGATGCCCAGCCAGGGCTTGCATAATTCATCACTGAACGTATGTATTGTTTGTATACTGTGGTGGTGGTTTCTTTGTTGTGTCCATATGTTTTGTGGGCAAGTGACCTCAAAGCATTGAGTCTTGGTGTTATTTTATTTTTAATGTTTGTGATGTGTTGTTTAAATTACATTGATGTATTGTATGTTACACCAAGGATTTTGGATGTGTGTGTGTGTGGTAGGGGAGTGTAGTTTATGGTGAGGTGTGGGATGTGACTGTGTTCTGCTGTCCAGTTTGTGAGAAGAGTCACTGTAGATTTGGCTGGAGCTATTTTGAGCCTGTTTGCGGTGAACCATTCGTGTAGTGTGTTGAGGTAAGGTTGAATGATGTGTGCAGCTGTGTTTGCAGTTTGGTGTGTACATGTGAGTGTTATATCATCTGCATAGGAAGCTATGTGTATCTGTGGTGTGTGGGGTGTGGGTACGTCGTGCATGTTTAGGTTAAAGAGTGTAGTGGACAAAACAGATCCTTGGGAGATGCCGTTTGTGAAGTTTCTGATGTCGGAAGACTGACCGGCAAATGTTACCTGTGCACATCTGCCTGCTAAGTAGTTTGCCAGCCATCTTTTTGTGTTATTATGCATGTTTGTGTTGAGTATTTTGTTTGTGAGGTTGTGGCGGGGGATGGCATCAACAGCTTTGCTAATGTCTAGTGTGATTAGGATTGTTTTGTGTGGTGGCCTAGCTGAATTTATGCCATCGAAAACTCTCTGTGTAAATTCTGTAAGAAGGGTGTTTGTGGAGTGTAGTGGCCTAAAGCCATAATGTGACTGGTCTACGGGAATGTGAGGTGTGACTAGTTGTAGTACCAGTCGTTCAGTGACTTTAGAGGGGGTGCAGTGGAGTGTGATGGGGCGATGTGAGGAAGGTAACGTGGGTTCTTTGTTGGGTTTAGGGATAGTGATGATATTGTCATGCTTCCAGATGTTGGGTATTATGTTGTGTGAGTAGCTGTAGTTTTTTATATGTTTGTGAGTGCTTGTATGCCTTGTCGTCCTAGGTGTTTAAGGTGAATGTTGCTTATGTTGTCTGGTCCACAGGCAGATGAGTGCTTGAGGTTGTGAGTGATGTGCTTCGTCTGGGTGTAAGTGAAAGGTGCGTAGTCTGGGTCTGTGGGGAACTGTCTCTTACGTCGGATGATACGTCGGTCATTGTGATGGGGGTTTAGATGGCTGACTTGTGAAAAATGATTGATGAGAGTGTTTGCTTGTTGTTTGTTTGAGGGTATGGTGTCTTGTTGTGATGGCAGCATGCAATTGTGTGGTGATGCTGTTGGAAAGTGTGATGCTGTTTAGTGTTTTGTAGAGTTTGCTGATGTTTGTTTTGTGGTCAAGTGTTTGGAAGTAATTTTTCCAGTTTAGTGTTTGCTGTTCTGATATTGTTTTCTTTGAGTGTTGAGTTCTTGTATTTGTTGTATGGTGTCTTTTGTATGGGGTGTTGGGGAGTGTCGCAGTGTGTCCCGTTGTCTGATGAGGCCTTGAATTTCTGGTGTGAAGTTGGGGTTGTGTCTCTTTCTGTTGCCTCTAGGGATGTGTCTTTTGTCTGCATTTTGTATAATTGTATTGAAAGTGTGCACAGCAGTGTTGATGTTTGTGATGGGTTTACTTTTTAGTGTATCTAGATGTTCTGTTTCATTTACAAAGGCCTCCCAGTTGGCTCTCTTATTATTAGTTTATGTGTGTTTGTGGCCAGCTGGGGTGATTCTGGTTTTGGTAGTGATGATGATTGGGAGGTGATCAGAACCTAGGGTTTTGACCACTCTCCTTGATGTAGTGGGGGCGAGGTTTGGGGAGCAGAAGGTGATGTCTGGAGATGATGGGAGGATGAGGGCTTGGTGTGGGATATGGGTATGTTGGTCTAGACTGTTTAATATGAAAAGGTGATCTGTCTGGGATTGTAGTACCAGCCCTCTGTCTGTGTCAGGGTTGTTGACATGCCAGGCCGACGACTTAGCGTTGAAATCACCACCCAGGATGGTGTTGGATATGTTAGTGATGTGGTGTATCTGTGGAGAGTAATTGTGTGGTACTGTGGGGGACTATTGGGGGGGAATGTATGTGTTAGTGATTGTTATATGTGATTTGTTGCCAGTGCGTATTTTAATTGACTATTTCTGTTGTGGTGTCATGTGGGGAGAGAAGTGACTTTGTTTGTGCACTGGTATCTACAAAGTTGATGGATTTGTGTACCAGGGTGATGAGGCCACTGCCGTCGGCCCGGTCTTGTCGAATGGTGGTGAAGTTGTGAAATGTCAGTGTTTTCTGTGCTCTGTGTAGTTTTGTTTCTTGTAAGATGGCAATGTGTATGTTCTGTTGTTTGATAAATTGTGTGAGTTCATGTTTTTTGGTGTTTATGCCATCTATGTTTAACTGAAGGATGTTTATGTTGTGTGTGCGATGTGTTTTGGCTGCTGCAGCACAGGGAGGAGGTGGTGTGTGTGGAGGGGAAGGGGTAGGAGGAGGTTGTGATGGAGGTAAGGGTTGAGGTGGATTAGGATGGGTTGGAATGGGAGGAGTTGAGGGACTGGATGGTGTGGGAAGGGTCGGTGGGTTTGGCTGTGGAGGTCTGAAGGAAGTAGGAGTAGGACTGGAAAGGGGGTTAATGGGTGTGGGGAAGGAACATAAGGAGCAGGTCCAGGTGTTTGTGTAATGTTTCCTGGATGCAAATGTTATGCACGTGTAATGGGTCCAGTTCTTGAAGGAATTGCGCTGAACTGAACCCTTTGTCTGTCGGCTCGATGTGATAGGTTTTGAGCATGTTGGACATATGTATTTCCTGTTATGCACGTGTAATGGGTCCAGTTCTTGAAGGAATTGCGCTGAACTGAACCCTTTGTCTGTCGGCTCGATGTGATAGGTTTTGAGCATGTTGGACATATGTATTTGTTGGTGGGTCCTGGATTACTCTCAATGTCCCCGGCTGGAAGAAGTCGTCGAGAAATGACAGCTGGAGAGTCATTTCTCGGTGTAGGGAAAATGGTGTTGTTGTGTGTGTTGTGTTGGGAGATGTGGTACTTGCCCGGGCGACCGAAGCCACTCCCAGGTACTCAAGCCCCGTGAGGGGCCGGGGGGTTTGCGGTGGATTGGCCCCCATGTTGTCCTCCTTTTCTCTTCGACAGCCTCTGGGGGGTAGACCCACGACGAAGACGCCACCGCTCCAGGTCCTCAGGGGTGAGTGAGGCTGGTCACTCTCATTTAAAATGTCAAGACCAACTTGCCTAGCCCCAGGCTCCTACACTCCTCATGGGGCAGTGTAGGATTGGATGATGAATGAATGAATGAATGTATCACTTTTATAGAAGGCTGAAGCAGGATTTGATCTACAAGTGTTACACATCACTGTAACATTCCCCGTATTGTGGGGGACATAATGAGGTCGCTGATTAATAAATTTAGTTTTAACATAGAAGTGTACAGTTTGCATGTCTAAGTGATATGGGATGGAACAGTTGGTCACCCTGACTCAATTGGCCACTGATCTGCTGTGGGTGAAGGTTGCAAAGCAGGATGGTAAACTGTTGTCACTTTAATTTCAGTTAGTTACCTTCATTATATTATGGCAGCTGTTGCTTTAACATGAAGAATCTATTAATATACATATTGTGAGGGATATTTTCAGTAAGATCTCTCAAATTCCACTTGCCAAATATCATGTTCATGCTGGCCTTACGGTATCATGTGGGAACCCTGGGAGTAAGATTCTGCCACATCTTTTGTTTTCTTTCTAATAAAATTTTGTCACATCCTTAAGAAAACAAGCTTGTGAGGAACACTAATACATATACTTAAATATTTAACATAAATGTGCATACATACTTATTGACGATTATTCCCTTTTGCCACAATAACCGAACCATAAAATACAGCAGCCAGTCAAGATCACCATTACAATTGATCAAGTTCATTCATAGAATTCTTCACTTTACTGAACAGGTTACCAGGTATTGTCAACCAGCCACTTGGAGTGCTACAGGTTCATGTGTTTGAAGGTGTACATGTTGAGTTGTGATTCAGTGGTGAGGCCTAGGTGGTTGTTTTGATTGTGTTAGTACCAGACATTGTTTTTAGTTTTGTAGTCCTCAGCAATAATAGGGTTAGGAGTTTGTGTAATGGCGAGGAGCTGAAGGTTGTACAATATTGCTTTGTTGCAGCAGGGGAGGTGTCCGAGGGAAAGTTATGCTAATAATGGTGATTTCTTGGTGTCATTCTGGGAAAGTGATTGTGATGTTTGTTTTGTGTCTTGGTGGAGGAATGTGTGAATGTATGTAATGAAGCCTTATCTATCACACCCAGTTCTATCTTAATCTTTAATGTAGACTGCTGGTACTCCCTCCCCAGGTCATACATGCCAGAACTTCCTAAGCAAGACAGTGCTAGATCTGTCTGTGTGTCTGTCTATTGCCAGATACCTTAATCCATAAGGGGTGGCCAGAAACAACTCGCCTCCGTGTCGCCTGGTCCACCGCCATTTCACTGCCCTGCTCCCAGCTCACATCCCCCCCCTCTCTCATATACCCCATCCCTCTATCTTATCCTTGGCCTCCTCCTCCCACTTCCCTCCTCCATCTCACTCACATACGCTCTTCTCATTACTCTCTTGCTCTCCATCCTCTTCACATGGCCAAACCACCTCAGTGTATTTCTCCAAACTATTTCTAACATCCACATCCACACTATGACGCTTTTTCACCTCCTCATTTGTTGGTCTGTCTCTCTGTGTAACTCCACATGCTCCTCTCAGATAACTCATTTCCACTGCCCTTACTCTTGACTTGTGTCCTTCCAACAAGGTCCAAGTTTCACTTACATATGTTAGAGTTGGTAGTGTATCACAGTACCATCATGCAGCGACATTTTTACTTCCATGCTCACTTCCCTGTTTCATATCACTGCGTTCAAGGAACCAGCGACCATTTTTCCCTAGCTGTACCTTTTCAAGTACTTCACCCTCCAAACTTCCATCCTTATTCATCACACTACCCAAGTACTTCAATGTAATGTACTTACATTTTCCATTTCTTCATCATCCAGCATCACTGTACATCCAGTGACTTCATTTCTCACAAAGACCATAACTTTACTCTTTCCTACATTCACCTTTAGATTCCGTTTCTTACACACACTTTCAGACACATTCACCGGGCCATCCAGTTCCCCTTTGTCTTCACTTAACAATATCATCTGTAAACAACAGTACAGAGAGTTTCCAAATGTTGCTTTCTCTTATTAAAGCCTCTCCAGCATCCACTGCCCTACCTTGTATCTGTTTTATAACCCCTTCCATATACAGATTGCACAACCATGGATACCTGACACATCCCTGTTCCAATCCAACATTCAAATTGAAAAATTCATTCAATTCACTTTCCACACGCACTGCAGCGTTAGTCCCCTCATACATACTATTCATGGCATTCAACGACTTACATTTACTCCACATATTCGTAATATTTTCCACATTCCTTGGTTATCCACCCTGTCATATGCTTTCCCCAGATCCATGAAGCTCCATCCAGTGACTTCATTTCTCACAAAGACCATAACTTTTCTTTCCTACATTCACCTTTAGATTCCGTTTCTTACACACGCTTTCAGACACATTCACCGGGCCATGCAGTTCCCCTTTGTCTTAACTTAGCAATATCATTTGTAAACAACAGTACAGAGAGTTTCCAAATGTTGCTTTCTCTTATTAAAGTCTCTCCAACATCCACTGCCCTACCTTGTATCTGTTTTATAACCCCATCCATATACAGATTGCACAACCATGGATACCTGACACATCCCTGTTCCAATCCAACATTCAAATTGAAAAATTCACTCAATTCACTTTCCACACGTACTGCACCGTTAGTCCCCTCATACGTACTATTCACGGCATTCAACAACTTACATTTACTCCACATATTCATAATATTTTCCACATTCCTTGGTTATCCACCCTGTCATATGCTTTCCCCAAATCCATGAAGGTAACATACAGTGTCTTTGCCCTCTCTAGAAACTTTTCCACTAAAGACCCAAGAATAAATATCTGATCCACACAACCTCTTCCCTTCCCAAAACCTCCCTGTTCTTCACCCACTAATTCCTCAGTTATTTCCCTAATTCTGTCAATAAGTATCCTAGCAGACACTTTTCCCATTACACTATGAAGACAGATGCCCCTATGATTACAACACACTTCTTTTCTCCCTCTCCTTTGTACAAGGGAATAAGTATACCTGACTTCCAATCCTCTGGGACTCTGCCTTCCTCCCAATCTGCACATCTTCCATATCCATTCTACTACTGTCCTTCCCCCGTGCTTCAGCATTTCACCACACGACTCCATCAGTTCCTGGGGCTTTTCCCATTTGGCTTTCTTCATTGCTTCCATTACTTCCATTCTAATGATTTCTTCCTCCTTTCTTACCTCCCTCCTTCTCCCGGCCATTCCCCAGTCACTTATCCTTGTGTTACTTCATTTTATATGTTTAACAGTTCCTGAAAGTGTTCTCTCCATCTGCTCACTTTTTCTCCCATCTTCACTAGCAATCTGCCATTTTCATCGTTTGCTCCCCAACTAACTTCTTATCACCTTGTCTTATTCTCTTTGCCCCGTTCCAAAACATTTTTTTACATTCCCTCCACTTTATACTCAAATTCCTTCCCAATTAGACACTTCACCAGATCCTGTTTCAGAAACTTGCCACTAGGTTCGCTTCCGTCTCCCAGCTCTGATGCGGGATAGGCATTGACAAAGTAGCCAGTGCTTAATTTCTTTTTAATTTTGACACAAAGTAAAACACCCCAAAACATATTTCACTCATCAAATTACTCAGATGGCATGATATGCTACAAAGAAATTCGAATATGGGACCCGTTTGGTTCTATATAATGTATTGTTAGTGTCATTTTGTAAACTCAGCTTTCATCAGTTTACTCATCTTTGTAAGCATAACATAGAGACAAAACCTAGGCAATTTTACTAGAACCATCCATAAAGCAAGATAACAGTGATTAAAATATTTGTCCTTCGTTAGTATCCACAAAAGAAAATAGATATGTAGCCGCAGATTTGGCAGTACCTTTCGATATGCCGCCCTGCCTGATGTATGACTTTTCATAACAATATGGACCTGTTGGACGTCTTGATCATCTTAGTAGCCTAAGTCGAATATAAAGAATTCTTTTAAATATTTCCCTGGCTCCATCGCACAGTTTAGTAAGTTTACACTTCAACCCCTTGTACCCTGCTATGGTTATAACGTCGTACCACACTGCCGTTTGTTTGGATTAATATGGCTGATTCACCAACTAAGCAATCATTGTTGTTGTTGTTGTTGTTGTTCCCTAGGCAGTCTGGCCGAACAGCCCCGAGTCCCTTAGGAAGGCCATGGCCGAGACCGGGCTTTCCCACAGAGCTCTCAAAGAGTGTATGTTGTGTTGTTGGCATAGGTGATTGTGTGCAGTGCAGTCGTCCATAATATGCTTAATAGTATGGAGTGTTGTGTTGCATCCTGGACAGGCATCAGCGACGGAGTCATCCAGCCTCTTCTGGTAGCTTAAGAGGGCTGGATGGTGCCCACATCTCAGCCTGGCCAGGTGGACCCTGTCCTCACGAGGAAGATAGGATGCAGAAGGGTGGATGTCAGGAGGCCGTGCATGCAGCTGTGTGTTGTCTTTCAGTGACTGAATGGAGCGGAGAGTGATCTGAGTGTGGATATGCTTCTGGAAGCTGGTCTGAGGTGGGAGAGATGACTATTTGTGTTTGGTATCGTGTGCTGGGTGTTGTTTTGATGTTCCTTGGTGTGGGTGGATGTGCTGCCATGTACTGTAGTGGATGTTGTGGGTTTGTGGAGGCTGCAGCAAGAAACTGGGTGCCTCTCATGTCTAGGTGATCCTTGACTTTGAGGACTTTGGTTTCTTGATGTAGGTGGTCTGTGGGTGTAGTAGCTGTGCAGCCTGTGATTATTTTTAGGGCCTTGTTCTGTATGGTATGTAGAGTGTTGTAGTGTGTTTTGGTCAGGTTAGAAGCCCAGCCAGGGCTTGCATAATTCATCACTGAACGTATGTATTGTTTGTATACTGTGGTGGTGGTTTCTTTGTTGTGTCCGAATGTTGTATGGGCAAGTGACCTCAAAGCATTGAGTCTTGGTGTTATTTTATTTTTAATGTTTGTGATGTGTTGTTTAAATGACATTGATGTATGTTACACCAAGGATTTGGGGGGGGGGTAGGGGAGTGTTGTTTATGGTGAGGTGTGGGATGTGACTGTGTTCTGCTGTCCAGTTTGTGAGAAGAGTCACTGTAGATTTGGCTGGGCTGGGCTATTTTGAGCCTGTTTGCGGTGAGCCATTCGTGTAGTGTGCTGAGGTAAGGTTGAATGATGTGTGCAGCTGTGTTTGTGTTTTGGTGTGTACATGTGAGTGTTATATCATCTGCATAGGAAACTGTGTGTATCTGTGGTGTGTGGGGTGTGGGTACGTCGTGCATGTATAGATTAAAGAGTGTAGGGGACAGAACAGATCCTTGGGGGACGCCGTTTGTGAAGTTTCTGAGGTTAGAAGACTGACTGGCAAATGTTACATGTGCACATCTGCCTGCTAAGTAGTTTGCCAGCCATCTTTTTGTGTTATTATGCATGTTTGTGTTGAGTATTTTGTTTGTGAGGTTGTGACGGGGGATGGCATGAAAAGCTTTGCTAATGTCTAGTGTGATTAGGAGTGTTCTGTGTGGTGGCCTAGCTGAATTTATGCCATCGAAAACTCTCTGTGTAAATTCTGTAAGAAGGGTGTTTGTGGAGTGTAGTGGCCTAAAGCCATAATGTGACTGGGCTAGGGGAATGTGAGGTGTGACTAGCTATAGTATCAGTCGTTCAGTGACTTTAGAGAGGGTGCAGAGGAGTGTGATGGGGCGATGTGAGGAGGGTAACGTGGGGTCTTTGTTGGGTTTAGGGATAGTGATGATATTGTCATGCTTCCAGATGTTGGGTATTATGTTGTGTGAGTAGCTGTAATTTAATATGTTGGTGAGTGCTTGTATGCCTTGTGGTCCTAGGTGTTTAAGGTGAATGTTGCTTATGTTGTCTGGTCCACAGGTAGATGAGTGCTTGAAGTTGTTAATGATGTACTTCGTCTGGTTGTAAGTGAAAGGTGCGTAGTCTGGGTCTGTGGGGAACTGTCTCTTACGTCGGATGATAAGTCGGTCTTCTGGATGGGGGGTTACATGGGTGACTTGTGAAAAGTGACTGATGAGAGTGTTTGCTTGTTGTTTGTTTGAGGGTATGGTGTCTGTTGTTGTGATGGCAGCGTGTGATTGTGTGGTGTTGCTGTTGGAAAGTGTGATGCTGTTTAGTGTTTTGTAGAGTTTGCTGATGTTTGTTTTGTGGTCAAGTGTTTGGAGGTAATTTTTCCAGTTTAGTGTTTGCTGTTCTGATTTTATACTGTTAATTGAGTGTTGAGTTCTTGTATTTGTTGTATGGTGTCTTGTGTATGGGGTGTTGGGGAGTGTCGCAGTGTGTCCCGTTGTCTGATGAGGCCTTGAATTTCTGGTGTGAAGTTGGGGTTGTCTCTCTTTCTGTTGCCTCTAGGGATGTGTCTTTTGTCTGCGTTTTGTATGATTGTATTGAAGGTGTGCACAGCGGTGTTGATGTTTGTGATGGGTGTACTGTTTAGTGTTTTGAAATGTTGTTCTGTTTCAGTTACAAAGGCCTCCCAGTTGGCTTTCTTATTATTAGTGTATGTGTGTTTGTGGCCAGCTGGGGGTGATTCTGGTTTTGGTAGTGATGATGATTGGGAGGTGATCAGAACCTAAGGTTCTGACCACTCTCCATGATGGAGTGGGAGCGAGGTTTGGGGAGCAGAAGGTGATGTCTGGAGATGATGGGAGGATGAGGGCTTGGTGTGGGATATGGATATGTTGGTCTAGACTGTTTAGTATGAAAAGATGATCTGTCTGGGATTGTAGTACCAGCCCTCTGTCTGTGTCAGGGTTGTTGACATGCCAGGCCGACGACTTGGTGTTGAAATTACCACCCAGGATGATGCTGGGTATGTTAGTGATGTGGTGTATCTGTGGAGAGTAATTGTGTGGTACTGTGGGGGACGATTGGGGGGGAATATATTTGTTAGCGATTGTTATGTGATTTGTTACCAGTTCGTATTTTAATTGATTGTATTTCTGTTGTGGTGTCATGTGGGGGGAGAAGTGACTTTGTGTGTGCACTGGTATCTGCAAAGTTGATGGATTTGTGTACCAGGGTGATGAGTCCACCGCCACCGCCGTCGGCCCGTTAAGTAAATTACTTTCAGTGGAACAGCTTACTTCTTTAAACCATGCTAAAATACACACATCTGAAATCCTGAAGGTAATCTCCTTTTACTAAATGCACAGATTTATTCAGATACTATGTAAATAGACAGCACACTATTTTAGTCCCCAAGCAAAGATTCTCTGAAAGCCTGGTCATTCTTTCTTTACAAATATATATATGCACTTGATTGAATAGGAGAAAAAGATTCCTACAAATAGCAATATTAATATGACCTCAGTATTAGGTACAATTCCATAGGTCTTTAAGACCCCGCAAAAACAATTAATCGAGGCTTGGCGACGCTAGACCACCTGGTTGCAGAGCTCTGAAACAGGGTTTGGTGAAGCCTCTAATTCCTCATTGACTCTGTTCTTACTCTTTCTTCATAACCTTTTCACTTTTCTCTTCTTCTCTACATATAACTCTTCTGTCACTCAACTTCCTCCATGCCCCTGCTTTCCATCCAGTGCTAGATACCTATATATTATAGCTATTGGTCATGTCAGACTTATGAAACTGTCTTTAGAACAGCACATTTTTTTTTTTTTTTCTGGATATTGTACAAAATTAAGTTTGAATATTACCAAGCAGGGTTTTGAGCTTAGTATATGGAAATATAATAACCAAAGATATTTTTGCTTTTATTTAGTTTTTGTTTATTTATTATTTTTTAAATAGAAAGGAAACAGGTGCAAAGCTAGTAATACACAGGGCTCTTGCAAACTGTCGATGGTTGCGAGCCATTTGGCTCCTAAGGTTTCGGATTTACGAGCCAAATAAATTTTTAGTAGCCAAACTGACCACGAGCCGAAATATTGTACGAGCAATAAATATATTTATTTATTTACGCGTTGTGATGATTAGAATCATATAATGAGGTTTTAAACATTCACAGTGGCGACAAGGAAAGACTTAGTAATCAATCACAACATGCTTTTTTGTTCATTTCAGTGAAATTTACCTGTTTTATAGTTTACTGGGTTTTGAAGTGGATGTATTTCCTCCTCGCCAAAAGGTGACTTGCATGTAATATTTGTTTGCCAAGGGGAAAAAATACTCGCATTTGCGAGCTGTGGCGTGCCAAACAAGAGCCCAGGTACATGTATGTGACATATGAAAATGGCTACTGTACACCAGTAATTACTGATGTTGTGCTCCTTCAGTAAAATGACATTTTTTATCTTTATTGCTATCTTTTACAGTTTATTGTTATTATTATTATTTTTTAACTAGTGAGGTTAGATGTAGCCTTCATCAACTTCGTCAGTACTTAGGGAGGCTCCAGAGCTAACTATAATACTGTTACATTATCAGTCAATCAATCAATCATTTCCTGTGGCACCCCACGGCATACATAGGGGCTCGATGAACTCTCTCCACCAATACTTGTCTCTTGCAATCTCCTTCAGGTCCCACCAACACTCCTCTCCTGCCTCTCTTTTCATTGTCCTCAACCAGGTTTCCCTCGGCCTACCTCTACCTCCTCTTCCTCTAGCAGTCCACTCTGGCACATCCTGTATTAAACTTCCTTCTTTTCTGTATATTTGCCCCAGCCAGTTCCAGTGAGACAGTCTCACATATTCATTAACTGGTTCCTCTCTCATAATATCCCTTATTCTTTCATTTGTAATTCTGTCTTGCCACTTTAACCCAAGAATCCTTCTCGGTATTTTATTCTCAAATCCTAATAATTTCTGATCTGTTGCAATTGTACTGTACCATGACTCATGGCCATAAATTAAAATTGGTCTAACCATGGACTTGTAAATTTTCACTTTAGTATGTACCAAAAGCATATTATTATTCCAAACTGATTTCAACATTCCAACAGCTCACCAAGCCTGTCTAATCCTCTCCTCAGTCATTCTTCACCACATTATTTCCAGTTCTATCTATCTATCTATTGCCAGACGCCTCAATCCCGTTTGGGGTGGCCACAAACAAATCGCCTCCAAGTCGCCCTGTCCCCCGCCATTTCACTGCCCTGCTCCCAACTCACACCCCCCTCTCTCATATACCTCTCCACCCCATCCCTCCATGTCATCCTCGGCCTCCCCCTCCCTCTTCCCCCCTCCACCTCACTCACATACACTCTCTTCGTCAGTCTTATTTCCAGTTACACAATCAATTTGGTTCTCCGCATTCATGTTAATAATTTCAGTCTTTCCACAATTTATTACCAATCCCACTTTTTCTCCTTCCTCCACCAGACAATCAAGCACCCTCTGCATCTCGTAAATACTTCCACAAATCAGTACAATATCATCATCATAGTCTAAATCCATCAGCTTTTTATTTTCTTTCCAGTTAATTCCTGCACCTGTTTTCCTTACAACCTTTCTCATAACATAATCCATAACCAAAACAAACAGCAAAGGCAAAAGACCTCTTCCTTGAATCATGCCTGACCTAACTTTGAATGGATCACTCAAAGAACCACCCACCACTGTTACATTAACAAAAACAAAATGAAAAATACACCTTGGCCTCAGCAGAGATACGAGAAAAGCCCTGTAGACAAAGTTTTACCTGTCACATGCTCAGCCTTAGGTCTTTTGTGATGACTTTGGTGAACTGAAGAATAATTAACCCGTGAATTGCGCAGTTACCTCTTTTTTTATCCCACTCCGTGGTGTGCAAAAAATGAAAAAAAAAAAATCTTAGTTTTTGTTTATTATAAAGTTGAAGATAAACATCCAGGGCATCATCTGGAAAAAAAAAATTTTCTCTCTCTCTCTCTCTCTCTCTCTCTCCTTTGTGTAATGCCATGTGTAAGTTTGCATAGGGGTGTAGTGAAAAAATATATTAAAAAAAAAAAATAGTTATTATAAACTTGAAAATAAATATCCAGGACATCACCCAATGAAAAAAAATATCCTCTCTCCTTCTTTGCATAGCACCATGCATAAGTTTGCGAAGGGGTGGAGTAGTTAGCGGTGATGCACGGCCACTGGAAGGTTAGCACAGCCTGAGCTCTGGCTCGCAATACGACGCTTCCCAGCCTACGTTGTGGCTCGCGATCTGTGGGTTAAAATAGGAAATTCCATAGTTTCAGTCAAATTGTTAATTTTGATAAGCCTTTCAGTATGCATTCTCTTAAGCATAGTAAAATTATTTAATATATCCCTGAATAAAAGAGAAATTATGTACAGTATTTCATTTCCAGGGTAGTCTGTCTTCCCAACCTTCCTGGAGCCATGATGGATTTTTTTTTTTTCTTGGTTGATTCCCCCTCCCAGAAATTGTAACAGTATAAACCATACACCGTACATCACTAGCTTCATAGTTGATTGCTTGGTAATACCTGTATACCTATGACAGAAACTCCAGTTTCACATATTGAGAACTTTCATGGTTCAGCCCTTTCCTTAGACTCATTAACCTACCTCTCTAGGATCTATGCTCCTTTGTCAGCTTTGGAATCCTTTATGGTAGTATGACTGACGGATTTTCACATCCCCAGACACAACAAGTAGCAACCACTGGTCATTATACTGCATGTACTTTTTATAACATTGGATCAGACAGAAAAGGGCTTCATTAACACCATCAAATTTCCATGCAAATTGCTCCAGAATGACACAGGTCACTCTCCTATGCGCAGCAGATTCCTCAGTTTGCAAATCCCAATAGAGTGGAATCTAGACAAAAATTGATCATGCAGTTGACTTTTTGTCAAGCAAATTGCATAAAAAATTGACAGTACAGTACACCCTCTATGTAACTAACTAATTGGTACCAGACCTTTGACATTAAAGCCGAACACCATGCTTTTAGGTAATTTCCCAGACGTCGTGGGTTTAACCAAAGATCATTAAATATTGAACGTCGTTTGGCTGTACAATTGTACACAATAACATACAGCTGGATCTAAATGGTGCTTTTTCTCAATAAATGCTCTGTTTATGGCCCCTTTCATGATGCTGCTCACCCAGAGACATGCAGCGTTCTGAGGGATATGGAGGAGTGTGTGTGTGTGTGTGTGTAGGGGTGCCACACTGATCAGTGTTTCCCGCATGTCCATTCTTTCACAACAAAATTCATTATAATTATGAACATAACATTCATCCAGCTCAAGGTGGTCGTTAAACTCGAAATTCATTAAAAGAGGATTCGGTATGTCATGGATTTACTGTACTACAGTATTTTATGTCACTTTCTGTAAACCAAAGTTTCAGTCTAATAGGGTACCATGTATAATGTTACAGTATTTAATTCTGTATCCTTTATCTTCAGGTAAGCTTCAAGATTCTACTAATACTGTAAGTGAAGAAAAGCCTTCAAGCCCAAGGAAGGAAGAAAATGAGGTTAGTGTATGGTACAGTGTGTGTGTATATATGTGTGTGTGTGTGTGTGTGTGTGTGTGTGTGTGTGTGTGTGTGTGTATGTATGTATATATATATATATATATATATATATATATATATATATATATATATATATATATATATGTTTATATCCAAGGGGTGGTTGGGGTTGATTGCTCATGTAATGCCACTCAGGGGTGAGTGAGGCTTGTCACTCTCATCTTAAATGTCGGGACCAACTGCCTAGCCCCGGGCTCCTACATTCCTCATGGGGCAATGTAGGATTGGATGATGGATGGATATATTCATACATACTGTATATATATATATACTTGACCCTCGATTTGGTAGACCCCTATTTCCCAGATTTCGGATTTCGCGGACACGGGCTGAGGCCAGACAATCTTATCAAATGCCGGTCAAATGCCTGTACAAGTCTGGGATTCTCACAAAAGTCCAGCCATTATTCTGTCATATAAAACTATAGGCAGTCTGCTTCACAACACAGTATAATTTTAGCAAGGTTTTGACTCAATAAAGGCCATTTGTAACACACACAAGAAGATATTTTCATACATGAAACACATCTTGGCCACCAATCTGCTTCACCCCACCAGTTCTAACTCGTGGCAATATCACATTTCCCTCTTACCTTTCTCAAATGCCACTATAAATAGTTTATTGCATAACACAGTAAAATATCAGAAAGGGTTGGACACAATAAAATTCATAAGTAATTAAAAAGAAATATTTTTTTATAGACAGAGTCAATGAGCTCCATTCTTACCCACCTGGCACACCCGACTCAGTGCGACTAAATACCGGACCGGCACTTTTCACTGGAAAATGTTTTAATTTTTTTCACCACAGTACCACGTTGAGTACACCGCTTCCCGTTCGATCAGCGAAGTTAAGCAACGTTGGGTCTGGTTAGTACTTGGATGGGTGACCGCCTGGGAACACCAGATGCTGTTGGCATCCCTACGTCAAGTGGGGTTGGTGGAGGATTAGTGCCCCTCCCTGTAAAACAATTAACTCTAAGCCCTTGGCCACCCTGTCTGGGATACATGGCGTCTGGCAATGGATGGATGGATGGATGGACTCATACACACCTAATTATCTGAAATCCGCCACAAAAAAATGTGCTTAATATAACTATCTGTCTATCTATCTATCTATTGCCAGGTGCCTCAATCCCGTTTGGGATGGCCACAAACAAATCGCCTTCATGTCGTCCTGTCCCCCGCCATTTCACTGCCCTGCTCCCAACTCACCCCCCGCTCTCATATACCTCTCCACCCCATCCCTCCATCTTATCTTCGGCCTCCCCCTTCCTCTTCCCCCCTCCACCTCACTCACATACACTCTCTTTGTCAGTCTTTCACCCTCCATCCTCTCCACATGGCCAAACCACCTCAGTGTGTTCCTCATAACACTTCCTATCACATCCACATCCTCACCACAACGCTTCATTATATCCTCATTCGTCAGCCTGTCTCTCCATGTGACTCCACAGGCTCCTCTTAAATAACTCATTTCCACTGCTCTCACTCTTGACTTGTGTCCCTCCAACAACGTCCAAGCTTCACTTCCATACGTTAGAGTTGGTATCACATTACTGTCATGTAGTAACTTTTTTACTTCCATGCTCACTTCCCTGTTTCTTATCACTGCTTTCAAAGAACCAGCAACCTTTCTTCCTTGTTGCACCCTTTCAAGCACTTCACCCTCCAAACCTCCATCCTTACTCATCACACTCCCCAAGTACTTAAACGTACTCACATTTTCCAATTCCTCACCATCCAACCTCACTGTACATTCACTGACTTCACCTCTCTTAAAGACCATCACTTTACTCTTCCCTACATTCACCTTTAGATTCTGTTTCTTGCACACTCTCCCAAACTCATCCACCAAGCTTTGCAGCTCCCCTTCGTCTTCACTCAACAACACAGTATCATCTGCAAACAACAGTACAGGGAGTTTCCAAACACTATCCTCTCTCACCAGGGCCACTCCAACGTCCACTATCCTATCTTGTACCTCTTTTATTACCCCATCCATGAACAGATTGAACAACCATGGAGAGATGACACATCCCTGTTTCAACCCAACCTCCAAAGAGAAAAATTCATTTAGTTCACCATCTACATGCACTGCAGCCTTCGCACCATCATACATACTCTTCACAGCATTCAACAACTTTCCATCTACTCCATATATTCTTAATACTTTCCACAATCCTTGTCTATCCATTCTGTCATATGCTTTCTCCAAATCCATGAAAGCCGCATACAGCTTCTTTCCCTTCTCTAGAAACTTTTCCACTAAAGATCTAAGAATGAATATCTGATCTACACCTCTTCCCTTCCTAAAGCCTCCCTGTTCTTCTCCAACTAATTCCTCTGTTCTTTCTCTAACTCTGTCAATAAGTATCCTACCATACACTTTTCCTATTATACTAAGAAGACAAAACCCCCTATGATTACCACATACTTCTTTTTCCCCTTTTCCTTTGTACAAGGGAAAAATTATACCTGACTTCCAATCCTCCAGGACTCTACCTTCCTCCCAGGCCAATCTGCACATCTTCCACATCCATTCTACTACTATATCTCCCCCATGCTTCAGCATTTCACCATACACTCCATCAATTCCTGGGGCTTTCCCCAATTTAACTTTCTTCATTGCTTCCACAATTACTATCCTACTGATTTCTTCCTGTCTTCTCACCTCCCTCCTTCTTCCAGCCATTCCCCAGCCACTTATACTCGCATTACTTCCATCCTGTATGTTCAACAATTCCTTAAAGTGATCTCTCTCTCTGCTCACTCTTTCTCCCTTCTCCACTAATAATCTACCATTTTTATCTTTCACTCCCCTGTTAACCTCACTTCCACCCTGTCTTACTCTCTTCACCTCTTTCCAGAACATTTTCTTACAGTCCCTCCACTTTACACTCAAATTCCTTCCAAATTCCTCATCCACTCTCTTCTTACTCTCTCTTACTAATCTTTTCACCTCTTTCTTTCTTTCTACATATAACTCTCTCTTCCGCCTCTCAACTTCTTCCACGCCCCTATTTCTCATCCATTCATTGTATGCTTTCTTCTTTTGTGCCACAGCCTGTCTCACCTCTTCAGTCCACCACGCTGTTCCTTGAACCCCCCTCCGTCTTCTCATCCTCCCGCACACCACATCACGTGCTGCACATATTTCTTCAGTGAATATCCTGCACACACCTTCCACGTCCCCCATCTGCTCCAATTCATATTTGCCTAATCGTTCCTCCACTTCTCTCTTATATTCTGCCTTTTTCTCATCCTCTTGTAACCTTTCCACTCTCCTTGCAACTACTCCTTCCTCTCGTCTTTCCCTTCTTCTATTCCTCCATCTTACTTGTATCCTAATTCTGGCCACCACCAAGTAGTGTTCAGAAAGTCCACTCCCCCAACCTCTATAAGGTCTTGCATTCATTACACATCTTCGCATCCTTTCATCCACACACACATAATCAATCATTGCCTTCCTTTCATTCAGTTCACCACCCACCCTTCTCATCACTCACCATGTATACCTGTGGATCATTTTATGCCTGAAGAGGGTATTGGCTATCACCAACCTCCTCCCAGCACAAATGTCCACTAACGCACTGCCATTCTCATCTATCGCAGCAGGCACACCCCACTCACAAACTATTCCATCCACCTTCACATTTCCCCCCTTTACCATTCATATCATCGATATGTGCTAAAATGCATCAATATTAGATTTTTACCCTTCAGATTGTCATCACGCCTTGACAGACATCTATTTTGCATAAATATTTATTTTAAGTACAAAAAAATGTATCTGCATTGTATACAAAACAAAAGTCCATCAAGGCGAGTTGTTAGGTTAGAGGCAAAACACTTCTGCCATGAAATTTTCACTCTGAATCCTGATTTGCTATTAATAATTAAATGAAGCACAAATTTTTGACTGAATTTCAAATAATTAGGTGTGTAAACCTATATGGTGATAAAGATTAAAATATTTTCCAATTAAAATTGCCGATTCAGTCCAAGATCGAGATCACATTTGATGATTGCATGTTTGTGTATAAGTCAGCTGATCAGTCGTTGTCTCACCTTGTGGTGTTCCATTCCTTGTTCATTTTCTTCTTTTTCCTCAGCTTTTTGATCTTCTATCATATCCTCCACATTCTCATCAACAGCTGTCTAAACAAACAACCATTCTTAGGATTGTAGCTAGCAAAATATTGCTATTGTGTCAGTTATTATTATTATTATTATTATTATTATTGTGTCAGTGTTATTACTTTATGTACTGTGTATGTTAGCTATGTTGGTATAGGTAGCCTACTTTCCAAAATGCTCTAGAATATCGGAATAATTGCCTGATCTCGTATTTCCACCTGTATTACCTCTGCTTTGTTATCTCCAAGATCTGTTCTTCTTGCTATTATTAGTTTTATTTATTTATTTATTATTATTATTATTTTTTTTTTTTTGAGTAATAGCCAACACTACCAACATTTTTTTTCCCCATCCCTCCACCATACATTATATTCATTCCATTCTTACACTTTTGTAGCAATGTCACTGTTTAGTTTAGTTTTGGTTCGACATATAATATTCAGTTTCTTCTCTCTTATGTAGTCACTTAATTCCATTCTCTTGGCCACCAACCCATCCACATAACATAAAATGAGGAAGCATTGTACACTTTTCCATGGATTCTTTATTGGTGGCTTTTACTTGCCTGTTTTCTTATATGGTTTTTGGATCCTAACCACTCCCCTTCAATGGGATACTGAGGGTAGGTAGTGATCCACACAGTATGATAGTTGTGAATTCTTTTATTCAGAGTCAGTATCTAGGGTTAGTACGCTAAATGAAGCACTCTTCCATGCCATAAACCAGTGGATGTATATGTAGCATAGTAGTGATAGCAGATGATCACAATAACCTTAATTATGATCCTTGATAGAATGATAATTACATGCTGGGCAATTTAGAAACTGTTATTTCGCAGGTGGTGGTGCCAGTACCAGGTGAGCGGAGGAAAGGCCCTGCCCCACCCCCCCCAGTGGGTGGTAGTGCGTCTACTACCCCAACCTCTAGTGCTTCTTCCACTCCCTCCAAGAAGGGCCCTGCACCCGCTGTCCCCACTAGCACCACCCCCTCTAAACCCTGCGCCCCCTCACCCACGGCCCCTCCTCTTAGTAGTAGTAGTCTGGCATTAGGTGAGTCAGTAGCTGAATCCTCCCCTACTAGTACACTAGGTACAGTGGTCACCAGTACCCCAGTAGGCAAGAGCCCAGCACCACATTCTGTACCAGTCACACACAGTCCTGTGGCTGCAGACAATACAGTAATATCCTCAACCCAGGCTCACATTCAAGACTTCAAGGAAAATGTTCTTTCCGTCCCCACTGATAAGGAAGAGAATAAAGACCCTTCATATGTGCCTCAGGATGTGAAAGACCATTATATTATGTCAGAGGAAAAAATGGAGCTTGATGAGAAAACTGTACTTGAAGAAGCTGAAAGTGTTGTGAAGCACAACACTGTATTGGATACTCATGAACCAAAGAAAACTGCTGATATGAATGTTATTGACATTACAAGCCATACATCTGAGGTAATAGTAGTAGTAGAGGATAACCTTTCTCCAAGTGACCCTGCACCTTCACCAATCACTTCTACAGCTCTTGAAATACCCATGGAAGAGTCTGAATTATCAGACACCATAGCAGTAAAGCTGAAGGAAAGTGAAGATGTCAGTCAAACCTTACCTACTGATAGAAAGTCAGAGACTCCTACTCAGTTGCCAGTACCAGACAAAACCTCTTTGGATATGTTGATGACTCCCCAAGAATCCTCTTTAATTTTTCCACAGCCACAATCTTCCACTGCTGCTGATAGTGAGAGCTTTAATCAGACCAAACCAGAGGAGGTTCATGTCAGTGCAAGTTCCCTGCTTCCAGCCAGTCCACCAGAGGCAGTAATTGCCTCCATAGGGAGTGATGCCACAGTCATTGTCCGCACTCCCACACCAACTCCTGAACAGGCACAAAGCCAGCCACCTGTCAAAAAAGATAGTGTTGTCACATACTCTGGTGAGCCAAGATTCAAAATGTGCATGCAGGCATGTGAAGAAGGCACAAACTAAATCCTAAATGCCGTTCTAAAAGCAGTGCACTTTTACAAAACTCACCCTGCATGTACTTGCTTTGCATGATTAGAAAGCTTCAGATTTACTCTGCTGTTTGAAATAAGTATCACTTATTATTGATACTGGGTAAGCACTAGTTACAGCTTGAAAAATTAATTTACATCTGTTTGGGCCAGTGATATAGTTAACATGGCATTTCATTTTATCTTTCCGTTACTAGCCACATAGCCACCTTTAGTAATGCTGCTGATGTAAGTTATCTATGTACACTGATATAGCATTACTCAATATAACACTCAGAACTGTGTTCCTCTAGAGAGTAGTCACTGCTTCCTAATACGTCTGCAAACTCCGCATATATAGTGAAGCTTGAGCACATACATGAAGCTTTAGCTCCTTGTATAGGTAAGGTATCATAACTGCTACTTGTGCATTCTAAGTGCCTTTAGCTTTGGTAAAAATGTAACTAGAACTGTAAATTAAAAGTGAACATAGAACCATTATCATGTGCTGATAATATCATACCTTTCCCAGTTATCAGATAAATGAATTTAGAGTAGAGGAAAGATGGTAATGTCTTGATGCTGTTGGTAATTGCTTTCCAGTTCAAATCTTATATGATGCCAGTTGTGATATACACTTACTGCCCCAAGAAGAATTAGTGATTTTTAATATTATTGTTATCCCAATTTAGACTGAAATTGTTTTTGTAAAAAACCGTGATAAAGATACTAAAGTCACCAGTAATATAAGAGTTACCAGTATAATCTTACCAAACAGGTCCTGCCATTGTGGAAGACAATTTTTCAAGAATGGAAGGAGATCTGTCATCCCCAGACAGCTCTGTCTTTCAGCCTCCAGCCACTTCCTCCCCATCCTTGTCAGAAGCAGAAGAGCAAGCAGTGCGCATACTTGAATCTGCCATTGCAAGTGCTGGAGATATTGCCTCAAGTAAGAGTTCCCAAGAAGATGAAGTTGGGGTAGAAGATGTTACTCTCAGTGGAGCATCAGTCCTCCTCACTCCTGGTGAGGACCAGGAGAAGAACAGAAAAACAGTTCAAAATGATGAAGATACAGGCAGAACAACAGTAATGTTGCCTGACTCTGCCATGAGAGGTTTGTATGGCTTTGAACAAAAAATAAATTATTGTATGGTATGTGTTTTGCTATGTTATTTCTTTAAAAGAAAGCACTCGGAGAACATGTACCTCCACCAGTGCCATTACCATTAAAAAGGATCCGGATCTGGAGCCAGATCAACCCCCAAAATTAATTAATTCTTTTTTGGCTCATGGCCCACCCTTCCACAAAGTTTCATTAAAATTCATTGTGAACTTTTGGAGATATCATGTGAACAAACAAAAAATTCCTGGATCTGGATGATGATCCAGCTCACAACCAAAATCTATTGGACTGTTCCTTGAGCTATACCCTACCCCTCCAAAATTTTTCAGCAAAATCCATTCATAACTTTGAGTAATCCTGCTAACAGACAGACAGACAAACAAACAAATAAACATACTGACAAAAACATAACCTTCTTGGTGGAGGTAATTGTGCATTATTTGTTTATACAGTACCTGTTTTTAGATGCGTGATATTGATAGATGGTAATCATAGTTGATTAAGGTAATGTAACCTAAGAATTATTTGAAAATGTGATAGCATTCTAACAACTAAGATGCTGACTCTCACAACAGATGAGGTTGATGAGGTTGCAGAGGTACATGTCTCAACCAATGATGGCCACAAGCTGGATGAGAGTGAAGTTGTCATTAGTGTCTCTTCGATATTGCATGATGACAAGGACCAGGGGCCAGAATCTCAAACCTCAAAGTAAGTAACTTAATATTTTCAGAATTAAAATTTTATCTATTTAGCTACTAGCAGTCCCCAACCACCACCACCAGTCACACTGCTTGTATTATACTGTTAGTTAAATCATTGATTAAATTAAGGGAGAAAGAATGAAAATATATAAAAAATCTTTGGTTATTAATGCAAAAGGTCTGTTTTAGATACATTGTCAGCCAGTATTAAAAAGTTAAATCATAAATATGGTATCGTTTGTATCGTTTTTAAAGGCTCCAACATGCTTGCGTGCCTTGGCCTTGGTCACCAAATAAGTGGATGAAAATAATTTGCAAATAATAAATGATTGTTAATTACAGTTAGAGGAAAGGAAATTCATGAATGGGAACTAAAGATTTTGGATGGAGATTAATTGTATATCATTCCATAATGGGTTGTAATGGAGTATCAGGAGAAAATTATAATGGGAAGCAACTGAAGTATGTGTGTCAGGAAAGGAGGTTGTGCATTTTAACGCTCACCTTCCACTCACTCGATGTAGTGCTGCTCTCAGAAGTCTGCCCTTTCCTCTTCTCCCTCCATTCCTTCCTTCCTCTTCTGTCTTTCTTTACTTCATTCTTTCAATGTCCTTCTGCCTACAGGTGACTTTACACTCCCTCTTTTGTCTTTCTGTCCTTCTTTCTTTCCTCTTCCGTCTGCCTGTGGGTGACTCAACGCTGAGTGACAAGCCGAATGGTTTCCTGTACACCAGGGAACCATTACTACGCTGGGTGGTGACCATATAACCAAGTTATGGCACTTGGTGGTTTAGTGGGTAATTACGATGCTGCAATCGGATTGAGCCGGTGAAGGTTTATATCCAAGGTATGGTTGGGGTTACTGCTCATATAATGCCACTCAGGGATGAGAGAAGCTGGTCACTCTCTTCTTAAATGTCAGGACCAACTTTCCTAGCCCGGGCTTCAACGCTTCTCATGGGGCAACATAGGATTGGATGATGGATGGATGGATGGAATTTCAGTCACAAAGATGCACATACATATGCATAGTATAGGGGGAACGGGTATTGTGTTGAAAGGAGCCTGATTGATTACGTGCCCGTAGAGAGGCTGATACTGGGAATGGTCGCTGTTATGAGGACCGTGAGAAGACTCTGTGGAGGTCTGTCAGATCATAATATGACTGTGGTATGCAAGATCAAGCTGAAAGGAGTGAGCTGGACCAGGAGAGAGAGAAGCAGTCAGGGAGAAAGACTGAAAGTTGAGAAGCTGGGGATCAAAGAAATGGCAGATGAAAACAGGACCAAAGTAGAGGAGAAGTTAGAATCAGTGAATTGGAATAAAATGAATCAAAACAGCCTTTGAAATGCATATAGGGATTGCTTAGTTAGAAATGCAAAAGCGGTGTGTGATGTGGCAAGGGTAACAACAAAGAAGAAAGGTACAGCATGGTGGGATGATGAGGTTAAGAGAGCAGTGGAGGAAAAGAGGAAGTGGCTAGAGTGGTTACAGGACAAGGGTTCAATTGAAATAAGAACTGAATATATTGAGAGCAAGAAGCATATAGAGAGACTAGTAAAGAAGAAAAAGGAGGAAGTAAATGATGATCTAGGAAGAAAAATGAATTCAAACTACTCTGACAATAGGAAGTTATTCTGGAAAGAGATGCGGAAATGTAGAAGTGAAAGCGGAAAGAAGCATCATGGTGTGAAGGATGTAGGTGGTAGATTATTAACCCATAGGGATGAAGTAAGGACCAGATGGAAGAATATTTTGAAAGCCTGGTGAATGGGAATAGAGAGAGCAGAGCAGCTGTAAACATGATTGGCTTTGGGGGTGTGCAGAGAAGGAATGCAGTGCCAGGAAACATGACACTCGCACAGGTGAAGAGCACTGTGAAGCGGCTGAAAAATGGGAAAGCAGCTGGGGTTGATGAGGCGTATGCAGAGATGATTATGTGTAGTGGAGAGAGCGAAATGAAGTGCATGTTGGAGATATTTAAGAAAGCATGGATGGGTGAAACTGTGCCAGCAGAGTGGAAAAAGGCTGTGTTTGTACCCCTGTACAAAAATAAAGGTGAGTAAAGTCAGTGCAAGAATTATCTTGGTATAAGTTTATTGAGTGTGGTAGGGAAGGTATATGGAAGAATTATTATAGAGCTAGTAAGAGAGATATCAAAAGTCCTAGTGAGTGATGAACAGGGTGGCTTTAGGAATGGCAGAGGATGTGTGGATCAAATATTTGCAGTGATACAGATAGCATAGAAGGCTTGTGAGAAGGACCGTAAGGTGTTTGTGGCATTCATGGATCTGGAAGAAGCATATGGCAAAGTGGACAGAGAAGGATCGTGGAAAGTTTTGCACATGTTCTGAGGAGTAGACTGTAGCACCAGTCGAGCAGGGCAGTACTCCCGAGGTGGATGGAAAGCTGATGACATGGAGTGCTGGAGCTCCCGTTTCATCAGCCCTCAGGACTAGTTCCTGACCATCCCTCTTTGCTGAACTTTTTCAGTGTCTCAGCTACACACAGAGTAGGGCAGCATGCTCTCCAGTACAAATTTCTCTAACTATCTACACCAAACTACATGCACAGTACACACTACACTTCCTATTCAAAATTTAACTAAAATGGCGTCTCTTCACCAAGCCTCGGAGTCCCCAGGGGGGGGGGGACTATAAATGCCCCCACCATCCGCCCCTCTCCCGGTGATGACTCGAGGTGCCTGGAACCACTGTCTGACTCTCTTCTTCTTCATTTCTGCAACATTCGCGGCCTTTCCTCTAACTTTCGCTCTGTTGAGCACCACCTCTCCTCCTCTAAACCTCACCTTTTCTAACGGAGACTCAGCTGTCTGAGGCAACTGACAGCAAACCCTTTTCTGTATCCTCCTACTTTCTCTATACTCATTTCAAAGCCAAAGGTGGCTGTTGTGTACATATACGCAACGACTTATCTTGCTTTCGTGTTCCTGAACTCGATTCTTCTGAATTCTCTACACTGTGGCTTCGGCTTTCCTGTCATTCTCTGACTAAATATATCTGTGCTGTTTACTTATCCCCTAATTCTACTGACTATCAAAAATTCTTCGACTGTCTTACTTCTACGATGGAACACATTCTATCCATTTCTCCTTTCTCTGAAATCTCCATTCTAGGAGATTTCAATGTTCACCACCACCTTTGGCTCTCCTCTCCTTTCACGGATCCACATGGTGAACAAGCCAACATCTTTTCTATCCTTAATGACCTAGAGCAGCTTGTACAGCACCCTACCTGTATCCCTGACCGCCTTGGAGAGAGCTTCAACATACTTGACCTCTTCCTCACAACTAATCCTTCTGCTTACTCTGTTAATCTTTTCTCTTCGTTGGGCTCCTCCGATCACAACCTTATCACCTTAACCTGTCCTATCACTCCGGTACGGCCTGTGGACCCTCCAGGGAAACGTCGTCTGTGGCATTTTGGAGCTGCGGACTGGGAGGCCCTCAGGCAGTACTTCTTTAATTTTCCCTGGAATGATTATTGCTTCCATGGCCGGGAGCCATCTGAGTGTGCACTGCGCATTACGGAGGTTATTATCTCGGGCATGGAAGCATACATTCCTTTCTCATATCCTTTGACTAACGCAAGAAAGCCTTGGTTTAATCACGCTTGTTCTAATGCTGTCTGCAACAAGGAGAGGGCCTACAAAAGGTACCAGAGCCAACCCACCCCTGAATCACATCATCTTTACGTTTCTGCCTGGAATCGTGCTAAGTCTGTTCTTCACCCTACTAAAAATAATTTCATCCATACTAAATACTCTCAACTCTCCAACTCGAATTCTTCCCGCTCCTTCTGGCACCTTGCCAAAAATCTTTCTAACAACTTCACCTCATCATCCTTCCCTCCTCTTATGTACTCTGATGGTTCTGTAGCTATTTCTTCTACTGATAAAGCAGATCTCTTCGCACAGACTTTCTCCTCCAATTCCACCTTAGACGATTCCGGTGCTGTTCCTTCATCACTTCCCCCCTCTGACTTCCTCATGGCTGACATTAAAATTTCTTCAGTTGATGTATTTTCTGCCATCACTGGCCTCAGTACTAACAAGGAATATGGGCCTGATGGGGTCCCTCCTGTTGTTCTCAAGACCTGTGCTTCTGTGCTTACACCCTGCCTAGGCAAACTCTTTCGCCTTTGTCTGTCAACTTGTACCTTTCCTTCTTGCTGGAAGTTTGCTCTCATTCAGCCAGTCCCAAAGAAGGGTGACCACTCCCAACCTTCCAACTATCGTCCAATTGCTTTAACGTCCTGTATTTCAAAAGTTTTCGAGTCAATTCTCAATAGAAAAATTTTAAGGCATCTTTCCTATCACAATTTCTTTCCGATCGTCAGTACAGGTTCCGTCAGGGACGCTCCACTGGCGATCTTCTCACCTACCTTTCAGACTTCTGGTCATCCTCCTTTCGGGACTTTGGCGAAAGCTTTGCCATTGCACTTGATATCTCAAAGGCTTTCAATCGAGTCTGGCATAAATCTTTAATTTCCAAACCTCCTACGGTTTCTGTCCTTCTATCTGTGCCTTCATCGCTAGCTTCCTTTCTGGTCATTCTATAGCCGCTGTTGTAGACGGCCATCGTTCTTCTCCTAGATCTATCAACAGTGGTGTTCCTCAGGGCTCTGTCCTATCACCAACTCTCTTCCTTTTATTCATCAATGCTCTTCTAAGCTGTACATCTAACCCTATCCACTCATACGCTGATGACTCCACCCTTCACCTTTCCATTCGGTTCCCGCAACGCCCATCTCAACAGTTACGTCAACAAACAAGGGCTGGGGCTATGGCACACCTAATGTCTGGCTTGGCTCGTATCTCTGACTGGGGTAGAAATAATATGGTTGTTAATGCATCTAAGACTCAGTTCTTACACCTATCAACCCGAGAAAATCTTCCACAGGTATACCCACTAATGTTTAATAATATTCAGCTTAATCCTGCATCATCCTTGAACATGCTTGGGGTTTCATTTACTCGGGACATATCTCGGAAAGATCATATTACATCTCTTGTAAAATCTGCTTCCAAGAGATTGGGTGTGCTAAGCCGACTCTGCTCTTTCTTTACCCCTGCACAATTGTTGACTCTATACAGGGGTTTTATCCGCCCCTGTGTGGAGTACAATTCTCATGTGTGGGGAGGCTCCCCACATACAGCTCTTCTCAATAGGGTGGAGTCAAAGGCTTTTTGTCTTATTAACTCTCCTCCTCTTACTGATTCCCTTCAACCTCTGTCTCTTCGCAGCACTGTTGCATCTTTATCTCTTTTCTATCGCTACTTTAATGGTCACTGCTCCTCTGAACTGTCTGCTTGCATTCCTCCACCTCTACGACGGTCGCGTATCACCCGTCTGGCAGCAGACTCTCATCCCTTTTCTGTCCAACTCTCTAATGCAAGAGTTAATCGTTACGCCCAGTCTTTCATTTATGCAACAGGTCAGCTCTGGAACTGTCTCCCTCTGTCTGTATTTCCTGCTGCCTATGATCTCCGGTCTTTCAAATGCAGTGTGTCCAGGCATCTCAAAATGATCGGATCTTGAATTTGGCTCTCTATTGTATTTTGTTTTTCTCTTGGAGGGAAGTGTTACTGCAGGCTCATGGCCTTTGGTTCCTTCTTCCTCGCATTAAAAAAAAAAAAAAAAAAAAAAAAAATGGTAAGCTGCTATGTGCCATCAAGAGTTTTTATGATGGTAGTGAAGCATGTGTTAGGGTTAATGGTCATCTAAGTGAATGGTTCACGATCAGTGTGGGCATGCAACAAGGTTGTGTGTCCCCATGGTTGATGAATATAATATATGGATGGGATGATGAGAGAAACAGAAACACGAGTAATGGAGAGCGGGATGACGTTGGTACTCGTAATGAATTGTCGCGGATGGAATATCTCAGATTTGTTGTATGCTGATGGTACAGTACTGCTTGCAAATATCAGACAAGAACTTCGTAGACTAGTGCAGAGTTTTGTTGATGTCTGTGAGTTTCTTTCCTTGAGTGTAAATGTAAAAAAGAGTAAAATGATGGTTATTAAGAGACAAGGTGACTCCCAGTGCGATGTTACAGTGAATGGAGAGAGAGACTGGAATTGGTAAGAGAGTTCAAATACCTGGGTACAGTGATAGAAAAGAGAGGAAAATGTGCAAAAGAAGTGGAAAGTAGAGTGACACAAGGAAGGAAAGTAGCTGGTGTAATGAAGGCCTTGATAAGAAACAGAGGCTTGAGTGTTGCAGCTGCACGAGGCATACATGAAGGAGTGTTAGCGCCAGCTTTAACATTTGGATGTGAGACTGTGGTGTGGCATGAAAATGAAAAGTCATGAGTGAGAGCAGTGGAGATGGGACTGCTGAGGAATGTATGTGGAATAGAGAGAGTGGATAGGATACGAAATAATGTGATTTGTGAAAGATGTGGAGTGAGGAAGTCTGTGGACACCAGAATCGAAGAGAGTGTGCTGCGATGGTATGGTCATGTGAAGAGAATGGATAACAATAGAATGGTGAAAAAGGTATATCTGAGCAAATTTGAAAGAGGGAGGAGGCAAGGTAGGCCAAGGAGAAGGTGGAGAGATATGGTGGATGAGTGTGTGAAGAAGAGAGGTTTGGAAGTCGGTGAGGCTTCGGAACTGACAAAAGATCGAGCTGGATGGATGAATATTGTGAGGAGAAGTGCATGATCAGGGATTTGGCCCCCCATTTGAACATGTCAGCATCCAGATTGACTCAATCATATACATTTATGTGAAGCTGCAGAATGTGTTGAATGTTTCTGGTGTATCAGATAGAGCCCGGATTCTGGGGGCTTGAATCATGAGTGAATGGAAGCGTGGCCCATTGATTTGGGCAAATTTGGGCTGTCTGGATGTTGCTACTCCTCACCATGCCCTAGGGTGGGAAAGGAGGTCCGGATGATGATGATGATGATGATCATTTGTTTTCAAGAAAGAAAATGTGATGAATTTCGAAAGAAGATCAAGTGAGGAGGCTATAGATGGATCACCATCATCATTATCATCATCATCATCATTTTCCTCCTCCTCCTCTAACATCTCTCTTGTCTCTCCCTGTCTCCTGGAAGGAGAAGACTGGACTGCTAAAGAGGAACCTCTTCCTCCTCCTCTGAGACTGGACTGCAGAATTTCATACTACAGTTCACTGGTTTGAAGTTCAGACAAGCTTGGAACAGTAACAGCAACAATAGCCACACTATTTCTTATTTCATTTGATTCCCTGTATTGCGTCCCCCCCCCCCCCCTTTTTTCAGCCTCCAGATCCAATCAAGCTTTTTTTTTTTTATATATATATATATATATATATATATATATATATATATATATATATATATATAAATAAATAGTTGCTACCCATGCAACACCTCATACAGCATTAGCATTCCTAACCAAAAACTCCCAGTATGCACTCTGCAGGTTTTCCAAATCCATTTGTTCCCAGTTATCGAACCTAACATCCACTACCTCAAGCCAGTATGTTTGCTATTGCTTTATTTCTCAGCTTCTCGCATTTTCAGTCTGATTTATCTGACTTCTCTCAGTTTTCCCTTACATTTCACCATTGTAAGATCAAATAAACCTTGTAGAGTCTTCTCACTGTGCTCAGGTCAATTGCCTTCCAGGCCATCTTCCTTCCCCCCCTCTCCCACTAACACGTAAAGAGACTGTATCCTTTTCACATTCTCTCCATTCTGTGTATCATGTGTGCGACTAAAGCGGCCATGCTGTTTATGTGGTTAATTGGGGGGATAGACAAGCCATGTAAACAAAGTGTAAATGGTACCGTAAGACCCATTATAATATGGCTGGGGAGGGAGACGATAGTGTCGTTTATAAAAGCTCTGATATGCTTGCATATATTTTGCCTTGGTCACGTAATGGTGACGCTCCATACTGCTGGACCTCCGGCAGCCTCCCTATTGATCCCCTTTTACCTGAGGTCACACTCTGCGACCTTGTCCAAGTGTTTCATTTTTGCTGCTCAAAACGCCACCTCCAACTTTCACACTTCTCAGCTTCCTCACCCAGGTGTCATCTTCCATCCTCTCAACATGCCTAGACCATCTTGGTCTACCCTTTCTCATCATGACACCAGTACATTCAAGCCTCATCTTTTCTCTGAACTCTTTAACCCCTAACCACCGACTGACATGTATAGCCATCACAATTTTGGGCGTGGAGCAACATTGATTAATGTTTATAGCCGCAAACTTCTTCCCGCCACCTTTTGAACTTTAACTTATCCCTACTCATTGATGGGACCACCTGGAGACGTGGGGATATTTTCTTTTGAAAGAGAAAAAGTTGATGATTCTTATGGATCTTTATTATTTTCTCTAGCTGTTATAGTTTGGCAGATATTAGGGATAGAAGTAAGGGTATTTTTTTTCGTCACTGATATTCCCCATAGGGAGGAGTGTGCAACATTGAAAACCCCCCGGCGTGTAGGGGTTAATCACAGTCCTAACACCCCCAGGTCTCTCATTCAAGGATGTACTACACATTCATCTAATCACTGTCATTTCTATACGTTTCAGCCTACGCATGTCGTCTTCTGCTGCCCTGGATTCATTACCATACAGCATTACACTCCTAACCCAATGCACATAGAAAGGTCCCTGAGCACTGAGGGAGAGCTCTCTCAGTGTCAGGAAAGGCAACGGCTCCCTGAACTTCCACCACCCAGTCCTCACCCTAGCCACAGAGCTAGCACCAACCCCTCCTTCCAGCACATAACTTGTCCTCCAAATAACGAAACTCCTTCACACACTCAGGAGACTCCACAGCAAAAACAGTCCTTTCACACCTGACCATTATTTTGCAACCTACCTCTAATGACACTGCATGTCTTATGCACCCACTTATCACAAACACTGCACAAGATGGAGTCACTTCCCACACCCTTGTGGCAAATGGCATATGGCCCCACTTCCTCTGCTTTGACAGAACTGCCATGAGTCTTAGATACCATCATGTTTGTTTTAACTGCATTCACTCTCAAACCCTTGTACCCTATTCTGTCTCTCCATTTCCTAAATCTTTTTACTGCCACCTCTTTATTCTCAGCAGTCAACACCTAGTATCTGCGTACACCATCTTCAATGGGAGTTCATTTCTGAAGTTGAGTGAGAGCTTCAAGCACCATGACAAACAGTAAGAGACTCAAGCCTCCTGATGCACACCAACATTCACAGAAAACTCACCACTCTAATCTCCATTTAGTCTCACTTGGGTGCAAGAACCCACATACATAGCCATAACAACTCTAACCAGTTACTCTTCAATCCTAGACTTCTACATTTCCCCACTTCACCACCTCCCTAGGGACTCTGTCAGAGACCTTCTCCAGATGAACAAAAGCAGAGTACAGTGCTCTCATCGTTCCTATATATTTTTCCCAAAGCTGTCTGACTTTGAATATGGTATCAGTGGTCCCTTTGGCTGGCATTAACCCAAACAGCATCTCATCAGTATTCACTCTTCCTTGAAACTACCTTCTAGGACTCTCCATTGCCTTCATTATCTGGTCTGAAAGTCATAGGCCTCCATAATTTCCTCCCTGCAGGACATCATCCTTTTCCTTATACACATTTACAGTCATACAGTACACTTCAGCCAGTCATTTGGGACAACGCACACATATGTGATCTAATCTATCAAATCAGTAACTAGACCCAGTCTTATATCTCTCTTGATAAATCACCATGCGATGAGTTTCACTTGATGTAACCCCATTGCATACCGAAGCATGTCTGTACATATGCTGAAAGAGACATGGAGTTATGTGTTTAGAGTCGAAGTGAGGAAAAATACACTTAGACCTCAAGTAACATGGGGTTTGTCTGAGAGTTACGTGGTTCATTCCCATACATTGTCACACGCCTGGCTCGCTGTAATTGGCAACTCGGCTCCCATTGTACGTAGTCGGCTTGGCTCAACTCCCACAGTCCAACTCAGAGCTGCCGTTTGGTAGGATATTATCTGCTAGCTCAGGGAAAAAAAAAAAAAAAAAAAGGCAGTGACATATAGTACACTAGTTGGAATACCATGACATCAGTCCTCCAGGGAGTCAGAAAAATTCCAAATATTCTTCTGAGATTACTGTGTTGGGGTTGATTACATATGGTAATAAATGTAAGTAAAGTACAGTATGATGGGCTTTTTTCCATCACCGTAATTGACATACATGATAAAATGTGTGTGGATGGCATGGCATTAACCGTTGAGGAGAGGGTGACCATTCTAGGAGGCCATTCCTGCCTGTACCATGGCAGAGTATAGTGCTTTGCCTGTGATGTTGTTTATGAAACTGTGTCTGGATAATCTGCAAACCGTTGCACACCACATTCTGTTAGGTCCTGTGACTGTTGACCTTCATTTTTCAGTATATATGACATCTGGTACTCCATCCATCCATCATCTGATACTCCATCCTATGCCGCCCCATAAGGAGCGTAGGAACCCGGGGCAAGGGAAGTTGGTCCTGACATATAAGATGAGAGTGACCAGCCTCACTCATCCCTGAGTGGCATTATGTGAGCAATAAACCCCAACCACCCTTTGGATAAGAGCCTACGCAGGCTCAATCCGTTTGGAGCGCCTTAACTACCCACTAAACTACCAGGTGCCATAATTTGGATATATGGTTACCACCCAGTGTAGTAAATAGTTTCCTGGTGTACAGGAAACCATTAGGCTTGTCACTCAGTGTAGAGTCACCCAAAGGCAAAAAGAAGAGGAAAGAATGAAGGAAAGAAAGACAGAAAAGGGAGTGTAAAGTCACCCGTAGACAGAAGAAAAAGGAAAGAAAGAAGGAAAGAAAGGCAGAAGAGGAAGGATGGAAGATAGGAAAGTTCAGACGCCCAAAGCAGCACTACATCGTGTGAGTGGATGGTGAGCGCCCCCACCTACCAGAATACATTGGCTTACCATGTACACATTTTCTCTGCATTATTGGCCACAGCACATTTTCTGCTTTTAATGTTAAGGGGTAACTAATGGTCTCAGCACACAGACAATCCCAATTGCATGGTTGCCATGAATCATGTACGTAGTGCTTTAACATCCATGCTACCCTATGTAATAGCATAATGTACACAATGTATGTCATAATAAGGCTTCACAAATGCTGATACAGAAGTAGGTAAAAAACAGTGATATTATTGTTTCTTATACACACCAGTCAGACTTTCCCAGCATTTGTATGTCACAGATATGTATTAATTCTATTAACATAATGTATCAAACATCTTCCTACTGTAATTCTATCTGTTAACAATAGCCACATGCCTTAATCCTGTAAGGGGTGGCCACATACAGATCACTTTCATGTCATCTGGTTAGTCTTTTTAGCTAGTTGTTTTACAGGGAGGGGTACAGACTCTCTACCAACCCTCTTGTTGGCACGTAGGTTATATAATATTTTTTGTGACACTATGTTTTCTCTCAGTAAACAGCATGGGGAGGAAATTACGTGGCACTTAGAAATGATATTGGCTCATTCCAGTTTTTATTTTATTTTATTTTTATTTTTTAGTGTAACATACAGTATAATCCCAATTATCTGGTTACCAGGCAGCCGGAATTATTAGACAAATGGGAAGTTCACAGACTGGCAAGTATATAAATAATATAACAGTGCGTGCCACATTGATTGGTCACCCTTTTACAGGTAAGTCATGTGAGACTGGGTGAAGTATGAGGATGTGAAGTGAAGGCATTTCTGGTCAAGGTCATTTCCTGGTTAATCCCCTTTCCAGCTCTTTTCCCCTCCCTTTCCCCTCCTCTGGTTTAATCACCCTACATATTTCCACAAATCACCCATCACCTTTCTGCTGTTAGTCAGTAAACAAGCACTCTCGTTGTTGTGTTATCTTGTGTTGTCGTGTCATGGTTTAGCGATTTTTACTCTGAAGCCTAAAGTGCAAACAAATCTTAACACATTGTGGTCGCCTTGAAACAAAAAAAATGGAAAAATGCAACAGTCTTGAAAATGGTGAACTTTGTAAGATACTGATAACAGAATTTAACGTACGAAATTCCACAAGTTACGATACGAAGTCTCAGGTACCCAGGCTATTTCGTGTGTGTGTGTGTGTGTATTTACCTAGTTGTGATATACAGGAAATAAGCTACGCTCGTGGGGTCCCGTCTCTTTTTCTCAGTAAGTCAAATTTTGCTTTGAACTCATTTAAGTTTTTAGACTGGACGATCCCTTTTTTCCAGGCTATTCCACAGGTTTATGCATCTGTATGGAAAACTATATTTCTTGATATCCTTTAAGCAACTTGGCTTTTTCAATTTCATTCCGTGTCCTCTTGTTACTCACCCATCCCATAGAGACAGATCTTTTCTGTCAATTTTATCTAGTCCCATCATGGCCCTGAACACTGCAATCATGTCCTTTCTTCTAGGCAAGGCAGATCCAGCTTTTCCAGCCTCTCACTGTACAACAGATCTGGCAGGCTAGGGACCAGCTTGGTTGCTGCTCTTTGTATATTCTCGATCTTGTTGTATCTTTCTGTGTGGGGACCACACTACTGCTGCATGGCCACTATCAATTTTTTCATCATCTCCTCGTCCATTTAACGAAATGCCACTCTTATGTTGGTCAAGAGATTGTACGTCCCTCTAACTATCTTGTTTGATGTGTTTTTCCAGTGACAAACTATCCTGGACCTGCACTCCCAAATCTTTCTCTTCTCTTGCTTTTGTGATTGGTTCATTACCTATCATACAGTTCAGGGATGGCCTCTTGACACTTTTACCCCTTTCCAATATTTTACATTTTTTTGCATTGAATTTCATTTCCCACATCCAGCCTCAATCATGAATCCTATTCAGGTCTTCGTAGAGCATTTTGCAGTCTTGTTCGACTTCTACTATCTTCAAGATCTTTACATTATCAGCAAACAGATTTGTATAACTGTTCAGTCCATCTAGTATATCATTTATGTAAATCAGGAACAGTACTGGTGGTAACACCGAGCCCTGTGGGACTCCACATGTTACTTCCCTCCATCCAGACATCTTGTCCTATATTACTGTCCTCATTTGTCTGTCCCTCAAGAAGTCTCTCATCCACTCCAGGAGGTTTCCCTTCAGTCCTCCTATGTGCTCCAATTTCCACATTAGTTGCTTGTGGGGTACCTTGTCAAAGGTTTTCTCCAAATCTAAATACTGTACACACACTGCACCTAACCATCTCTCTCCTGTAGCACATCAATCACTCTTGAGTAAAGCCCAACAAGTTGGAAACACACAACCTTCCACATCTGAATCCAAACTGACTTTCAGCCAAAATGGTCATCTCCTCCAGATATTTTATCCATCTTTCTTTCAGGATTCTCTCACACAATTTTGCAACTATGCTGGTCAGGGACACTGGTCTATAATTCATGGGTTCTTCTTTGTTTTCTCCCTTATAAATTGGTACCACATTGGCCCTCTTCCATTCCTGAGGCACTTTCCTTTCTTCCAGGGAATGCACAATTAAATCGTGAATCTTATCCGCCAGTTGTTATGTGCATTCTTTCAGTACCCAAGTAGAGATTCCATCTGGTCCTGGAGCTTTCCTTACATCTTGAGTTTCCAGTAATTTATACGCTTCCTGCACTTCCACTTTTATATCTTTTCTCACTACATTTCAAATCACTCTCCCCCCCTCCACCCTCCTCCTCCACAAAATCCTTTTCTTTGGTGAAAACTGATTGAAAACATTTGTTAATTATTTTGGCTTGCATTGTCGCATCTGTATAGACTTCTCCTTCTGCTTTCAGTTTGGTGATTCCTTCCTTTTGTTTCAACTTGCCATTAACAAATCTATAAAACAGTTTGGGTTCTTCTTTACATTTGTCAATTAAATCTTTTTCAAAGTTCCTTTCTTCCTCTCTGTGTATTCTGTATATTCATTTCTAGTTCTTCTATATTCTTCCTTTGTTCTATTATTACCTCTCTTTCTTCACTTGTTCCATACCATGTCCCTTTCTTTTTTTTTGGTATCATACACCTTCTGTTAAACCAGTCCTTCTTCCCATTTTCTTTCCCACTTACTCTTGGTGCACATTTTTCTGCTTCTGAATTATGTAGGTCTAGAAAGATATCCCACTTCCTCTGTATCTCTCTTGTTTCTCTCAGTTTTCTCCAATCCACATTTTCGAAAAATTTCCTCACTCCTGTATAGTGTGCTTTCCCAAAGTTGTATCTTTCCTACCTATAAAGCCTATCTCTTGGCACCATGTTCCATTTTATCATCTGGAACTCAGTGACCACATGATCACTTTTTCTATAGGACACAGATATTTCAAAGATTCAGTTACATAAGGTTCTTTGGTTAGCAGTAAATCAAGTCTTGCTGGCATGTCATCACCTGTGAATCTTGTCTCCTCTTTGACCCACTGGGCCATCACATTATTCCTTGCTTTATTTAGCAGTATAGTTCCTCACGAACCTTCACTGCCTCCTGAGTCCCATTCCTCCCAGTTCACTTCTTTACAATTAAAATCACCCATCAGAATTATGTTGTTGCATATTTGAGTACACCACTTCCCGTCCGATCAGCGAAGTTAAGCAACGTTGGGTCTGGTTAGTACTTGGATGGGTGACCACCTGGGAACACCAGATGCTGTTGGCATCCCTACGTGTCAAGTGGGGTTGGTGGAGGATTAGTGCCCCTCCCTGTAAAACAATTAACTCTAAGCCGTTGGCCACCCCGTTTGGGATACATGGCGTTTGGCAATGAATGAATGAAATATTTCAGTTACTTTCTGTAGATAATTAACCATGTCTGACAACATCTGGTATTCATCATCATTCCATGCCCATGTCTAAGGGGGAACATATACCACTTCGATGTCTCTCTTGCCATTTTCTCCAGTTTCTAGTTTCATATTTATCACTTCATCCTTACCCTCTCTCAGTTCCGCATTTTCCACATTGATGTTGTTCTTCACTGCTGTCATAACTCCTCCTCCTGTTTTTTCATTTCTATCTCTTCACCACAGTTTGTATGTACCATCTCCCATATGAATGTGTGTGTGTGTGTGTGAAGAGCAGGATGAATAATTCCATTGAAAAAAAGATACCAGTGCAGTTTTCTACCTAATCCACTGACTCAAACTACCCACAAGCTTCCAGTATCTTACAGTAACTTTTGCAAGTCCATTCTGTTAAAAATTATTCATTTTATTCATAAAAACATGGAAAAATAAACCATAGAAATAAATCTTGAGCATTTATTGGTGGCATGATTTGGGAAGAAGTGTTCTGTATTAGAGTTATCACTAGTTCTTGATTCCCTTGCTCAGTTTTGTGTATGTGCCCTCACTGACCACCGTCACTCTGCCACTCAGCTGTTTTGCAAATAATACAGGAAATATGAAGGAATTGCAAGTACAATAATTTTATCAGATGAAACAGATGGTTCACTTCTATTAGCCAGAGTTCATCTTTTCCGTCAACGTAGGTGCGTTCTAAGATTATGTCATCTTGGAACGCATTTGCATTTTCATGAAATGTGTTCTAAGATGTTGTCATAGAATGCATTTGCATTGGCATCAAATGCATTTTAAGATGATATCATCTTAGAATGCAATTGCATTGGCATCGAATGTGTTCCAAAATTGTCATCTTAGAACCCATTTGCAGTCATCAAATGTGCTCATAGATGATGTCATCTTAGAACGCATTTGCACTGTCATTAAGTGTTTTAAGATGATGTCATATTAGAACACATTTGCATCGGCTTTGTCATCAAATGAGTTCTAAGATGATGTCAGCTTAGAATGCTTTTGCATTGGCTGACTCTAGCTGATAGAAATGAAGCATTTATTTTAGGCTTTTTGACAAAATTACTCTGCTTGCAATTCCTTCATATTTACAAGTGCTTGTGGGCCCTTCAGGCCCCTTGCACTTGCTCCTGCGGAGGGCTTTCGCATTTATGTGCTGTTCTAGTGTAACGTTGTCACTTGGATATTTTGCGGCTAACCAATTGATCGTGTTATTTGCAGCTTCAGGAATGGAACCTAGTTTATTTTAGTTCTACCTTTGGGCAAAAAATTCTACAGAGATCCTATGCCGGGCTTTGGGAGCAGCTTTTTTTTTTTTTTTTTTTTTTTTTTTTTTTTTGGGGGGGGGGTCAAAATGTGATTGCTTGTTAAATATAGTAAAAGTTTTTCAATCGTGATGGGATCAAGTTTTTTCACATCAGCGAAGTTTTTGAGATTTTTGTGCCAATTTTGATGCGATTTGAATGTGTAGTTTCGGCTGCCCAAAATACACACACACACACACACACATGCAGCTACTGCTATAGTATATTAGATTGTATTATCTGGAAAACAGGTGAGTGGCGAGTGAGGGGTGGATTGACGGCGGTCAAGTGAGGAATAAATGGGTAGGCCACAGCACGTATACACAGCTGTGAGCAAGGAGGTCATGAAAACTGTACTGTAGAACACTTCTTTCCAAATCATCTGTTCACCAATAAATGCTCAAGATTTATTACTTTATTTTTCTGTTTGAAGAATAAAATACTGTGTAATGAATAATATTTAACAAAATAGACTTACCATGTGCATTTTGCACTACCACAAGACACTGCAACCAAGTGTATTACATCAGTGGGGGGGTGTTTTAGGTTATTTCAGTTGGAAAATATTAGTGTGGCCATGGGTGTGAGTGGTATTATATACTGCAGTGATATAGTCTATGTGTATATGATATCAGATGCCTGGGAAAAAATGGTAACTGGGAAGGTAAATTCCCCAAGCTTCTTGGTTAACTAGGATTGTACTGTACAGTACCTGTTTGTAATATTCCATCCATCCTCCAATTCTATGTCGCCCCACGAGGAACGTGGAAACCCGGGGCTAGGAAAGTTGGTCCTGACATTTAAGATGAGAGTGACCAGTCTCACTCATCCCTGAGTGGCATAACGTGAGCAGTAACTTAATCCGATTGGAGTGCCTTAATTACGCACTAAACCACAGGTGCCATATTTTGGTTATATGTGTACCACCCAGCAACGATTTGGCATGTCACTCAGTGTAGAGTCATTGAAAAGCCAAGTGGTTTCCTGTACGGTACTAATTCATAATAAAAATGGGCAATAGACAGCATAGTGCAATGTGACATCATAACATACGACAGAAAAGCAGCAGCCCTGGTTCCACTCCCACTTCACCCCGCATGTCTCATCAAGGTTTAGCTGCATTATTGTGGTGTGATTTTATGTGTGTTTGTAAGTGTTTAGAGAGGTTATTGACCCTTATCCTTGCCATGATAACATCGGTGGTGGTTGGTGGGGGAAGAATGCCAGGGAAATACACAGCGTCATCATACCTGGCTTGCAGCCTTCGTTTTGTTACTGTTAAAGTTAATGTTTGCAAATTATCATATTTTATATTGTTATTATGGTTACTTGATGATGGGCATCAATCAAGGTTGTTTATATGGGATAAGGTGGGCAGAAGGGGTAAAAGTGGAACCTTTGGAAAGTGACCAGACTGAGTTGTGGAAGTATACATGTTAACATATTGTTTGAGTAACACAGTTTTGAGCACTATGGCCTGTGTTAAGTCTGTAATTTCTGCGTTACTTGACGTTTGAGTGTATTTCACACATTATTTTTGCTGAGACTGAATTATTATTATTATTATTTACTCTGAACTGGAGACAAGCACCATATTTTTGTTTTTGTTTTTCTTGTTTTTCCTGCCCAAGTATTACTACAGTGAACATAATGATGAGGGTTCAATATTCAGTCAAAGCATTGGATGAGAGGGAAAATTGATCAGCCTGTGCACCCAGAATTGTAAAATACCTGTATGCTCAAGAGCTTTTTGTTATAGTACGTTTAGCCAGAGCTGGGCACTTCCGCAATCACTTCTGCAAACTGCAAATTCCGCAGTTTTGGAAGTGTGATTTCGTTTGCGGATTTGTCTTTATGACAAATTTTGCACAAATTTGCTGTTTTACATTTGTGGAAGTACTTCGCAAACGCAAACCTGCACACACACCAGCCTGACCCCTGAGGACTTTGAGCACTTTGTTTTTATGAAGGGCAACATGGACCTGCTCAAGATGAAGTTGTCTCAGTTGTTGGAGTCTGAGTGACTGAGGAGTGAGGACTAAGGAGGTTAGAGCCTTGGAATAGAGGTGAACTGGTTTGTCAACTTGCAGAGTGTGAGCTGTGAAGTGTAATAATTTAATTCTTTTATCTACAGTAGTGAATGATTTACTCTTGTTTTGTAGTAAAAACAGTCAAATATGATAATATAATACTTAAAACATATATTTTAATTTTACTACAAATATAATTTTATACTGTATATAAATGGCTTGCATTTCCTTTTGCATTTGCAGAACCACAAATTTATAGAAGTTTGTGGATTTGCAGTTGCGGAAGGTAATGGCATGAGTTTGCTGAAGTGAATTTTCGTTTGCAGTGCCCAGCTTTGCGTATAGCCTGTGATTAGGTAATGATATATCGTGGGTTGGGGCTTGTCCCACCTCCGAAAAGGGAATAAATGATAGGCATTTCTGTTTCCCCACCCCAGCTCTGACCTAGTGGTTCTGTATCTTGATGCTCATACCCTGTGCCACACTAAGATAGGCAGTTACCACATTCATCCTACATAAATTGGGAGAAAGAGTAGAAAAAAATAATGATACTGTTATTTATTTTCCAAGTGATTATACAACTTACAGAATGAAATCAGTACTGTTTATGTTTTTCAACTGCATTAGATCAAATGTTTTCAGTAAGGCATACACTTGGTTAGAGAACTACTTTAATGATTGAAACTTTTTCCTTAATTAGTTATTATATGCATGGCTCGCTTATAGACAATGCATCTCGCATGTCATTGTCAGTTAGCATACTATTTCTGTCCTTGGTTTTTATTGCAACTATAGTAGAAAAGCCCACTTCACAGCAGCATGTAGTTGCATAAGGAATCAGGATCATCAGGGCCATATTCTGCTCCTAATAATCTATTTTCAGTATACAGTAATATAAAAAAAGGAAAGGAAAAATAGCTGAGCAAATTTCTGCGTATATTACCTCCTCGAAGAGGCAGAATTACCCCTTTGGGGGTAATAACCCACAGGTTAGGAACCATTGATCTAACCCATCTCATTTTCAATGGAAATTTCAAGTTCTGACATTCTCCATTGCAGATCTTACAGTGAGAATTTTGTTGAGAATGTGAGTGAGACACATACTCCTCTCAGTCCATTGGCACCTGACAACACGACGCACATATCAGTGGTGGCTATTGATGATCTGGCCAAAAAGGATTTAGTAACACAGGATGAAAATGTTACCTCAACACAAAGAGAAGGTGCAACCGTAGTTCAAAAAGAAAATGTAAGCTCCGTGGTAGTGGATCCAAAGAACAACTTGCCAGTCAGGCACAATGAGGTTGACCAACAGGGTCACTTGGAGACCTCTTCCAACATCTCCAATATGTCTAATCTGAGTGGAGGGACTGCCTCCACTGGACGGTCGATCAGCTCAGCAGAGGAAGAACCCCGACCAGCCATGTCCCTGGTAATTGAAGGCACCACTGTGGAGGCAACAGATGTTGATGATGATGATGTTTTCCATCACACTGACCAACATAACTCACGGGTACAGTATACTTTTTTTTTTTTTTTTTTTTTTTTTTTTTTAAACTACCTTCACATTTAGCAGTACCATGCAGCGATACAGTTTCCTGTTGTGTTATGTAGAATCTTTCTTTTTGGCAATGCTGCTGCTAATTAAAGTTTCAATCAGAGCATTTCTTATGTATTGCATTGTTTTGTTAAGTTTAAATGTAGTTGGTAATGTCAGCTCACGTACAGCTAGCAAGAGAGAACGCCGATAACAAGCCAGCATTGGTGAGGGAACTAACCATTGGCAGTGAGGTATCAGCTGAATCTGGGATGTCCACTGGCTCTACAGTGTCCACGCCAACCCATCACAGTGATTACCCTCACCACTCAACCTCTTCTGTCATGTCACCAACCACTAAGATTCTTCCTAATGGCATTGGCAAGGATTCTCATCAGTTCTCAGAGAGGTTTGTTTGTTTGTTTTTTCTTCGTGAATTGTATAATTTCCTCCACTGGAAAACTGTTGTTGAAATGGAAAATAGATGTTTAAAGATAAATTCACACTCTAGTTTAATAAAGAGTAGAGAATTGTTAAAATTTGGTACTTAGGAGGCAGTTGACATAATACACAATGTTGGCAAACTGACAGGGGATACAGGGAAACTACTAGGAGACAAGAAAGCAGTTACAGTTCATATGTACAGACGGATCAAAACAAGGAAAAATATAAAAATCATTGAGAGATTGGTCTGTTGAGCTTACCAAGAAAGTGTTTAGTTGGGTATTTACAAAGTGGTGCTGAACATTAACCCATTCACCTCGTCAGTGTTTGTTTACATGTACATCCCGTGTGCGGCAGTTTTCAGATATTTAGAAAAAAAATAACTGTCAAATAATAGAGAAAAAAATCCCAAGTTCAATGGTATGTAACACAATAAAGCAAAAAAAAAAATTACCTCTGAAACAGGTCCGTGAAGTAATAAATATTCCCTGCGTGGTGGTGCCAGGCGAACGATGAGTAATGGTTGCACTATGTCGTCAGTGTCAGTCTTGCAATCAGGTAAAGTATAAATCAGCATCTGAACCATCACTGTCATCATCTAACAATGTATCATGATCATCACTACACTCATCCAGAGATTTCATTCGATATTTGCTTGAGCTGCCATTAGCGGCAGCCTGGAGAAGATTTTGCACCGGTACCATCGGCATTTTGTAGGCGACTGAGCTGAGCTCTTATCCTCGTAAAAATGCATAATCTATGTGTGGCAATATTCTGTAGGGTGCCATGAGTTGCTAGCAGATTTATTTCACGCCATTTCTGATGGCAGAATTTTTGAAAGCAGGAAATCATATATGATACAGCCACAGTCAGAGCCATTTGGACTCAAATATCATATATGATACAGCAGCAGTCAGTGGGTTAAGCAAGAAATTGTAGGTGAGGAACAGGGTGTGTTTAGAAAGGATAGGGTTGTATAGGTCAGCTGTTTACATACGTCAGCCTTAGTCACCTAATGGCAACTCTTCACACTGCTTCATCTGTAAAAGCCTCTCATTTCAGTTCCTTATCCCAAAAGTTGCACTGTGACCTTGTCCCAGGCTTTTTTTGTTCTGCCTCTTGCAGCTCTGTCGACGGCATTCACACCTCTCTCCAACTGTACCCATTTGTCATCCACCATCCTCTCCATATACCCAGTCCGTCTTAGTCTACCCATTTCACGATTACACTAATACATTCAAGTCCCATCTTTCCCATCAACTCTTCATTCACAGTCCTAACCCCCCAGTCTTGTCATTCAAGGACCCACTGTGCATCCATCTAATCATTATCATATCAGTAGTTGAGACTACAAATATCCTCTTCCTTTGCTGCCCAAGTCTTCTTACCATGCAGTATTGCACTCTAAACGTATGCTGCATACTAGGACCCCATAGCACAGAGGGAGAGCCCTCTCAGTTTCAGGAGAGGCAGCAGCTCCCTGAACTTCTTCCAGTCAGGTGTAACTGAGCTAGCTCCGGCCTTACTTCCAGCATATATACATGTGCCCCAAATAGCAAAACTCCCCCACACACTCAAGAGATTGTCCATCAAAGTCAGTCCATTCCCACCTTTCTGCCTTTTCCTCTACACACTGCACACATGAAATCAGCATTGTTTCACAGCATACCTCTAATCCCAACACTTTTATGCACCCATTTGTCCCAAACACTGCACAAGATGGAGCTACTTCTCACACCTTTGTTGCAAACTGCATGTGATAACACTCCCTCTGCCTTGACAGTACTGCCATCATATTAGGTATTGTCACTTTTGTTTTATCTTTAATTACTCTCAAGCCCTTGTACCCTGTTCCATCTTTCCACTTCCAATTTCTTTCTTCTGTTACCCTCTCATTCACCACAATCAACACCAAGTCATCAGTATACAGCACCTCCAATGGAAGTCCAGTCCTGAATTCACATTAAGAGCTTCAAGCACCATGATAAACAATAAAGGGTTTAAAACTGATCCATGAGGCATACCAGCATTCATGGAAAACTCATCACTCAAACCTTCATTCACTCTCACTTGGTGAGAACCTCCATACATTCATAACCACTCTAAGCAGAAACTCCACAATTCCAAACTTTTTCATTGCCCACTTCACCACCTCCCTGGGAACTCTGTCAGATGACTTCTCCAAATTAACAAAAACAAAGCACAGCTCTCTCTTCCTTCCTGTATACAGTCATCTCGTTTATTTGACACTACACTGCCTGGCTTCCGTCATTATCCTCCTCCTCATCATCATCATCATCCTCATCCAGACCTCCTTTCCCTCCCTACGATAGGGTGAAGAGTAGCAGCATCCAGACAACCCAAGTTTGCCCAGTCCAATGGGCCACGCTTCAATTCACTCATCATTCAAGCCCACGGAATCCTGGCTCTGTCTGAAATGCCAGAAGCATTCACCACATTCTGTATTGTCACATGAACGTATCTGATAGAGTCAATCCGGATGCTGTCACTTTAAAAAGGGGTGCCAGATACCTGATCATGCACTTATTACAACATTCATCCATGCAGCTCGATCTCTTGTCAGTTCCCTACCTTCACCGACTTCCATACCTCTCTGCCTCACACACTCATCCACCATATCCCTACACCTTCTCTTTTGCCTACCTTGCATCTTCACTCCTTCAGATTTGCTCAGATATGCCTTTTTCTCCACTCTGTTGTTATCCATTCACTCCACATGACCATACCATCTCAGTACACTCTCTTTGATTCTGGCGTCCACAGTCTTCCTCACTCCTCATCGTTTACGAATCCCATTATTTCATATCCTACCCACTCTCTGTACTCCACATACATTCCTCAGCAGTCCCATCTCTGCTGCTCTCATTCTTGATTTTTCATTTTCATGCCACACCATTGTCTCACATTCATATGTTCAAGTTGGCCCTAACATTCCTTCTTGCAAGCCTCGTGCAGCTGCAACACTCAAGCCTCTGTTTCTTATCAAGGCCTTTATAGCACCATCTACTTTTCTTCCTTGTGTCACTCTACTTTCCACTTCTTTTGCACATTTTCCTCTCTTCTTTATGACTGTACCCAGAAATTTGAACTCTCTCACCAATTCCAGTCTCTCTCTATTCGCCGTAAAACAGCTAACTAAAAAGATGAACAAGAAGCCTCAGACAAGGACCAACCAAAATATGACGACCAAGGACTGGACAAAGGACATGGTACGGATCGCGATGTGGAATGTAAGGGGTGCAAATGATGCGGTGAAAGAGAGAGAGATTGTCCAGGTGGAGGGTGTGAAAGTGGATGGATGTGGAGTAACTGAAACTAAATGGAGAGGAGAGAGTGTGAGAGAATGGGAGTATGGATGGGGTATATATGCAGGAGTAGGGGAGAATGAGAGGACAAAAGAAGGAGTGTGTATTGTTGTAAGTAAAAGGTGAAAGAAGAACATAAGAGAGTATGGATCACTTGCCTCGAGGATTGTGTGGGTAACATTGAAAGTTGAAATACAAACGTGGGCGATTATGTGCGTGTATACGCCAACGCAAGATTGTGCAAGCAGAGTGAGAGAAGTGTTCTGGACAAATGTGGAAGTGTGCATGGTAAAGTTTGGAAGGAATGAGAGAGTGTTTTTGATTGGTGATATGAATGGTAAAGTAGGGAATGTGAAGGTGGATGGAATAGTTGGTGAGTGGGATGTGCCTGCTGAGATAGATGAGAATGGTAGTGCATTAGTGGACATTTGTGCTGGGAGGGGGTTGGTGATAGCCAATACCCTCTTCAGGCACAAAATGTTCCACAGGTATACATGACGAGTGATAAGAAGGGTGGGTGGTGAACTGAATGAAAGGAAGGCAATGATTGATTATGTGTGTGTGGATAAAAGAATGTGAAGATGTGTAATGGATGCAAGAGCTTATAGAGGTTGGAGGAGTGGACTTCCTGACCACTACTTGGTGGTGGCCAAGAATCAAGATCCAAGTAAGATGGAGAAATAGAAGAAGGGAAGGACAGGAGAAAGGAGTAGTTGCAAGGAGAGTGGAAAGGTTACAAGAGGATGAGAAAAAGGCAGAATATAAGAGAGAAGTGAATATGAAATGGAGCAGATGGGGGAGGTGGAAGGTGTATGCAAGATCTTCACAGAAGAAGTATGTGCAGCATGTGATGTGGTGTGTGGGGTGAAGAGAAGATGGAAGGGGGTGCAAGGAACATCATGGTGGAATGAAGAAGTGAGACAGGCTGTTGCACAAAAGAAGAAGCATACAATGAATGGATGAGAAATAGAGGCGTGGAAGAAGTTGAGAGGCATAAGAGAGAGTTGTATGTGGAGAGGAAGAGAGAGATGAAAAGATTAGTAAGAGAGAGTAAGAAGAGAGTGGATGAGGAATTTGGAAGGACTTGGAGTGTAAAGTGGAGGGACTGTAAGAGAATGTTCTGGAAAGAGGTGAAGAGAGTAAGACAGGGTGGCAATGAAGTTAGTAGGGGAGTGAAAGATAAAAATGGTAGATTACTAGTGGAGAAAAGAGAAAAAGTGAGCAGATGGAGAGAACACTTTAAGGAATTGTTGAACGTAAAGAATGGAAGTAATGCGAGTATAAGTGGCTGGGAAAAGGAGGGAGGTGAGAAGACAGGAAGAAATCAGTAGGATAGAAGTTGTGGAAGCAATGAAGAAAGTTAAATTGGGGAAAGCCCCAGGAATTGATGGAGTGTGTGGTGAAATGCTGAAGCATGGGGAAGAGATAGTAGTAGAATGGATGTGGAAGATGTGCAGATTGGCCTGGGAGGAAGGTAGAGTCTAGGAGGATTGGAAGTCAGGTATAATTATTCCCTTGTACAAAGAAAAAGGGGAAAAAGAAGTGTGTGGTAATCATAGGGGCATTTGTCTTCTTAGTGTAATAGGAAAAGTGTATGGTAGGATACTTATTGACAGAGTTAGGGAAATAACAGAGAAATTAGTTAGAGAAGAACAGGGAGGCTTTAGGAAGGGAAGAGGTTGTGTAGATCAGATATTCATTCCTAGATCCTTATTGGAAAATTTTCTAGAGAAGGAAAAGAAGTTGTATGCGGCCTTCATGGATGTGGAGAAAGCATATGACAGGGTGGATAGACAAGGATTGTAGAAAGTATTAAGAATATATGGAGTAGATGAGAAGTTGTTAAATGCCGTGAAGAGTACGTATGATGGTGCTAAGGCGGCAGTGCGTGTGGATGGTGAACTGAGTGAATTTTTCTCTCTGAAGGTTGAGTTGAAACAGGGATGTGTCATGTCTCCATGGTTGTTCGATCTGTATATGGATGGGGTAATAAAAGAGATACAAGGTAGGGCAGTGAATGTTGGAGTGCCCGTAGTGAGAGAGGGTAGTGTTTGGAAACTCCCTGTACTGTTGTTTGCAGATGATACTGTGTTGTTGAGTGAAACCGAAGGGGAGCTGCAAGGCTTGGTGGATGAGTTTGGGAGAGTGTGTAAGAAACGGAACCTGAAGTTGAACGTAGGGAAGGGTAAGGTTATGGTCTTTGAGAGGGGTGAAGTCAGTGAATGTACAGTGAGGTTGGATAGTGAGGAGATGGAAAATGTGAGTACATTTAAGTACTTGGGGAGTGTGATGAGTAAGGATGGAAGTTTGAAGGTTGAAGTGCTTGAAAGGGTATAACAAGGAAGAAAGGTTGCTGGTTCCTAGAAAGTAGTGATAAGAAACAGAGAAGTGAGCATGGAAGTGAAAAAGTTACTACATGACAGTATTGTGATACCGACTCCAACATATGGAAGTGAAGCTTGGACATTGTTGGAAGGACACAAGTCAAGAGTGAGATCAGTGGAAATGAGTTATTTAAGAGGAGCCTGTGGAGTCACATGGAGACACAGGCTGACGAATGAGGATATAAAGGAGCGTTGTGGTGAGGATGTGGATGTGATAGGAAGCGTTATGAGGAACACACTGAGGTGGTTTGGCCATGTGGAGAGGATGGAGGGTGAGAGACTGACAAAGAGAGTGTATGTGAGTGAGGTGGAGGGGGGAAGAGGGAGGGGGAGGCCGAGGATGAGATGGAGGGATGGGGTGGAGAGGTATATGAGAGGGGGGGTGTGAGTTGGGAGCAGGGCAGTGAAATGGCGGGGGACAGGGCGACTTGGAGGTGATTTGTTTGTGGCCACCCCAAACGGGATTGAGGCGTCTGGCAATAGATAGATAGATAGACTAAGGTCGCTGCCCACTCCCCTCAGTCATAGAGCGTTAGCCATCCTGTGCTGATGTGTATGATTTTCTTAAAGGAATTTGTGGCCTTTCTTACCATACCAAAGCTTTTGCAGGGGCTTATGTACAGATATACCTTGATATACAATACCCCTAGATGTGATACCCCACCTCTACAATGGAGATAGAAATACCACCATATCCTGCCCAATGATGGCCAAGCCCCAGTTTAACGATAGGTTTTGATTTCTATCTACCAATTTTTATTATATTTTAGACTAAAATTGTGTGTTTAAGTTGATTTATAAACAGTTTTTTGACTTAGGTTAATGTGTTTTTACCTTAGATGGGGTGAACACGTGTCATTTTGGGGTACAGTTTACTAGGCTTGATTTTTTCCAGACATATTTGGTGAATTTCAGATTTAAGTTGTTGGTTTTAGTGAGTTGTTTACAGGTGTTTGGCTTAGATTAGCATCCTCTACAGCTGTTAGGCCATTAGATTGGCTTTAAACTTGTTTTTGAGCTTATTTGGGTGGGTTTTGGACTTGGTTGGGGGGAAACCCAAGGCTGAAAAATGCTTATTACTTTACATGTTAAAACTACCCCAATAGACAATACTGCGCCTTACAGTGGGTTTTTACCTAACCAATTACTTTGTTAAACTGGAGTATTACTGTACATGTCCTTGTACTGTGTGCATGTCTGTTAGCTTCTTCTCAGGAAAATAATAAAATGTTTACATATATTTGGATGCATTTGGTGATGGCTCATCTTCTTTGCGTTACAAACTTCTTAGAGTCATGAATTACTATGTTATTGTGTTATGTGAAAACCCTTTGCAAAATGAGTTATCATATAACAAGATTGATATAATATGAGCTTAGTGTGGATAGGGATAGGGCCTATCAGCGCCCCTCAGTAGCGCCATGCTTTCCAGTTAGGGTAGCATCCTTGCAAGACGTGATTCCAAGCCACAAGTTTCAGTATTTCACACACAAAATGTTATCACTGCACATAAATTTGCATACCGAACTGTTGGTTACACAGTTGCAACGTTATAGGCTGTTATTAGTGGTGTTTCAGTAGTCTTTCGTACACTAAAATAGAATGCTGGGCAGATGATCACATCAAAGGTAAATACTGGACTGCCATCTTTGGCTCAGTAGCTGACAGGGAGACACCATGTCAGTTGACTGGGAGGCCATATACACATGATAGACATGATTTCCAAGTCACAAGTTTTATTATTTCACACACAAAAAGTTATCACTTCACTTGAAATTGCGCACTGCACTATTTATTACTCGGCTGCACTGTTATTTGATGTTAGCAGTGGTGTTTCAATGGACCTCCATGCACAAAATGGAATGAAAGGCAGACGAGCACAGGGAATATGTACACTGGATGGTCATCTGGCTCAATTAAATGACCGGGAGGCTGTGTATGCATGAGAGACACAATTTCCAATTCACAGGTTTCAGTATTTCACCCACAAAAATGTTATCACTTCACTTAATATCACATGCTGCACTGCTAGTTATGCACTTGCACTGTTATTTGGCAATAGCAGTGGTGTTTCAGTGGCCCTTCATGCACAAAATCAATTTACCCTTTTTATCATTCACTCCCCTACTAACTTTTTTTATCATCCTGTCTAACTCTCTTTAACCCCTTTCAGATTTTTTTTTTTTTTTTTCTTTATAGCATTGCCTTGACTTCACACTCAAATCCCTTTTAAATTCCTCATCCACTCCCATCGTACTCTTTCTCACTAATTTTTTCACCTCTCTCTCTCTCTCTCTCTCATTCTCACTTTTGATAACTGAAATATTCCTATAGTAGGACTCGCCTAAGTTTGCAGCTGTGGTGTGACCCGCACCTGTGTACAATGGTGCCACGTTTCCCCAACTTGCGATGTGAAACTGAAGCTATTTATGTACAAGGCAACACAAATACGATAAATTCAGATGAATAAAACTTACACTTGTGTATTTTGATGGATGAATCAACAGTAATCTTATAATGCATAAAATATTTATACAGTAACACAGAAACATGGCATACATATTGTACAGTCTTGCTAAAAGAAATTGTAGTCACTTTTAATGTTTTTTAGCGTAGTTTTAGGGTGGGTAATAATATTACAGTTATGGATATAAGAGAATGAGCCTGAAAAAAGAAGAAATATGCCAATATCCAAAGTAAAAGAAATAATTCATATAATTCTTGTGAGTGGCAACACTGACACACCCAGTCTGGCCTAAGGTAATGTACGTACCTCCATAGACCCAAGCATAGCTTGTACAGGTGTTGCCAGGGAAAAATACTCACATTTACTGGCTTTTACCATAATTTTAAGGGCGAGGGATAATCACATTTAAAATCATAAGCTAATATGTAGGACAAAATAGTAAGCATATGCCAAAACCGAAGTTAAAAAAAAAAAAAAACATTATTCACTCGCGAGCAGCAACACTTCCACACCCAGAGAAAGAGAATGAATGAATGAAAATCAATCATGGTACTGCAGTAACGGGTCATCTGCTGCCATATACAAAAAATGATAAATATCACTAAATATAACAAAACCAAATTAACAAATGAAAGCACAATTATAAACAACTTATAAAAGAATCCAAAGTACTCAGGGTGGCTCACATCTCCCGCCAGGAGAGAGAGAGAGAGAGGGGTAACGGTATAGAAAACGTGGCAACACTGTACACAGGTGCGGGCCACACCACAGCCGCAAACTTAGGCGAGTCCTACTCTAGTGCCCTTAACTCCGGAGGAAAGTAATGTAATGTCATGTAAATATGCAAGAATATGGTGTCAACCCATGTCCTTTGTGTTACAGAACATACGTACTTAGCTAGTTGCCTGCATTTTGGTTCTGTTCATATCTATCTATACATGCTAGTAAATAATAGGATATTCTTCATATCTGTAGCACCTTCTCTGGAAAACAAGAAAATGTTTACATAAATATGCATGCATGTAGCACTGGCCTCTCTCCTTTGTGGTACTTAATAACTCGTCACTTGTGTTTGTTTCTACTCATATCCATCCATGCATCTCACTTCCACGTTTAATAACTAACAAAATATTCTTCATGCATGTAGCTCCTTCTGTGGAGAATAATAAAATGTTTACTTAAATATACATGCATTTGACACTGGCCTGTCTCCTGTGTGTTATGTAACTTACACACAGTACTGTAGCTAGTCACCTGCTTTTGGTTCTACTTATATCCATCCATGCATCTCACTTTCACTTTTATTAGATAAGAATACAGATATTCTTAGTGACTGTAACTGAACAAGCAGTCAGTGGAAATGAGACAGGCCTGTGGTGGAATATGTTTAAAGGAAACAAATTTTTAATCATCAGAATCGTGGTAACTTACGAGTGGTTTTGTATGAATTACAGGTAAGGGACCAAATAGGGAGGCTGTCAGAGATCAAGCAGCATAGAGAGCCAACATTAGGTGACCAATGCTGATGCATGCAAGCATGTTGGAGCCTTCGTAAATGAAGCAAACAAAACAGTATACAGTATAATGGCGACCATAGGGAAATCTATATCGAGTCGGGTTTTGTTGTACTGAGAGGAATACCTGGAGACCAGTATAGGGGTGTTATACCCCTGTAGAGGGATTGTGGGGTAGTACAGTATGGCCTTATCTGAAAAATTGCATTACCTAACAGGACCTTTCTTGAATTATGATGGATAAATTGGGGATTACTGTATTTTTTTGAAGCTGTCAGACAATGAATATTGTATCATCGGCCTCTATGCCTGTTGTAAAGGCAGACTTTGTCTCATTGGTATTCCCGTTTCCTTATCATGCCCTCAGGATTCTCCATTACCAGTATCGAATCAGTCACATTGGAGGCCATCATCTGGGGAGGAACTCACAAGAAGGACAAAATTTTTTAAAGAAATTTGAATTATGAGAGAAGTACAGTAGCTGCTCAATTTAATGAACTAATTCAGCCAACCCCTATTCTGTTATCAGGAATTTTCCGCCAGATTGAGTTCCGTACCCAGGGTTTAATATAAGGGATTCTTTACAATTTTAAATGTGCGTTGTCTCGGGGAGAGCAGGTGGAGATTATCTGGCGTGAAAGGATTGAACTTACTGGTGAGTTTCTTGAGTGTGTGGAAGAGTTTTGTTATTTGGGAGACATGTTATGTGCTGGAGGTGCGGCTGGAGCTAGCTCTGTGGCTTGGGTGAGAAGTGGTTGGGAGAAGTTCAGGGAGCTGTTGCCTCTCCTGACATTGAGAGGACTCTCCCTACGTGCTAAGGGGTCTGTATGCAGCATGTGTTAGGAGTGTGATGCTGTATGCTAGTGAGACCTGGGCAGTAAAGGAAGAGGATATTCGCAGGCTCAGACGTACAGAAATGACAGTGATTAGGTGGATGTGCAGTGCATCCCTGCGTGCAAGGCCTGAGGGGCTGAGTTTACAATGGAAGAATTGAGAGGTAGGATGGGACTGGAGTGTATTTGTGTTGTGATGAGGAGAGGTAGAGTAAGATGGTTTGGGCATGTGGAGAAGTTGTGGGATGATAATTGGGTGCAGAAGGTGAGAAGTGTTATTATTAGGGGTGGGGTTGCGAGGGGTAGACCGAGAAAGATGTGGTATGAGGTCATTAAGTGTGAGCTCAGGGTTTAGGGACTAAACAGGGAGGCTGCCATGGATCGTGCAGCATGGAGAGCCGCCATTAAGTGGCCAAGGCCGACGCATGCAAGCATGTTGGAGCCTTCAAAAACAAATCGAAACAAAACGAAACTTTCCATTAAATCCTTGAAGCCAGCGGTCAAGCTGAGTTCCTGACAATGCACACCCAGATTTAGCAAACAGTACTAACTCTCAATGCTACACACAGCAGTCTGAACCCATAATTAAAACCTCCCACTTAAATGCATTATTGTGTTCATGTTATCAGTGATACATACAGTACAGACTTAGTAATAAAATATGCACACACAAAGAATAACTTGAGGATAGTAGTGTACCAAATACTGTAGTATAGTAAATAAGGATAGTAAAGTAATAAAATATGCACACATAAAGAATAAGGTGAGAATAGTAGTGTACCAAATACTGTAGTATAGTAAATAAGGATAGTAAACTGCAGTAAGGCTTACCTCCAAAAGTAGGGGTTCTGCGCTTGTTGCAGAAATATACCTGACACAGGTAACCATACTGGCCCCCTCAAACCTGTGTCAGGCCTTGGTCTGGTTTAGTCACTGTCAGAGTCACCCTCCATGGGCACCTGATTGGTACTGGGGTGACAGAGGGGCTGGGGAACATCAGGGATGGCACTCCATCTTCTCAGTCATTTCCAATTTCTGGTCAAGAGATAGCCTTGCTCTCTCCTTCTTTTCCTGTACCTTGGGCATGGTTCATAAAAGCTTTGGTTCACAGGAAAAAAATAAATAAATAAATATGGCTGCAATATCAAGGCAAAGCCACACACACGCGGAGCAGTTGTTTATAGTTGAAGGGTCGTATGAAGACTGCATGCTTGGCAGGGATGTGTGGTAACACCGCACACCGCCCGTCAGGGTAATGTTTCCGTTATGGGCTCGATGATGTCCTCAATTTATGGGACTTTTTCTTGTAATTACAGGTAGGTGTTTTTTGGAATGGAATATCTTTAACAGAATTACACTCATTTTAGCAGAAATTTTCCATTACATTAGGCAAAAAAATACCGGGAAAAAATGATTCCATTATCTCGGGCTTCCTCTAAATTGGTGTTCATTAAATCGAGCATCTACTGTATGTAGAAGAAGGAAATGGTAATTTTATTAGACAGGTATCATGAACAGCACAGAAACTGAGCTCTGTGAATGTAAGTGGTTATGAGAAAATCAGCGAGATTTCTAGCTTCAGTATTCTCTTTTGTCATCTGGAGTTCATTCGTATTTGCTTAAGTACAGGCAGACCCTGAGATACAATACCCCTATGTGCAATACCCCAGCATAGCGATGGAGGTAGAAATGCCACCCTATCCCACCGAACAATGGCCAAACCCTGGTATAACGATGGGTTTTGTTTTGTTTTTACTGATTTTGTTGATATTTTAGACTTAATTTTTGTATTTAGGTTGATTTATAAACACTTTTTAGACTTAGATTAATGTGTTTTTTAGTCATAGGTGGGATGAAGATTGTTATTTTAGGGTAAAGTTTACAAAGTTTGATTTCTTCCAGACATTTTTGATGATTTTCACATTTTAGTTTTGGGTTTAGGTGAGTTATAAACTGCTTTTAGGCTTTGTTTAGCTTGCTTTAAAGCTATTTGGAGGTTTAGGTTAGCTAGAAACTTGTTTTTGGACTCATTTGGTTGGGTTTAAGAGTTGGTTGGGGGAGAAACCCATGGCTCAAAAATGCATCCCTATACTTTACATGTTAAATCTACCCCGAGATATGATACCTTGCCTAACAATGGGTTTTTACTTAACCAATTGCATTGTTAAACTGAGATATGCCAGTAATTCTTATCACCATCGGTATTTGCGGTTTTGTCTGCTCCTTTCTGGGAGTTTTGATGTTCTTATTGTAATCTGGGGATTGTATATGAACACTGAATATTTCAGTATGGCGGCTGACCTGTGAAGTTTGATCGGTAATATGCCAATGTTGGTGATGTATAGTTATTGTATGTGCATGCAAGACACAGTTAAGTAAAGTTTTATGATGTGAATCTTGAGAAGCTACTATACTGTACCAGAGAAGGTGTTTGAAAGTGAGATTGAGATTAATGTTGGAAGAGAAAGTGATAGCCTGATTATCCAGGCTGTATGGTGTGAAGGAGTGCAGGAATCTTGTGAAATCACAATTAATCTGGCAGAAACGAAACACAAATACTGTACGGTAAGACCTCACTATAACGGACTACTTGGGCCCAAGCCATTCTGAAAAAGCGATATCCGGACTTCACCCCGCTAACCTGGACTTTTTCCAATATCTCAGACTTTGGTCCGGATTGCACCAACGGTTTTACAACAGTTTTCACTACCATCAGTACTGTACTGTGTTGCACCTTATATAATAATATGGTACTGTACACTGATAGACATGTCTTGTATTTACCTTATTGTGGTGAACATTGCTGGAGTGGTCAGGCAGTCTGGACTGCTTCAGGCTTTATTGGCCTCATTCTGATATACAGTATAAGAATTTAGTCTGGTAGCTCCTTGATTCCGATAAAAGTGAATTCTGGTCTATTGAAGTCCGTTATATCGAGGTTTTACTGTACTGTTAGACTGATTTATTTACCGGTAAATGTATGCATTACTTTAACCCCATACACCAGGCAATATTTACCACAGTCATCACCTCACTAAGGGCAATTTCTCAGAAACCGCTTAAAATTGCTTGTTTTCAAACCTTAATATCTTGGAAAGTATAGCACGAATTAATGACCATTTTGCTCACCAACTCTTCGTCTTAAGAATGAAAGTATCTCCAGGTCTCTAGGTCATTGCATTGATGAGTGATGATGTGAGGAAGAGAACTAATTTTTTCCACGAGAGTGGCATGAAAACAGGACGTGTTCATGCATCTGCCCGTGGCGCCAACTGTGGCTTTGCTCTCAATGTGGTAACCTACTCCAGTACTAGAAAAGTTTGACACTGTTGTATCCAAGGCATGCCTTGTGGCACAATCACTGAGCCCTTTTCTAGTATTCTTGGAAAGAGGCTTGGCAGGGGCGGATGATGCAAGGGTCCACATAAGGCGGGAACAGAATGGGACGAGAGATGTAAGAACACATTGTCCTACACCTGGCAGAGTCACAGAGGCAACTGAGGTTTGCTTGCCTCGGGTTCAGGGAGATTATCCCCAGCCTTTGGTAATGAGAGCAAGTGGTGGCCACTTCAAATTGTGGTGCGAAAACACTTGCGGTTATAGCTGTCACCCGTTGCCCCCAATCCACCAATTTCGTGTCAGATATGACCATCATCCGGTGCATCACCCGGTGCATAGGGGTTAAGCATCAGAAAGACCTTAACAGTTCAGTATTCCTCCATTGTGTTTCTATATTTTTCTAACTATTTTCAGTGTGGTAAATTACCTTTTCCTGCTTAAAAATTTCCCCCATGTTATTATCATCACGTTCCTTAAGCCGTACCTGCAATTGTTTGTTTCCACCGCAATTGAAGAAACTCAATGTACTCGAGTTGGATTTAATTTCCCAGTTTCCCAGTTAGAGGTTAGGTTATGTTGGGGTAGGTATTGTTAAATTATTAGATACAGTTAGGTTAGGTTAGGTTAGGTTTAGTTAAACACTTAGGTTAGGAGTCCCTTTCACCACTACACTACCTTTTCCTGCGAAAAATTTTCTCTCCTATTATTATCGTTTTGTACCGAAAGCCATACCTATGTTTGTTTGTTTCGTGTACAATGGAAGAAACTCAACATACTCAAAGGTGGATTTCGTTTCCCAGTTGCCCAACTGAAGGTTAGGTTTTGTTGGGCTAGGTTAGGTTAAATTATGAGGTACAGTTAAACCAGGTTAGGTTAGGTTTAGTTAAACATTTGAGTTAGGACAGTCCTTTCCAATATTAATCAATTGAGCTGTCGCAGTGGAACATCTATAAACAACAGGGAAACAGATTTAACAAGAAACATTTATTTACCAACTTAGAAATAATACAAAGAAATATAAGAGACTCGCAGGAAGAACAGCTAATTTGGTAAAGTGCTTCTACTGCTTAAAGTAAAGCTTATACTCACCCCCCCTGAGTGGCTGTGGGTTCATATATTTGCATGCTACTATTGGCAGCCCTGCGACCATTTTTTCAGAGCTCAAAAATCAGTTTCTGTTTCTTACAGATGTGAAAAGAATCGTCTGGTACACCTGGGATTTTTTTTTTTTTTTTCCCCTTAAACCCATCCTGTGATTTGCTATGATTTGTGGAAGAATTAATAAAATTATGGCACATGTTACAGTAACATGTAAACATATTGGCAAAAACATCTGAGATAAAGTGACTGCCTGACTACTTGGGATGGTAGAGTAGGGTCTTGTAAACATACTAGTGACCTTCGTTCCCTTCCTGTAATTGTTCATTGTTTTTTTATAGCTCGCGCTTACTCGATGTCACTGACACCAGTATGGTAAAGCATTGTTCTAGGTCGAGAGCTGTTAAAAGGTTAATGGAATACAATAGATACGCACAGTATGTGAGTTTATGGTGGCAGAGGAGGTCGCTTACTAGGAATTCGCGTACTGTACTGTGAATACATAAACTTAAGGGAAAAATTACATATGGGCGGCACCCCCCTTCATCGGTGACCCTCGAGACTCCTTTCAGACCTAAGTATTGTACTGTACAGGGAAACTGTCTAAGACATATTACGCAAGATAAAGTAAACCAACAAGATTATGGCTTTACTAAATCAACAAGGATATGGCTTAACTAAACCAACAACAATATGGCTGCTCATCTTAACCCAAGAGGACAACAGGCTTGATGGACGTAAGAAGGGAATCCGAGGCAGGGTGAGACACCTAGCGTGCACCTCCTGCACCACCTGCCACACCACCTTCCTCACCATTCTCATCACAGGCACTTTTGACACTTTCACTAGCTAATGCACTTACTTCATTCATAAACCCTTCAAAGTCTATTTCTGACACCTCAGACATTGCATCATCCTCTTGATCCTCCCCAGGAAATGGCTCTTCTGATGTTGAAGGAAGTGATTCCTCACATTCTTGAGGCCGCAGGTAACGGGTGATAAGGGTTTGCTTCTTTCTGTTAACCTCCTGGTTGTGCCTGTCTGTGTAGTAACAGAAGGTTCTGTCCAGTGAAGTCATCACTTCCTCCACTCGCAACTGACAGCGTTCGATGTCCTTGAATTTATCTAGGGCACACAGTACGCGGTTGATCACCATCGACAAGTCTCCACTCTCCATCACTGGTGATGCTGGCTGTTTTGCTGCAGTCTCCTGCTCTGCGTTGGCCACGGGGTAACCCCGGATTTGGTTCACTCTTCACTGCCGTCTCGCCTATTACGAGTTCAGTTCACGTACTATTAAAAAATACACTAAAATTCGATAAAAAGTAGGTCCTCATGTACAGTGAGATTCGCGTACTGTGAGCTCGCGTTTTGTTTGTACTTACTGTGCATTATTGTTAGTATCAGCACTCTGTCATTCACACATACACACAAGAATGAACAAAAGAATAAGCAGTAAATGTATGCTGAACTTTAAGCAGCAGAAAGGCCTTACCAAGTTGATCCATATTCCTCCAGATTTTTTCTGTATTTCTCTGACTATTTTGAGGGTGGTAAATTACATTTTCATGCTGAAAGGTTTCCCCTGTTATTATAATCACGTTCATTAAACTGTACCAATGATTGTTTCTAGCATAATGGAAGAAACTTACTCAATGTACTCAAATGTGAATTTTGTTTCCCAGTTTCCCAGCTGGAGCCTAGGTTAGGTTAGGTTAAATTTATTAGGCACAGTTAAGCTAGATTAGGTTAAGTTTAGTTAAACACTTAGGTTAGGACAGTCTCTTCCACCATTACGCTGATGAATCAAATGAGTTGTCACAGTGGAACAGGAAAAAACATCATGGTAACAGATTAAACAAGCCTTTAGAAAAGACGTGTCTGCACTATGTGGTAAAGAATATATAGATATGCACTAATATGTATGGCAGTTTCATATATGGGGGATAAACTAGGACTTGTAAACTGTCTTCTTTGAGAAGTGAAGATGATCCAGCAAGTAATTTTCAAAATACAACCATTTACAGATTGGTTTCCATAAATGGAAATACAATAGTTCATAAAATGCTTGCTTGCTTGCTTTTTTTTTTTTTTTTTTTTTTTTTTTTTTTTTTTTAATAAAGAGAACAGAGGAAGGAAAAACAGATGAATAAAAAATATAATCCATACACCAGATTACTAGTGTCCTGTGTCCATAAAATATCTGTAACAGTTAGACTTGAGCAGCTGTGGGTTGAAGTTTGGAGGGAAACAACTCTGAGGAGGCGAGTTCCAGAGAGATGCAGTTCGGGGAATGAAAGAATTCTGATAGGCAGAAGTTCTGCAATATGGCTGAGTGACATTACAGTCATGAGCACTACCAGATGCCCGTGTAGCACGAGTGAAGGCATGGAGAGGTGGCATCCTGATGCAACTTCGTCTGAACATTTGCCATAAAAATATCTGTAAAATAAAGCAAAGGAGGCAACATTCCTTCTTACTTGTAGGGGAGGTAGTTTATTTGTAATGGCAGGGTTGTTAATAATTCTAACAGCTTTGTTCTGAATTTTGTCTAGTTGTTTTAATGCAACCTCTCCACATCCATTCCACAAGGGTGAGCAATATTCAAGCTGAGAGCACACATGACTCTTATAAATTATAGTTAACTGCTCGTCAGTGGAGAAGTTACGGACTCTGTACAATAGTCCTAGTTTCTTTGAGGCAGTTTTAGCAAGTGATCTTACATGAGAGGTCCAGCTGAGGGCGTTGTTAAGTGAGACACCTAGAATTACAATACTTTTGCAGATGGGAATATGAGTAGCATTGAAGGTAATGTATGAATCTGGCAATATCTGTCTATTAGTAAATTGTATATGTTTAGTTTTACTAGCATTAAATGAGACAAAGTTGTTTTGTCCCCATTCACTGATCGTAGATAGATCTTGATTTATGGAGATGGCTGTACTGAGTTGAGAGGTAGAAATATTACACTTTGTAAATGGGTGTCTGAGTGTAAATGAACTATGTAGTGTTTTCATCTGCATATGAGTGGATGGGATTGTGGGTGACAGATAAGAGATCATGAATATGAACTAGGAATAGGGTTGGCGCCAGAACTGATCCCTGTGGTACGCCGGCATTAATTGAGTGAAAATTGGAATATACATCATCTACTTTTACTCTTATTTTCCTGTCACTAAGATATGAGGAAATCAAAGGAGCAAAAGTCATTAGACTATAGCAAGGGAGCTTGGACAGCAGGGAATGTTGCCATACTCTGTTGAAAGCTTTAGAAATATCAAGGGCTACTGCATGAGTTTCTCCATGTAAGTTAATTGATTGATGGATGGTATGAGTTAGGAGATTGAGTATGTCAATGGTGGATCTTTCATGGCAAAAAACATACTGTCTATCTCTAATTAAGTTGTTGGATTCAATATGTTTAACAATGTACTTATTAATTAAAGTTTCAAATACCCTACCAAGAGAAGATGTGACAGCTGTTGGTCTGTAATCAGAGGGGTCAGACGAACTTCCTTTTTTGAGAATTGGGTGGATATTGGCTTCTTTCCAAGTATTTAAGAATGAAGAAGTACAAATGCATAGTCTGAATAATTTAGCTAGAACAGAGGCAAGTTCAGGGGAACACTTTTTCAAAACAATTGGCGGAATTCCATCTGGGCCAGGAGCTTTGTTGGTAGGTAAATTGTCTAGGATGGAGTTTACGTATCTTGTCTGTATTTTAAGTGCGCCAATTTTGGGAGAGTCAGGTTCTAGTACTGGGACATTCTGGCTGGCATCCTCTATGGTGGAATTTCTGGCAAATGTACTGGCAAAAATATTTGCTTTCCCACGCGGGTCATTTGTCATGTCGCCATCTGAAGATTTTAGGGGGGGAGTGGAAGATTTTTAAAAGTTATTATTGAATGAATTAAGAGTTGACCAGAATATTCTATTGTCTTTAGGGTTGTTAAGTAGTTTTGATGCTTGCTTTTGAAGAAAGTTTGATTTAGCTAGATTTATTACAGCTTTTGCATGATTTCTAGCAATTTTAAATTGAGAGAGTGATTCAGATGTTTTTTATTTTAAGTAAGAGTTATATGCTAATGACTTTTGGGCTGTTGCTCTGGCACAGTTGCCATCAAACTATTTTGGAGAGTTCGATCTTTTAGTGAACTGTTGACTTGGTATGAATAAATCCATACCAGCTAGTTTAAGTTGCAAATGTAGGACTGGATAGAACTGGGATCACAAGAGAAGAAAGACTGCCATGGAATGTCAGCTAGATAATTTCTAAATCCACCCCAGTTTGCCCTACCAAAGTGCCATCGGGTCACCCTGGCAGGTTCAGAACAGGGAGGTGTGAGGGGGTTAACTAATGAGGCATTGATGAGATTGTGGTCGGAGGATCCAAGTGGTGACAGTACCTCTATCCCGTATTGATCTGGATTATTTGTCAAGAATAAATCCAAGAGATGGGCATTATGGTCAGGATTATCAGGCATTCTGGTTGATTGCTTTACCAGCTGGGTGAGATTAAACGATTCTGCAAACAGCTCACACTCTAGACTGGTGTCATCAGTCCTGGCAGAATGCAATAACCATTCGGCATTATGTATGTTAAAATCAGCCAAAATGGTAATTTTAGTGCTATGTATGGATATGCAATCAAATACACTGGGTTCCGAAGAAGCATTGGGGGAGCGATAGACTACACAAATATATTTGGCAATATTTTGACAATTTAGTTTATACAATGAGTAATCAAAACTGGATGCAGTGAAGTTTAAAATAGTGTCAACTGCATATTGGAATTTGATATAACAACAGGTGCCGCCCTTGTTACAGAAGTTTGTGAGGAGATGGTAACTAGGAAAACAAAATGGGGATATATCAGTAGACGGTGAGATTTGTGGTTCTGTGAGGAAAAGGGCCAAAGGGGATATGGACTGAAGGAAAAAATGAACTGAATTTAAATTTGTGCTAAGGCTGCGGATGTTGGTGATGAATAAGGCTGCACTTTCACTTCTCCGCTGACGAGCATTACCGGAAATGGAACAGTCACTGCCAGCACAGTCTCTTGATGGCGACTGGGAGGACCCTGTGCCGCCAGCCCTACCCTGCCGCCAGTGGCAATCCAGGGTACCACCTCATTTGATCGTAACATTCAGCGGCCATCCCTAAAGAAAGTGAATAGATGTGATATGTTATGCGCATGTAGTGTGATGTAGACAGTTGAAGGTAGAGGTATTAAGAGAGCATGCTGGCCTACTCTGTGTAAATGAATGCACAGAAAATGTTCAGCAAAGGGAGATAGTCAGGATCAAGTCCTAAGGGCTGGTGAAACAGCAGCTCCAGCTCTCCGTGTCACCAGCTTGCTATCCACCTCGGGAATACTGCCCTGTTCGACATAAACAAATACTCATACTGTATCTTTCTGTAAGATATGAAGAGAATCCAGCAAGTAGTTTCCAATATATAACGCAAGACAGATTTTTTTCTCTGTATGGTCATAGCTCGTAAAGTACAGACAGTATGGCAATTTTACATATACCAGCATCAGCAACAACACATACTCTTATCTTTCTGCGATATGAAGCCAAGCCACTTGGTAGTTTCTGAGATGCAGGCCCGAATGGAAAGACAGGCAGATGGACAAGGGCAATGCCTGTATCCTCATCATATGGAATAATGGTGGGAATAACAGGAAATATTTACTTACACCCCAGAAATAGTCAGAAAAATATAACAGACAGTCAGGAAGAAGAAGAAATTATCTGGTTAGGTGCTTCTACTGCTTAACCCCTAACCGCTGGTTGTCGGTCGGAACTGTAAAAAAAATTGGTGGCGCGGGTGTCAGTAGGAACTGCACTTGTTTTCTTGGCACCGGCACTCCCTCCCTCCAGCCCATCCAGCTATACCTCAATCGTCACTGTGACTCTGCCAGGTGTAGGATGATCATTAACTTTCTCATCTGATTTTGTTCCTGCCTCATGTGGATTTTTGCCTCATCCACCCCTACCAAGCCTCTACTCAGTGATAGTGCCATAGGGCATGCATTGGACACCACTGTGTCTAATTTATCCAGTAATGGAGAAGTTATCACATTGACAGCAAAGCCATAGTCTGGGCTGCGGGCAGACGCATGAACACAGCCTGCTCTTGCGGCAAAAAATAGTCCTCTTCCTCTCGTCATTATTCATCAACTCAAAACCTACAGACCTGGGGATACATTCATTCACAAGAAGAGTTTGGTGAGTAATATGGTCCTTAATCATTTCTCTAACTCCTATAGGTTCGGAGAAAACTTTTGTGTATATATATATATATACATACAGTAATCACCCTAATATCCGGACGCCCAATATCCGAACATCCCCACTATCCGGACATAAGAATGTTTCATACTGTACTTTTTTCCATACTATACTTACCTCATTTCACTCTTTAATGTCCTTTATTGGTGTGAATAGGGTGTTAGGAGCTAGGCATGTGCAGTTGGAAGGTGTTTTTCTGAGTTAGGCTAGGTTAGGGTCCATAAGTACCAGTCCAGGAGCCAGTCACCAGAATGTTTATTATTGTATGAACCTACTTCTAAACCCTCATTTTATGTTTCTTTTGCATTTATTTCAGTCATTTGTGTGCCTTATTGGTGTGATTTGGGTCTTAAATAGGTGCTATGCATGTCCAGAGGGAGTTGTATAGGTGTTTCTCTGAGTTAGGGTCCATAAGTACAAGTCCATAAGCTGGGGCCCAATATCCGGACAGAACCAATATCCGGACCTACCTATGGCTCTATTACGTCGAATATTGGAGTGATTACTGTATATATATATATATATATATATATATATATATATATACTGTATATGTGCTGAGGTGAGGCGCAAGCAGATTTTAGCCTGGTGTCCATGGGTTAAAGTAAAGTGTATGTTTAGCAAATGAGCAAACAAGAGCCTCTCTCTGATAGTGGCTTCCCCTCCTTATTAGTCACCTCACCAAACTCTACTCCACCACCCTCATGAGCAAGTTGTGAGCGGGTGGCATGGGTGGGGGGTAGATTCAATCCTGCTTATCCGTGGCTTGCTTGCTAGCAACGAGATGCTGGCTGTTCAGACTGGAGCTATCGCTTGGATAATTTTATGTGTTATTGTACCACTGTAATCATTCAGTCACAGCGCGGATATGTCGAAATCCTGATATTCCAAACACGGATAATCGAGCTTCCAATGTAATGTGGTTTAAAAGAGAGTGCAGTAGTTTAAGAGAGAGTGTTAGATGTGAGAGAAGGAAGGTGAAAGGGTCTGAGAAACTAATACTGTATATGTGTGTGAAGATAAAGTAGCCTGGAGGTGATTCCATCATGTCTATGCATGCAGTTTTCCAGGAGAGAACAAAATATTTGTGATGTTTAAGAACTGTTAATTAATAGATATGTTATCCTTCATTTTGCACATTGTCACACTGTTCTTGTTCTGATTTATTGTATATCAAATCACTAGACATGTTTATGAAATATGAGACCAGATATTGGCAGCTTCTTCTGCAGCTGGAAAGTGATTTTTAAGTTGTCAGGTTGATATTAAAAGTGTAGCTCTGATGTAAATAAAACAACGTTAGGTCATCCTACTGTGCGCCAAGTTATGTGACACATGTTTATGTAGACTGACTGAATATTGCAAATATTTTCTCTGATACCATCCTGGTTCATGACACAGGTCAGACTGGGACACAGTAAGCACAACTAGCTCTGAGAAGGAGAACCGTCCACGTGAAAAGGAAGAAGAGAATCTTGATGAAGTTGTGTTGCGGCGGCCAGGACGTGATGAGGATGTCACATTGCAGCCCCTTGAAAAAAATGCAAGGAATCCTAGGACAAAAGCAGAAAATGATCTTGTAGCACTCCGTAAGAAGACCAGGAAGCGTACTCGCAAGTTTGTCGTAGATGGTGTTGTTGTCACAACCAGGCAGGTATGTCTCCTAGAGTTGATTGTTTTACTGTGTATAGTGTGTATATATATATATATATATATATATATATATATATATATATATATTTGTATACAGTACCCTCGCGTCCAGCACGGTAATACTGTCATGCATGGGTCACGTGTTGGACCAAAAACGTGTTGGACTAACAATAGAGCTTATGGGGAAAAATGAATTATGTCAGCAACCCTCGGAAAAGTCACCCTAAATACCTACCATATACCTATACATATATTGGTACTATTGTAATTATAATAAATGGTACTGTGCTATGAATGATAACTAACCTTTTAGGATAGTGTTGGTGGGCTTGCTGGGAATGGAAGGTGGTATCCAAGGCTGTAGTTAGTCCTACTGGGTCCCCGGAGGATGGCTGCTGGCATCACTAGCGGGTAATGGCTGTTGCTCCTCCTCCACCTCCCTCATAAATCCTTCGAAATCAAACCTCCCTCATAAATCCATCGAAATCACACTCAGAATCACTATCTTCGTCAACAGCCATGGAAGGTCCTGCTTCTGCCTGTCCTAGCCCTGTAATCCTCGACAAAGTGCATGCTTCTCACACTGTTGCCAGAGCCTCGTCTCATGACTGTGGAAAGTGATCGCTGTCGCTGACTCGGTAGAGAATAAGGAGAAGCAACTTTGTTTATAAACTGGTACGCACGCTGATGAGAAGGGTTTCAAAACGATTGATATTTATTCTAAAATATTAATACGTATTCAGTGTCAGGCTAAATGTTCAATGCTGTAGTACGATACATTCTCTGTCGAGTCGCCTGGGTTTTGGTCACACTGTTTTCTCCATCGTATGCTCGGCAGGAATCCATCCAGATGAATTCCAAATGCCCGTGGTATCGTCGGCAATTTTACCACGTTACCGTTCCGATTTACCATCGTATCCTCATTAAACCTGGTATGAATTGCCATGTGATAGCCTTCGGCTGCCAGGATCTTGTCTTAAGTTTTTTATTATGATCACGTTGGCTTCATTCATGTCGTAGGCCTTGGCAATATCAACTTTCCTCTCCCCTTTCTTCTTCCTCTCGATGCTTTCTAGCTTGGTGGCCTGAAGGAGGTGCCGACGCTTCTTGGGGTTCTCAGAAGGCTTCCTAGGCATCGTGAGCAGGGTAAAATGCAGTAACAAGGGCAGAAAATGCAGCAAGAAAAAAGCACCTTCCAATGCATTTATGCGACTGAGTGGCTCTATGGCGGGAGAAATGTAAACAAAACATCATGTGACACCAGAAGCGTTTTTAATTGGGCGGCATCACGATCATGTCACGATAGCAGGCAGGGAAGGCTACTTGATCAGAAGTTTTTCATTGGCTATCATCATCATGGGAATGTCCAGTATGGCCATGTTGGACCGGGGGTGATCGTGCTAGTGAACTCTGCGGATTTGGCCCACTTCTCGGAGCTCTGTGCGTGTTATGCTAACACACTCGTGTTGCAGTAATTAAATTGTATTAAATAATAATAATTAATTGCTCACCGTGCTGGACTCGAATCGTGCTGGACTAACGCGTGCTGGACACGAGGGTACTGTACTATATAGATAGATAGATAGGTAGATAGATAGATATGCATAATCATCATCATCCAATCCTGTGTTGCCCCATGAGGAGCGTAGGAGCCCCGGGCTTGGCAAGTTGGTCCTGACATTTCAGATGAGAGTGACAAGCTTCACTCATCCCTGAGTGACATTACATGAGCAATAAACCCCAACCATTCCTTGGATATAAACCACCACCGGCTCAGTCCGATTGGAGCACCGTAATTACCCACTATACCACCAGGTGCCAAGATTTGGTTATATGGTTACCACCCAGCATAGTAAATGGTTTCCAGGTGTACAGGAAACCATTTGGCTTGTCACTCATTGTAGAGTCATGCACAGGCAGAAGGAAGAGGAAAGAAAGACAGAAGAGGATAGAAGGAAAGAAGAGTGGAGGAGAGGAAAGGGCAGACACCCGAGAGCAGTACTACATTGAGCGAGTGGATGGTGAGCACCCCCACCTACCACAATATATATATATATATATATATATATATATATATATAATTTATTTATATATACACACACACACACACAGTAAATCCTCGTTTTTCACGGTTTGGATGTTCTGCCAAAACCTCGCGAACCGTGAACATCGAATTTTGAAGTTAAGGGTCAGTAGGAAAAATTGAGGAGCTTTCCGGTGGGACATGTACCTATCCTATCAGAAAGTACCATAACACAAAACAGGCCCTACCCAAAATTAAATGACGAGTGTTTGCTACTGCTAAAACAGCATATTACAATAAACAGATGCCTGAAAAGACATGAAAACTGTTATAAAGACCCCAACACCAAAAATCCTTACCAGAAATAAAGTGAAGACTGGCTTGGGTGGCAAGTGAAGGTGTGTTGAGAGTGGGTGGGCTAGTTCCCGATGTCAATAACCAAGGAAAAGCTGCCCCTTTTCACTAGATTATTTAATTTTCTACATCAAAGAAGGTCAACTAAACCCTGGTCATTTTATGTGCCCTCTTTGTCACTAAAAGGAAAGGAGAAATTATAACAACATTATTTTACTATTACAAGGAAGAGAGGCTGTAATATAGTCAGATAGATTCAAAAATTGGTGGACAGAGTCTACCATCTCTGTATTGGGACAGTTGTTATTCTTTCCTTCCTTAAATACCGATAAACTTTATTTTACATCCGTTTCAGGTATTTATCCATCAGAACAAAAATAAATAGTGTTACAAGAAACATGAAATGATTCTTTGTTAAGAAATAGTAGTATGACACGACCGAAGATTGTACGTCACGATCACAAACAATGACAAACTCACGTGTGTCTACTGCCCAGCTAGACCTGCTGTGTATTCACGACACGGCTGAAGATCGTACGTTATGATCATAAACAATAACAAACTCACGTGTGTCTGCTGCCCCACTGGACCTGCTGTATAAAGATCATGGAAAACTGTTGCTTAGAAAAATGGACAGTGCCTAGACTGAGCATCGGTGTGCATCGTTTGCTGAGTGTTGGCTGCTGGCTGGGAGCATCGAATTGTGGGGAAATTTGCGAATTGTGAGATAGCTCAGAAACTTTTTTCTATCTATCTATTGCCAGACACCATAATCCCGTAAGGGGTGGCCATTTGACTTTGAGTTAGTGTTTTATGGGGAGCGGCACTAGCCCTCCACCAACCCATTTGTTGAAACGTAGGGATCACGTATGGTTTGGTTATATGGTTACCACCCAGCATTGTTAATGGTTTCTTGGCTTACAGGAAACCATTTGGCTTCTCACTCAGTGTAAATCCACCTGTAAAGGAAAGAAAAGCAATAAGAAGGAAACTTTTTTTTTGCGCGAAAAACGAGGCGTCGAAGTAAAATGCGTCCAAATACGAGAAATTAGTGTACATACTGTATCTATCTATCTATAGCCCGACGCCCTATTCCTGCAAAGGGTGGCCGCAGACAAAACGCATCCAAGTTGCTGTCACCCACCATTTGACTACCCTCCCCCCAACTCACCCCCCCTCCCTCATATACCTCTCAACTCCATCCCTCCACCTCATCCTCGGTCTACCCCTCCCTCTCCCTCCCTCCACCTCACGTACATACACCCTCTTAGTCAGTCTTTCATTCTCCATTCTCTCTACATATCCAAACCACCTCAGTGTATTTCTCCTAACCTTCTCAACCACATCCACATCCATCCCACAATGTTCCTTCACTTCTTCATTCATCAACCTGTCCCTCCATGTCACTCCACATGGTCCTCTAAAGTAACTCATTTCCACTGCTCTCACTCTTGACTTGTTCCCCTCTTGCAAGGTCCATGCCTCGCTTCCACACGTCAGGGTAGGGATCACAATACTATCATGCAGTGACTTCTTAACTTCCATACTCACCTCCCTATTTCTCATCACTGCTTTCAGTGAACCAACAACCTTCCTTCCCTGCTGTACCCTTTCACGCACTTCATCCCCCAAAGTTCCATCCTTACTCATCACACTACCCAAGTACTTGAATGCACTCACATTCTCCATATCCTCACCATCCAACTTCACTGTACATTCTGTGACTTCATTCCTCTCAGACACCATAACTATTGTTTACATTAACTTTCAGCTTCCTCCTCCTACACACTGTCCCAAATTCATTCACCAAACCTTGCAACTCCCATTCATCTTCACTCAACAATACTGTATCATCAGCAGACAGCAACACCGGAATCTTCCAAATCTCACCCTCATTCATTAGAGCCACCCCCACATCCACTGGCCTACCTTGCACCTCCTTCACAACCCCATCCATGTATATATTAAACAGCCATGGAGACATCACACAACCCTGTTTCAGTCCCACATTTAGATCAAAGAACTCACTCAGCTCACCATCCACTCACACTGTAGCCCTAGCTCCTTCATACATACTCTTCACAGCATTCAACAATTTCCCCTCCGCCCCATATATTCTTAATGCCTTCCACATACCTTGCCTATCTATTCTGTCATAAGCTTTCTCCAAGTCCATGAAGGCAGCATACACTTTCCTTCCCTTCTCTAGATACTTCTCCACTAAACATCTTAGAACAAATAACTGATCTACACGCCCTTTTCCCTTCCTAAAACCCCCTTGTTCAACTAGCTCCTCTGTCATATGCCTAACCCTATCAATGAGTATTCTACAATATATTTTACCAGTCACAGTGTGACTTTAGAAATGGACTCCCGTGGGATTTGTTGTATGCTGATGATTTGGTGTTGATTGCAGAGAATGAAAGGGAGGCGGAGGAAAGGTTTAGGAAGTGGAGAGATGGTATGGGGCAAAAGGGTTTAAGGGTAAATGCAGATAAAACAAAAGTAATGATATCTAGGGTTGGTGGCGGTACTGTCAAAGATGAGGGAGAGTGGCCATGTGCAGTTTGTCACAAGGGCATGGGAAGTAATTCCATCTTGTGCAGTGTGTGTGATAAATGGGTGCATAAGAGATGTAGTGGTATCAGAGGTAGACTCCGAGATAATGCTGATTTTATGTGTACGGCGTGCCGGGGTGAGCAGGTGGAGATCGTCAGATGTGAAAGGATTGAACTTGCTGGTGAATCTCTTGAGTGTGTGGAAGAGTTTTGTTATTTAGGAGACATGTTGTGTGCTGGAGGTGGGGCTGGAGCTAGCTCTGTGGCTAGGGTGAGAAGTGGTTGGAAGAAGTTCGGGGAGCTCTTGCCTCTCCTGACATTGAGAGGGCTCTCCCTACGTGCTAAGGGGTCTTTGTATGCAGCATGTGTTAGGAGTGTAATGCTGTATGGCAGTGAGACGTGGGCAGTGAAGGAGGAAGACATTCGCCGGCTCAGACGTACAGAAATGACAATGATTAGGTGGATGTGCAGTGCGTCCCTGCGTCCAAGGCCTGGAGGGGCTGGGTTTACAATGGAAGAGTTGAGAGGTAGGATGGGACTGGAGTGTATTGGTGTTGTGATGAGGAGAGGTTGATTGAGGTGGTTTGGACATGTGGAGAGGATGGGGGATGATAATTGGGTGAGGAAGGTGAGAAGTGTTAATATTGGGGGTGGGGTTATGAGGGGTAGACCGAGAAAGACATGGGACGAGGTCATTAAGTGTGACCTTAGGGTTAAGGGACTGAACAGGGAGGCTGCAATGGATCATGCAGCGTGGAGAGGTGCCATTAGGTGACCAAGGCCGACACATGCAAGCATGTTGGAGCCTTTAAAAACGAAAACGAAAACACTAAGAAGGCAAATACCCCAATGGTTACCACATAATTCTCTCTCCCCTTTTCCTTTGTATAAAGGAACAGTTATACCTGATTTCCAGTCCTCTGGAACCCTTCCCTCTTCCCAAGCCAATCTACACAACTTCCATATTTACTCCACAACAATCTCACCCCCATACCTCAGCATTTCACCACACACTCTGTCAATTCCTGGGGCCTTTCCCATCTTGATCTTCTTCATTGCTTCCACTACTTCCGCCCTACTGATCTCTTCCTCCCTCCTCGCATCTATTCTTCTCCCAGCCATTCCTCAACCACTTATACTCGCATTGCTCTCACTCTCTACATTCAACAAATCCTCATAGTTCTCCTTCCATCTCCTCAATTTCTCTCTGTATATGTACTGTGTATATATATATATATCCATCCATCCATCCATCATCCAATCCTACATTGCCCCATGAGGAACGGAGGAGCCCGGGGCTAGGCAGTTGGTCTTGACATTTAAGATGAGAGTGACCAGCCTCACTCATCCCTGAGTGGCATTACATGAGCAATCAACCCCAACCACCCCTTGGATATAAGCCTTCACTGGCTCAATCTGATTGGAGCGCAGTAATTACCCACTACACCACTAGGCGCCAAAATTTGGTTATATGGTTACCACCCAGCGTAGTAAATGGTTTCCTGGCGCACAGGAAACCATTTGGCTTGTCACTCAGTGTAGAGTCACCCACAGGCTGAAGGAAGTGGAAACAATGAAAGAAAGAAGACAGAAGAGGGAGTGTAAAGTCACCCGTAGGCAGAAGGACAAGGAAAGAATGAAGGAAAGAAAGACAGAAGAGAATGGAAGGAAAGAAGGATGGAGAGGAAAGGGCAGACACCCGTGAGCAGCACCTCATCGAGTGAGTGGATGGTGAGTGCCCCCACCTCATGGGGCAATGTAGGATTGGATGATGGATGGATGGATATATATATATATATATATATACAGTAATCACTCTAATATCCGGACGCCCAATAACCAAACATCCCCACTACCCGGACATAATCGTCTTGGGATCCAAAAAAAAAATCCTGTCCGTAATTTGAACTTACCGCGCGCGCTGCGGGAGAGCATTGTTTTGGCGCGTCATTCCTCCAACGTCCGATAGAGTGCCGCTGCATCCTCCCCACTTTCCGCCTGTCTCTCACCGCGAGTGCACGCTCGTCGTAATGGCTGCCCACGTGATCGCTTTTGTGGTGGTGCCCTACCTGCTGCAGGGCCTCCTGCTGCTCTCGGGCCTCCTCTTAGTGTGTGTGATGATGGCCCCGCCACCTGAGAAAAGGAAGAGAGTGTTGTTGACCCTGGAGAAGAAGAGGGAGATATTGGAGAAAGTAGATGCGGGGTGGTCTTCTTCCCGCATTCTCCGCGAGTTTAACCTGGCCCGGTCTACTTTGTTCGATATCAAGAGGTCCCGAGACAAACTCATGCTGTACACGGCTGACTTCTCATCGAGAAGCAAACGCAACGTGGAAAGGAAGGTTATGTTTACCCCCAAGTTTTCAGAAATCGACCGATTATGTATATATGTATATATATAGATAGATAGATATAGATATAGATATATGTTATATGTACACTATATATATATAGAGAGAGAGAGAGAGAGCCTTTGTGGTACAGTGGTAAAGTGTGCGTTTTCGTACACTGGAGAGCGAGTGTTCGCGCCCCGCCACGGTACTAAACTTTGGAAGCGTTCTCCCGGCCATGTACTTCATTGACGGACACCAGGGGTGCTGTGGTTTGTCGCATACTGTAAAGTATGTTTGCATCCAGTTTGCTTACGCGGGCCAATTACAGTACACTTGGTTCACAGACTACACACACATCCAGAGCCACTACAGCACTACAGTCACACTTACAAGCACTTCTCACCCTACATACAATCTCTGCTAGACAGCCTAAGCCACTTGGTAGTGATACATTGGCTGTATCGTCCCAGCTTCAGTCAGGATAGGCCGGTCCTGCATTGGATACTCAAACGGCTCATGATGATGATGATGATGATGATATATATATATGTGTGTGTGTGTGTGTGTGTGTGTGTGTGTGTGTGTATATATATATATATATATATATATATATATATATATATATATATATATATATATATATATATATATATATATATGTATATATATGTATATATATATATATATATGGAATAATTTGCTGATTTGTCGTCCTGCCTATTGTGTATGTGTAATACGTAGTTTATAACTTGTAACTAGTGCATCACTCTAATGAACTTTTACAACTTGCAGGTGTTCTATGAGGATGAAGGAACTGGCACAGGGCATTTTGCAAGAAAACAAGAGTTGAGAGAACTTAAGCTCTTGCAGAAAATTGAGCAGAAGCAGTTCCAGGAACTAGCAATGAAAGCTAACTTCGCAAAAGCTGAGCAAGAGAAAAAATTTGAAATCGAAAGACAGCAACTCCTTAGAGGATATGATACAGAAATTGAAAGCCTGAACAGACAGCAGAAGCAACAGGTAATAATTCTTTTAATATATATTTTAACTTTTCTGTTAGTACAGTGAGTTTTTTGTATGTAATATACATGTAGGTAGATTGATAGATAGATAATTAGATAGATATAGATAGATAGATTTTTTCATGCAAGGAAGAAGGAACCAAAGGCTAGGGGTGTGCAAATTGTTCCCTCCAAGAAAAAAACAAAAACAAGGTAACAGAAAGCCAAATTCAAGATCCAGTCATTTCGAGATGCTTGGACACACTGCAGTTGAAAGACTGGAGATTATAGGCAGGAGGGAAAGAAGACAGTTCCATAGTTGACATTTTGCGTAAGTGAAGGACTGGGAGTAGCAATTAACTCTTGCATTAGAGGGTTGGACAGAAAAGGGATGAGAGTTTGTTGCTAGACAGGTGCTGCGTGCCTGTCGTAGTGGTGGAGGGATGCAAACAGAGAGTTCAGAGGAGCATTGACCCCTTAAGTAATGATGGAAAAGAGATAAAGATGCAACAGTGCAGCAAAGAGACAGGTTGAATGGAACCAGTAAGAGGGGGAGAATTAATGAGATGAAAAGCCTTTGACTCCACCCTGTTGAGAAGAGCTGTATGTGGGGAGCCTCTCCACACATGAGAGTTGCATATAATACAGGCGAGTACAATCCATGAATGAATTCAAAAGGAGGTACAGGTAAAGAAGGTACAGAGTCGGCTTAGCACACCCAATCTCTTGGAAGGAGAGTTTACAAGAAAGGTACAGTAATATGTTCTAAGAATCTAAGTTAAATCCCAAGAGAATGAAATCCCAAGTATGTTTACAGCAGATGCAGGATTGAGGTGGATATTGCCATAAATTAGAGGGTACTCCTGTGGAAGATTTTGTCAGGTTGATAGATGTAAGAACTGAGTTTTTGATGCATTATAAACAACATGGTTATTTTAACCCCAATCAGAGATATGAGCCAAGTCAGGCATTAGGTTTGCCATAGCCTCATCCCTTGTTTGCTGAAGTAACTGCTGAGATGGACGCTGCGGTAAGCGGATGGAAAGGTGAAGGTTGTAGTCATTAGTGTATAAGTGAACAGGGTTTGATGTACAACTTAGAAGGTCACTGATGAACAAAAGGAAGAAAGATGGTGATAGGACAGAACCCTGAAGAACACCACTATTGATAGCTCTAGGGGTTAAACGGTGGCCGTGCACAACAGTAGATATAGAACGACCAGAAAGGAAGCTAGAGATGAAGGCACAGATAGAAGGATAGAAACCGTAAGAGGGTAGTTTGGAAATTTAAGATTTTTGCCAGACTCGATTGAAAGCTTTTAAGAAGTCGAGTGCAGTGGCAAAACATTTGCCAAAGTTCCCGAAAGGAAGATGACCAGGAGTCTGAAAGGTAGGTGAGATGATCGCTGGTGGAGCGTCCCTGGCGGAACCCATACTGTTGATCAGAAAGGAGGTTGTGATAGGAAAGATGCTTTAAAATGTTTTTTGTTAAGAATAGACCTGAAAACTTTAGAAATACAGGATGTTAAAGCAGTTAGGCAATTGTTAGAGGGCTGGGAATGGTCACCCTTCTTTGGGACAGGCTGAGTGAGAGCAAACTTCCAGCAAGAGGGAAAGGCACAGGTTGATAGACAAAGGCAAAAGAGTTTACCTAAGCAGGATTTAAGCACAAGTTCTTGAGGACAATAGGAGAGACCCCATCAGGCCCATATACCTTGTTGGTATTGAGGCCAGTGATCGCAGAAAATACATAAATTGAAGAAATTTTAATGTCAGCTATGAGAAAGCCAGAGGGGGGAAGTGATGGAGTAACAGCACCGGGATCTTCTGAGGTGGAATTGGAGGAGAAAGTCTGAGGGAAGAGTTCTTTTTTATCAGTAGAAGAAATAGCTACAGAGCCATCAGAGTGGAAAGGAGGAAGGAAGAATGATGAGATAAAGTTGTTAGAAAGATTTTTGGCAAGGTGCCAGAAGGAGCAGGAAGAGTTCGAGTTGGATAGCTCAGAGTATATAGTTTGGATGGAATTATTTTTAACAGAGCGAAGAACAAACTTAGCACGATTCCGGGCAGAAACATAAAAAAAGATGAGATTCAGGGGTGGGTTGGCTCCGGTACCTTTTGTAGGCCTCCTTGTTGTGGACAGCATTAGAACAAACATGACTAAACCAAGGTTTACATGCATTAGTCAAAGGATATGAGAAGGGAATGCACAGTGCTTGTCAGAAGTATCGAGCGCCCTGCGTCCCTCCTACGAAACAAACCTTTCAGCATTGAAAAAACATAAATAATGCATTTTATTTACCTTTAGTGCTTTGTAGGGTATCCTTTATGCTTCTTCACGGACCTGAGACGTCTTGGAAATGGAAGGGCGAGGCTCCTGAGGTGCTGGAGGGGTAATTTGTCCCAGGAGTCACGAATGGCGGCTTCCAGCTTAGGCAGAGAGCTCACGTCCTTCCCTTGGAGACTCTTCTTTACGAGGTACCAGAGGTTTTGAATCGGGTTGAGGTCTGGGCTATTTCCTGGCCACTCTTTCATGAATGATACCTCGCAGTCACGAAGCCAATTGGTGACCAATTTGGCCTTGTGAGCAGGTGCACCGTCCTGCTGAAACACTCGTGCACCTGTTAGCTCGGAGTCTGGTAAATGATCACACAGAAGCTCCAGGTAAACATCCTGATTCACTCTAAGGTTCTTGGGAAGTACAACAAGCTTCCCCAAACCCTTCCCTGAGAAACAACCCTATACCATGAGTGAATCAGGATGTTTAACTGTGCTTTCTACATACCTTGGGTCAAGTGGGTCACTACCTTTGCGTTGGTACACACGTGCTCCTCTGTTACAGGTGACACTAAACGTTGCCTCATCAGACCTCAACACTGACAACCATTGCTCCTCACCCCAGTTAAGATATTTGTTAGCTAAGGCAAGCCTACGAAGTTGCTGGTTTTTTGTGAGAAGAGGCTTTCTCACAGGCCTGTGACTTGTGTAACCAAGTTCGTGGACCTTACGAGACACTGTTCTCACAGACACCTCACCAAACACTTCCGGGTTGCTCTCCTTTATTTTCCTTGCACTCCCACGAGGATTAGACTCCACTGCACGTTTTAAAACATTAACAGACCTTGGGGAAGTTTTCCTAGGCCTACCAGACCGCGGTTTCTTTGTGGGAACTTCACCACTGTTTTTCACTCGAAACCGTGTGCACCACCGATGCACTGTCGATCGAGCCACACCAACCAATTCACTAATTTCCTTTGTTTGGTGGCCTGCCTCCTTTAGGGCAATGATCTGGGATATGATTTCACTCGATAGTTCACGGGTAGGTGCCATAACAAAGTGGCAAAAGCCAAAACACTGCAGGACACTCGGTAAAAAAGGGCGCAAAAAGAGAGGGCGACGCCGCGGAGTTCCTTTCTCTCAGGCAGCCCGTGGGCAACTGAGGCGGGAACCAACCAGCGGGTCGGAAGGCCACAGGCTACTGTGACGTCATGCTAGCTCCGCAAACTTGTGGCTCAATTTTTACCACCAAAAATGGGTGATTCTTTTTTGGCCATAAGTATTTCGCGCCCGGCGGTAGGCGCTCGACAATTTTGACGAGCACTGTATGCTTCCATGCCCGAAAGAATTACCTCCGTAATGCACATGGCACACTCAGATGGCTCTCAGCCATGGAAGCAATAGTCATTTCAGGAAAAATCAAATAAGTACTGCCTGAAGGCCTCCCAATCGGAAGCCCCAGAGTGCCACAACCGATGCTTCTTTGAAGGGTTCACAGGCCATACTGGAACAATAGGATAGGTTAAGGTGATAAGGCTGTGATCAGAGGAGGCCAGTGGAGAGAAAATATTAACAGCATAAGCAGAAGGATTAGTTGTATGGAATAGGTCAAGTATGTTGGAACTCTTTCCAGAGCAGTCAGGGATATGGGTAGGGTGCTGTACAAGCTGCTTTAGGTCATTATGGATCAGAAAGATATAGGCTTGTTCACCAGGTGGATCAGTGAAAGGAGAGGGGAGCCAAAGGTGGTAGTGAACATTGAAATCTCCTGGAATGGAGATTTCAGAGGAAGGAGAAATGGGTAGGTTGTGCTCCTTCGTAGAAGTAAGATAGTCGATGAATTTTACATAGTTAGTAGATGTAGGAAATAAGTAAACAGCACAGATATAATTAGTCAGAGAATGATAGGAAAGCCAAAGCCAGAGGGTAGAGAATTCAGAAGAATCAAGTTCAAGAACACGAGAGCAAGATATGTCGTTGCGTACTTGTACACAGTGGCCTCCTTTAGCTTTGAAATGAGTATAGAGAAAGTAGGAGGATACAGAGAAGGGTTTACTGTCAGTTGCTTCAGACAGCTGAGCCTCAGTTAAGAAAAGAAGGTGAGGTTTAGAGGAGGAAAGGTTGTGCTCAACAGAGAGAAAGTCAGAGGAAAGGCCGTGAATGTTGCAGAAATGTAGAAGTGAGTCAGACAGTGGTTTCAGGCATCTTGCTGGGTTTTCACTGGGAGAGGGGTGGATGGTTGGGTCATTTATGGTCTTCCTCCCCTGGGGACTTCAAGGCTTATTAAATGATGCCATTTTGGTTGAATTTTGAATGGGAAGTGTATAGTGTCATGTGCATGTAGGTTGGTGTTGACAGTTAGAGAAACTTGTATTGGGGAGTATGCTGACCTACTTTCTGTGTTACTGAAACATTGAAAAAGTTCAGCAAAGGGGGATGGTCAGGAACTAGTCCTGAGGACAGATGAAACGGGAGCTCCAGCTTTCCCTGTCATCACCATTCTATCCACCTTGGGAGTACCACCCTGCTCGACTGGTGCTACACTCTACTCCCATGAATATATATACAGATATACAGCATAGTATCATTTTTTTTTTTTTTTTTTTTTTTTTTTTTTTTTTTTAATAGGCTCCAGCATGCATGCATGCGTCGGCCTTGGTGACCAAATAGCGGCTTTCCATGCTCCTCAGTCTCTGGCAGCCTCCTTATTCTATCCCTTATCACTGAGGTAAAACTCTATGACCTCGTCCCAGGTCTTTTTTTGGTATATTTCAAGAAGTATTTAGCATCAATGTCAGGGGCGTGTTCTGCAACTGTATCTACTTTCTCAATACAAGGTACTATAAATGAGAAACAACTGACAGATCAGCTTTATAGTTAGCAACAAGACTTTAGTGTTTCTGTAAGTTACTATGGAGCTATTAGCATAAAAGGGGTCAAGAAAGGTGATTAAGGGAACTAACCAATAATCTTTACAGAGGGCAGTGGAATTTTAATACTGTGTTGTTTTTTCTTTGAACCATAGTGGACTTCATTGTGAAAATTATATATATTTTTTTTTTCTCTCTCTCTCTCTCTCTCTCTCTCTCTCTCCTCAGTCCAGTAGTGGAGATGTGAGGGGAATGAAATTTTTTAGTAAATGTGGGCCTAATAAAAAATTTTCTGAAGAATAAGGGTGTTGGTGGTGATGTAAGAGGAATCCATGTAAAGATAAGTGCAATGTTTGTTTTTGCAGTTTGAAAAAGTACATGAACTTAACCATGTACAATTCAAATTGTCGATGGTCAGATCATTGGAAGGGCAAAGCAAGCAAAACACACTATGATGGTTTTCTGGGGTATGTCCTTTATTCTGTATCATTGAAGGAGCAAATCCCCCCCCCCCCAGTTATTGGGGTATGCCTGTATTTCTACTTTTATTGGGTATTATTATTACTTAAATGAGGAAATTAATGTATCTTACTGAGTTCAGTTCATGAATTTTTAAATACTGCTGAACAAAACATTTTACGTTTACATGGGTCAGCATGCAAGGATTCCCCTTACATCATCATCACCCTTATTCTTCAAGAAAATTCTCAGCATGCCCTATATTTAGGTGGAGGATGCAGCTTGTATTATTTTCCTCTGTTTAATTTCCTTTCTTTCCATTGCTTTCTTTTATAACCTTTGGATATGATGAGGGAGGGAGGGAGACTTACAAGGAGTTACAGGGAGAAGTTAGTATCGCAAAGACCTTGCTGTCCCAGTTGAGGAGATACTTTGTATTTGTTTGGGAATGCTATCCAATTTGTACTCATTGTAGTTTGAGTAAGATACAATCATTGTTTCATTTAAGTGCAGTTAACTACATCCATGGGTAGTCTATTCCAGATGGAGCAGATCTTATACGTGAAGAAGTTTTCACAGATGCTGGTGTTACATCCTGTAAATTTGAGCTTCGAATCATGGTTGCATGTTGAGTTCATGCTGAGAGTAAACAATTTTCTGTGGTCAAGATTGTCAAGCCTATTCAGTATTGCAGACACTTCAAAGAGCTAACCATATTGTCTATAAGTTCCTCCTGAAAACAGTCCCAGAGCCCTCAGGCAGTCCTGATTACTCTGTCTCGAAATAGATGGAATGAGTTTTATAGCTGTGGATTAAATTCTTTCAAGTCAGTCTGTCGTAAGTTTAGGTGACCAGAACTGCACAGCATACTCCAGAAATGGCATTATTAAGGAGTTATAGAGTGTAAGAACAGTCTCTCTATTCCTATAAGGAAACTGCCTCTGGGTATAATCTGGCGATTTCTTGGCCTTTTTCCCTACTTCGATGCATTTTTATAAGACTAGGTCACTACAGATCACTAGACTTAAGTTCCAAGCCACTCTAGTGAATAGTCTGACCCAGGATTTGCATAGCCATTATGCATTTCTCACACCACCTCACATGCTACACAGATTTCTTCTGTGAATATCGTGCACACACCTTCCTCATCCCCCATCTGCTCCAAATCATATTTACCCAGTCACTCCTCCACTTCTCTCCTATATTCTGCCTTTTTTTTTTCCATCCTATTGTATTCTGTGTACCCTCCTTATATGAACTACTTTGCCCTGTCCTTCCTTTCTTCTATTCCTCCATTTCATTTGGACCTTGACTTTCACCACCACCAGGTGGTGGTTAGAAAGTCCCCTCCCCCAACCACTGCACACACCCACTGCAAATTGACCTAAGACCTACCCACAGAATTGCTATAGGAGAGTTGTCTGCCTTTGCTTTGTGTTTCCACCTCTACCAAGTGAATTTCTGGGGCAAGAAGTAACTGGCAAATCCTCTGGAGTTGGCAGGAGGTGGTGAAACACTTAGCACATCGGTGCTTGCCCAGAAGCGAGAGTGGGTGTATATGTTCCCATCGCTCCGAGCTTGCACCTCCCTCTTTTTTTGTATGCATTACTGTTTGCCCTGTTATTTTCTTAGAGTCGAGTTTTCATGCCTGGAAAGTACTGCTCAAGGGATGAGAGGGTCTGTATCATTGCATGGAGGCAGGAAAATGTTCCTGTCAACACGATTTGTGAACGTACTGGATGCACAGAGTCGACTGCCATGAAGATTCTTGCTGCAACACGCGGCCAGCCACCTGATGTCATACCAGAGCACAAGCATGGCGGTGGAAAGAAGAGGACGACTTCCATAGGTACAAATATGCTTCTGAGAGGGAAGTAATCAAGAATCCTCGACTGACAGCAGTAGAATTGAAGAGAATGCATCCCCAGCTGTTACAAGACATCTCAATTCGAACTATCCAACACTGCTTGCAGAATGAGGTGGGTTTTCCAACCCGCACAGTGGCCAAGAAACCGCTTCTCACTGACCGCATGAAGAAGCAGCGCATTCACTTTGCCAAGAAGTATGCACACTGGACATCGGATTAGTGGAGAAAAGTTATGTTTTCCAATGAAAGCACATTTCAAGTGTTCCAGGTGCGTTCTGCCAAGGTTCGTCACCCAGCCTCCTGTAGTCGATATGACCTTGCTTACACGGTGCTGACTGTTAACGACCCATAATTAGTAATGGTATGTGGGTGCTTCTCAGGAGAAATGGAAAGGGGAGGCCTGTACTTTCTTCTTAAGAACTTGATGATGGATGGTGGCTGGTACATTCAAGTCCTGAAAGATCATTTGTTAAACTTTTTTGTTATGCATGGGTGCGACTTTTTCATGCACGATTCAGCTTCATATCACAAGTCAAGAGAGGTGACAAAATGGCTTCAAGATCATCGGATTGAGGTCATCGACTGGCCTGGCAACAGTCCGAATCAAAATCTGATAGAAAACTACTGGACAAAGATGAAGAAAATCATGGCAGAGAAGAAGACACGCAATCTGGACAACCTCAAGACTGAACTGACAAATGTTTTGTGCAAAGAAATGTGCTTACACTACTTTAAGGATTTAAATGATTCCATGCCAAAATGCATCCAACTGGTCCTGGAAAACAGGGAAAACATGATTTCATATTAATGAATGGCATTTCATGAACAAACATTGTGATATACTGTGATTTCTGAGTTTTTTAATACCTTGTGGGGGGAGGTCCTGAGTCATTTTGCAGTAACTGTACTGTTGCATCCATTATGCACCGTCTCATTCTCTCAACCACACACACACACACACACACACACACACACACACACACACACACACACACACACACACACAATCAATCATTGCCTTCCATTCATTCAGTTCACCACCCACCCTTCTCATCACTTGCCATGTATACCTGTGGATCATTTTGTGTCTGAAGAGTGTATTGGCTATCACCAACCCTCTTCCGGCTGAAATGTCCACTAGAGCTCTGCCATTCTCATCCACTTCTGCAAGCACACCCCACTCTCTAACTACTCCATCCACCTTCACATTCCCTACTCTTCCATTCATATCTCCAGTCAAAAACTTTCTCTCATTCCTTTCAAACTTTTCCATGCATGCATCCACATTGGTCCAGAACTCTTCTTTCACTGTGCTTGCTCAGTCTTGCGTTGATGCATACATACACACAATCGCCTACACTTGTATTCCAACTTTCAGTCTTATTATCTGACTAACACAATCCTTGAGCCAGCTGATCCATACTCTTATATTTTCCTTCCATCTCTTGCACACATCAACACAAGCTCCTTTTTTTGCCCTCTCATTCTCACCTGCTGCTGCTGGGGGAGGCAGTGGCTCAATCAGTAGAGAGGTGGCCTGCAGTCCTACCGGACCCAGGTTCAAATCCCCGCTGGGGCAGGGGACAGTTTAAGGATTTGTAATTCATTAAATCAGACTTTACTGATCTACCAGAAGACCCGCCAACATGTTGTAAAAATACCCCCACTAATACCAATACACCAGTTCTTTATGAGACAGCCCTAGCATGTATTCAATATGGATGGTGATGTTAGCACCGAAGTGGTGACATGTAGAGGTGTATTGTATGTAGGAGTACTACTGGGCCTTGATAGCAGGCTGTGAAGCCCATGCCCAGAGTTGAACACATAAAAAGAAAAATATATATATATATATTTATATGAATGAATGGGCAAGGAAGATGCAAGGAAGGAGTTGCTTTGTTGATGAATGAGGTGTGGCAGAGTGGAATGAGAGATTACAAATGTGTCAGCTCGAGGTGTATGTATCTCAGGTTCAAGTTTGAGAAGGTGAAAGTGGCAGTGATTGTAGCGTATACACCGTGTGAGGACAGGAGTGAGAGAGAGAAAGACAGGTTTTGCGATGAACTGGGTGAAGTAATGGGAGAAATGCCCAGGAGATATAAAGTGATTGTGATGGGGGATATGAATGGAAGAGTAGGCACTGGTCCTGAGGATGACATAATGGGTTGTTATGGGGTACCAGGAGAAAATGATAATGGGAAGAGAATAAAGGATATGTGTCAGGAGAGGAGATTGTGCATTTGTAACTCATATTTCAAGCACAGAGATGCACATAAATATACGTGGTATAGAGGGAACGGGGATCGTGTTGAAAGAAGCCTGCTTCATTACATGCTCGTAGAGAGGTCGATGATGGGAATGGTTGCTGATACGAGGGCTGTGAGAGGACGATGTGGAGGTCTGTCAGATCATATGATTGTGGTATGCAAGATCAAGCTGAGAGGAATGAGGTGGATCAGGAGAGGGAGGAGCAGTCAGGGAGAAAGACTGAAAGTTGAGAAGCTGAGGATCAAAGAAATGGCAGATGAATACAGGACCAAAGTGAGGACGAGTTAGAATTACTGAATTGGAATGAAATGGATCTGGACAGACTGTGGAATGCATATAGGGATTGCTTAGTAAGGAATGCTAAAGTAGTCTGTGGTGTGGCAAGAGTAACAACAAAGAAGAAAGGTACAGCATGGTGGGATGAGGCGGTAAAGAGAGCGGTGGAGGAAAAGAGGAAGAAGTGGCTAAAGTGGTTACAGGATAGAGGTTCAGTTGAAATAAGAAGTGTATATGTTGAGAGCAAGAAGCACGTAAAAAGACTAGTGAAGAGGAAAAAGGAGGAGGTAAATGAGGATCTAGGAAGAAAAATGAATGCAAACTTCTCACCCTACATACAATCTCTACCAGACAACCTAAGCCACTTGGTAGAGATACATTGGCTGTATCGTCCCAGTGTTTCACCACCTCCTACCAACACCAGAGGAATTGCCAATTACTTCTTGCCTCAAAAATTCACTTGGTAGAGATGGAAATGCAACGCAAAAACAGACAACTCTTCCATAGCAATCCCGTGAATAGGTCCTAAGTCAATTTGCAGTGGGTGTAAGTTGCTAGGTGCTGTCAGGTATGATGGTAGTGAGGCACGTGTAAGGGTAAATGGGCATTTGAGTGAATGGTTCACGATCAGTGTGGGCCTGCAGCAGGTTGTGTGATGTCCCCGTGGTTGTTCAGTATATCTGTGGATGGGGTGATGAGGGAAGTAAAAATATAAGTAATGGAGAGAGGGATGGCTTTGGTAATGAATGGCGATGGATGGAATATCTGAAATTTGTTGTATGCTAATGAGGCTGTGCTGCTTGCAAATACTGGACCAAAGCCTGGTAGACTAGTGCAGAGTTATGTAGATGCCTGTGAGTGGTGTCATGCCTTCAGAGTAAATGTAGAAAAGAGTAAAGTGATGGTTGTTCAGAGGGAAGATGACTCCCGGTGTGATGTTACAGTTAATGGAACAGGAATGGAAGTGGTGAGAGAGTTCACATACATGAGCACAGTGATAGAAAAGAGAGGAAAATGTGCCAAAGAAGTGGAAAGTAGAGTGACACAAGGAAGGAAAGTAAATGTGCCAAAGAAGTGGAAAGTAGAGTGACAAGGAAGGAAAGTAGCTGGTACTCTGAAGGCCTTGATAAGGAACAAAGGCTTGAGTACTGCAGCTGCACAAGGCTTACATGAAGGAGTCTTAGTGCCAACTTTAAAATATGGATGTGAGACTGTGTAATGACATGAAAATGAAAAGTCAAGAGTAAGTGCAGCGGAGATGGGACTGTTGAGGAATGTATGTGGAGAGTGGATAGGATATGGAATAATGTGATTCATGAAAGATGCTAAGTGCAGAAGTCTGTGAACACCAGAATCGAAGAGAGTGTACTGAGATGGTATGGTTAAGTGGAGAGAATGGATGAAAATAGAGTGGTGAAAAGGGTATATTTGAGTGAATTTGAAGGAGGGAGGAAATGAAGTAGGTCAGGAAGAAGGAGGAAGGAATGATATGGTGGATGTGTGTGTGAGGAAGAGAGGTATGGAAGTTGGTGAGGCTAAAGGACTAACAAGAGATCGAGTTGACTGGATGAGTTTTGTGAGAAGTGCTTGACCAGGGATCTGGCACCCCTTTTTAACGTGACAGCATTCAGATTGGTCCTGTCAGATTGGTATATGTGAAGCTACAGAACGTGGTGAAATTTTTTTTTTAGCTTATCAGATGGAGCCAGAATTTCGAGGGCTTGAATAGTGCGTGAATGGAAGCTTGGCCCATTGAACTGGGCAGACTTTGACTGCTTGGATGTTGCTATTCCTCACCCTGCCCTAGGATGGGAAAGGAGGTCTTGATGATGATGAGATATGGTTGATAAATTAATAAATTGTATTTAATACATAAATCTAAGACCATATTTTTGTTTTGAACTGAGAAGTGTGTTAAGTGTTTGTTTAAGTGCCTTGGCTTTTCTTGGTTATCAGGTGGAGAAGGCAGAGAGTATACAAGAGGTTGAGCTGAAGAATGCCAGTAAGAAGATCAGAGCAGAGCAGGAACGTGAGCTGAAGTCCTTCCGGGAGAGTCTCAAGCAAGAGCTGAAACTGCTTAAGCAAGAAGTAGACCTGTTACCAAAAGTATGGGCATCAGAGAAGTATTGTTTATATATCCTGTTGATATATTTCTTCACAATCTTTAATAAATATACAGTAGTAGGTGGATGGTGACCCCTGACCATTGAGGTACCACTATGTTAGCAAGAATGTATTGTGGATACAAGCTTGGTAACTAGCTACATAAACATTCACTCATAGGCTGAAGTGTCAGCCACAGAGAAAAAGAAGTTAATTTCTTAATTAAAAATTCCATACAGATTACGGACCATTATCCTTCAGGTATCCTTGGAGATGGGGAGAAGGAATGCTATTTGTGCTTACTCTGTGTATCAAGATGATGAAAATGGTGGTGTGTACTGGAAACTCCCTTACTCTCAGAATAGCTTTAAAAAAATACAATAAAGATTTGATATAACGGACTTCAGTATACTGGAATATGCTTTTATCGGACTTATGGAGCCTAGTGGACTAAATTCTTATATATCTAGAAATGTCTGATAAAGCCAGAAGTGGTCCAGACTGCCTGACCTCCATCCAGCTTTGGTAGGGGGATGGTGGAGGATGAGGATGTTTGGGTAGGTTGTCACTTGATGATGGGCATTGGATGGTTGTCATGACCTTGATGATGGGCATTGGGTGGTTGTCATGACCTTGGTGCTGGGCATTGAGTGGTTGTTACCTTGATGATGGGCAGTGGGTGTTTGTCGTGACCTTGATGATAGGTGTTGGATGAGCATTGGGTGGTTGTCGTGACCTTGATGGGCGTTGAATGGACATTGGGTGGTTGCTATGACCTTGGTGATGGTCATTGGGTGGTTGTTGTTACCTTGGTGATGGGCATTAGATGGACATTGGGTGGTTGTCGAGACCTTGATGTTGGTTGTTGGATGGGCATTGGGTGGTTGTCGTGACCTTGATGATGGGCGTTGGATGGACAGTTTTTTTTTTTTTTTTTTTTTTTTAGGTGTCCGACTCTGGCCATAGGCTTCACGGCCTGCCCTCAAGGCCCAGTAGTCCTCCTACATACCATGCACCTCTCTACATGTCACCACTTTGGCACTAACACCCACCGTCCATATAGAATACATGCTGGGGCTGTCTCATACAGGACTGGTGAATTGGTATTAGTGGGGGTATTTTTACATGTCGGCGGGTATTCTGGTAGATCAGTAAAGTCTGATTTTTATTAAATTCAAATCCTTAAACTGTTCCCTGCCCCAGCCGGGATTTGAACCTGGGCCCAGTAGGACTGCAGGCCACCTCTGGACCGATTTTGCCACTGCCTCCCCTGTGACCTTGGTGATGGGCATTGGGTGGTCGTTGTTACCTTGATGATGGGCGATGGATGTGCATTGGGTAGTTGCCGCGACTTTGATGATGGGCATTGGGTGGTTTTCGTGACCTGGATGATGGGCGTTGGATGGACATTGGGTGATTGTCGTGACCTTGATGATGGGCATTGGATGTGCATTGGAGTTGGTCAGGATCTTGAGGATGTAGATTGCCGGATATGAGTTGGATAACAAGTAATGAAGCAGTAGTGCTAATGAAAAAAAGATGTTGGTGTGATCCAGACTAATGTCCAATATGGTGGAGAAAGTCCAGGTTAGCAGGGGAAGTCCGGGTGTCGCTTTTATTTGGAATTTTGTCTTTTTTTTCTTTTTTTTAATGGCTTGGGCCCCAGTTAGTCTGTTACAGTGAAGTTTTACTGTAAATAAATAAATAAAATTGGAGACCTGAGAAATGGATGCTATGCCTGCCCAGGGCCTTGTTAAATTAGGCTTTGTGTACTTTTAGCATTGTGAATGGCAAATGTGAAAGAGTACAAATAATGAAGATGTTTTAAGGGAAAAAGGTATGTGATGTCAGTTTGTGAGACAAAGATAAGTGAAGTGGATGAATGGAAAAGTGTGACATGTATAAAGTCAGGTATCAGTACTCATGGACTGAGGAGAGAAGGGATTGTGTTTTGATGTACAGTATAGTGTAGAGCAAACAAGAAAGATTAGGATTGTATCAGCTCAGAGTGCATGTATATCATGTTTAAAGTTAAGATTGAGAAGGTAACTGGTTACTGCATATGCACATTGTGATGACAGGAATGGAAGAGAAGGCTAGATTTGGGAGCCATTTAGACTGAGGATGTACCAAGGAACTATAGTGATTTTGTATTGAGGGATCTGGAGAGAGTTGCTACAATTCATATGAGTGATGGTGCTGATAATAATAATATGTCTGAACTCGGTTTGTGAAAGACTATTAAGGAATGTCAGCCTGTGTGGGTGACTGGAAAAGGATATGGAACAGAGATTTGTGAAAGAAAATGAGTAAAAAAGTCTCAGTTAGAGTGTAGAGGAGTGTCCTGAGATAGTTTCGTCATGTAGAGAAAATGGATATAAACATGGGTGTTGTTGTTGAGTAACCTTTTTCTGTCTGGCTGAGCAGCCCTGTCAGCTGCAGGCAAGCAGTCATCTCTGCAGGTCCATCCTGTCTGTGAAGTAATGTTTCTTTGTGGCAGACTGTGCCTGACCACAGTGAGGTGTAGGGGAGATTGTGGGGGTTGGGTTACCAATTGGGCACCACACTTGCATCTCTCCACCCAGTTAAAAGGGACACCATAGTAGGCTCCACATCAGCCCATTTTTGTTTTATGATATGGTTACCACCCAGCATTGGAAATGGTTTCCTGGGTTACAGGAAACCACTAGACTTGTCACTTAGTGCTGAGCCACTTGAAATAGAAAGAAGAAGAATAAAAAGTGATAGGAAGGATGGAAGAAAAAGGAAGAAAAGGGGGCAGTCACAGAAAATGAATAATAAAGTTGACAGAAGAAGTGGGCAGTACTACATCAAGTTAGTGGATGATGTCCACTACCACCTACTACCATGAATATGTATGTGAAAAGGGTATATGTGAATGAGTTTGAGGGTATTAGGAGGCTGGAAGGGAAAAGAAATATATGGCTGGATGTGGGATATGAGTGTTTGAGATGATGAAGTCTAGAAATTGAGGAAAGGAAAGAAATGTATAGCAGAAGTACAAATGGAGATGTACATGATGCAGGTGGCTCCCCTTTCTCCCTATGATTTTAAGTCAAGAATTCAAAAGGCTTTAATGATATCCATATTACTGTGCACTGTGTAGTAGTAGTAGTTGTTCCCTAGGCAGTCTGGCCGAACAGCCCCAAGTCCCTTAGGAAGGCCATGTCCGAGACCGGGTTTTCCCACAGAGCTCTCAAAGAGTGTATGTTGTGTTGTTGGCATAGGTGATTGTGTGCAATGCAGTCTTCCATAATGTGCCTAATAGTATGGGGTGCTGTGTTGCATCCTGGACAGGCATCAGCAATGGAGTCATCCAGCCTCTTGTGATAGCTTAAGAGGGCTGGATGGTGCCCACATCTCAGCCTTGCCAGGTGGACCCTGTCCTCACGAGGGAGATAGGATTCAGAAGGGTGGATGTCAGGAGGTCATGCATGCAGCTGTGTTGTCTTTAAGTGACTGAATGGAGCAGCGCTGTTGATACCTCTGCTTTTATGTTATCCCGTAACTGACTCAAGATCCTACCCATCCAGTATTATGGTGGGATACTGTATTAGGGATAATTTGATGATTATTATGATTCACTTGTTAAAGATATGACCATAATATATATGCTCACATGTATATCACAAAACTGATCACATTTCTCTCTATCCCTTTTGAAGGATAAAAGAAAGGATGCCTTCAAGACACGAAAGGAGAGATTGGATCTTGACCAGAGTGAGAGAGAAAAAATATTCCTTGAGAAGTTGCATGAAGCTCATGAGGTAAGATCTACCTATCTATCTATTGTGAAACACCTTAATCCCTTAAGGGGTGGCCACAAACAAATTGCCTCCATGTCGCCCAGTCCCCCACCATTTTACTGCCCACACCCCCTTTCTCATATACCTCCCCACTCCATCCCTCCATCTCTTCCTCGGCCTTCCGCTTCCTTTCCCCCCCCTCCACCTCACTCTCATACTCCTTCCTTGTTAATCTCTCACTCTCCATCCTCTTGATGTAGCTAATCCACCTCATTGTATTTCTCCTAATGCTTTCTATCACATCCACATCTACACCACCATGGTCCTTCACTTCCTCATTTGTCAGTCTCTCTCTCCATGTAACTCTGCATGCTCCTTCCACATAACTCATTTCCACTGCTCTCACTCTTGTGTCCTTCCAACAAGATCCAAGCTTTTCCATACATTAGAGTTGGTATCACAATACTATCATGCAGCAACTTTTTTTTTTTTTTTTTTCCATGCTCACTAGCCCATTTCTCTCAACTGCTTTCAAAGAACCAGCAACCTGTCTTCCTTGTTGTACCTTTTCAAGCACTTCATCCTGTAAAATCCCATCCTTACTTATTACACAACCCAGGTACTTAAATGCACTCACATTTTCCATTTCCTCATCATCCAGACTCACTGTACCATCAGTGACTTCATTTCTCTCAGAGATCATACCTTTGCTCCTCCCTACAGTCACCTTTAGATTCCGCTTCTTACACACACATACAAACTCGTTCACCAAGCCTTGCAGGTAAGATCAAATAGTTTTTAATGCACAATAGTAATGGATATAAATTATCATCATTATCATCATCATCATCATCATCATCATCATCATCCAGACCTCCATCCCAACCCTAGGGCAGGGTGAGGAGTAGCAAAATCCATACAATCAAAGTTTTCCCCAATTCAGTAGGCCACACTTCCACTCACTCGCCATTTGAGCCCTCGAAATCCAGGCTTCATCAGATAGCTCCCAAAATTTCACTACATTCTGTAGCATCACATATATCCATCTGCTAGAGCCAGTGTGAATGCTGTCACGTTAAAGGGGTGCCAAATCCCTGGTTATGTGCTTCTTTGCACAAAATTCTTCCAGCCAGCTCAGTCTCTTGCCAATGCCATAGCCTCACCAACTTCCATGCCCCTCTTCCTCACACACTCATCCACCATATCCCTCCACCTTCATCTTGGCCTGCCTCGCCCCCTCCCTCTATCAGATTCGCTCAGATATACTTTTTTCAATCTCGTATGTCATCCATTCTCTCCACATGACCAAACCATCTCATTACACTCTCCTTGATTCTGGTGTCCACAGGCTTCCTCCCTCCGCATCTGTCATGAATCACATTATTCTGTTTCCTATCCACTCTCTGTAACTCATACACATTCCTCAGCAGTCTCATCTCCACTGCTCTTACTCTTGACTTTTCATTTTCGTGCCATACCTTAGTCTCACAGCTGTATGTTAAAGTTGGCGCTAACACTCCATCGTGTACTGTAAGCCTTGCACAGCTGCAACACTCAAGCCTCTGTTCCTTTTCAAGGCCTTCATAGCACCAGCCACTTTTCTTTCCTTTGTCACTCTGTTCTCCACTTCTTTTGCATATTTTCCTCACTTCTCTATCACTGTACC